>NC_140579.1:988291664-988807664 GCF_964204655.1 Triturus cristatus | reverse complement strand
ACCAATCAGCATGGAGTATAAAGAGTGCTCCAGTGCCTACAGGAGAAATGCCTCTGATGAAGTGGTACGTCAGCCACAGAAACGTGTCAGGCAATACAACAAACTTGGATGGCTGGGCGGGCTGAACCGAGATGCCGAATGGCAGACGCATTGTCGAGTGCATCTTGAGAAGCTTCTGCGTTTGTTGGATAAAATTATGACACGGGTGCCGTCCCGTGCAAGATGCACCATCTCGAAGGAATGAGAGACTGAGGGAGAGGAACCTTCCTGCTCCAGTTTCCAGCACAGGGCGTCTTGATGAAAAGTGCCTGCTCCCATCACATCCAGATCCTACCAAGGATTCTAACTGACTCTCTGAAATCTGTACGCATTTGAACCTACTATAGGTGTTCAATAAAAGCTCGAAGTGACTACACATCCGAGCATGCTGTATGAAGAAATCAAATACGTAGTTGAACCCATGAGGGGTTTTTCAACCAATCAGCATGGAGTATAAAGAGTGCTCCAGTGCCTACAGGAGAAATGCCTCTGATGAAGTGGTACGTCGGCCACAGAAACTCGTCAGGCAATACAAAGAACTTGGATGGCTGGGGCGGTCTGAACCGTGAAGCCGAAAGGCAGACGCACTGTCGAGTGCATCTTGAGAAGCTTCGGCGTTTGTAGGATAAAATTGTGACACGGATGCCGTCCCGTGCAAGATGCACCATCTCAAAGGAATGAGAGCCTGAGGGTGAGGAACCTTCCTGCTCCGGTTTCCAGCACAGTGCGTCTTAATGAAAAGTGCCTCCTCACATCAAATCTAGATCCTACCAAGGATTCTAACTGACTCTGAAATCTGTAGCATTGGAACGTACTATAAGTGTTCAATGAAAGCTCGATGTGACTACACATCCTAACATGCTGTATGAAGAAATCAAATGCGTAGTTGAACCCATGAGGGGTTTTTCAACCAATCAGCATGCAGTATAAAGAGCACTCCAATGCGTACAGGAGAAATGCCTCTGATGAAGTGGTACGTCTGCCACAGAAACGTGTTAGGCATAAAAACGAACTTGGATGGCTGAAGTGGGCTCGACCGTGATGCTGAATGGCAAACGCACTGTCGAGAACATCTTGAGAAGCTTCGGCTTTTGTTGGATAAAATTATGACACGGGTGCCGTCCCGTGCAAGATGCCCCATCTCGAAGGAATGAGAGGCTGAGGGAGAGGAACCTTCCTGCTCCGGTTTCCAGCACAGTGCGTCTTGATGAAAAGTGCCTGCTCCTATCACATCCAGATCCTACCAAGGATTCTAACTGACTCTCTAAAATCTGTACACATTGGAACCTACCATAGGTGTTGAATGAAAGCTCGATGTCACTACACATCCTGGCATGCTGTATGAAGGAATCAAATACGTAGTTGAACCCATGAGGGGTTTTTCAACCAATCAGCATGCAGTATAAAAAGCGCTCCAATGCGTACAGGAGAAATGCCTCTGATGAAGTGGTACGTCAGCCACAGAAACGTGTCAGGCAATACAACAAACTTAGATGGCTGGGCGGGCTGAACCGAGATGCCGAATGGCAGACGCATTGTCGAGTGCATCTTGAGAAGCTTCGGCGTTTGTTGGATAAAATTATGACACGGGTGCCGTCCCGTGCAAGATGCACCATCTCAAAGGAATGAGAGACTGAGGGAGAGGAACCTTCCTGCTCCAGTTTCCAGCACAGTGCGTCTTGATGAAAAGTGCCTGCTCCCATCACATCCAGATCCTACCAAGGATTCTAACTGACTCTCTGAAATCTGTACGCATTTGAACCTACTATAGGTGTTCAATGAAAGCTCGATGTGACTACACATCCTAGCATGCTGTATGAAGAAATCAAATACATAGTTGAACCCATGAGGGGTTTTTCAATCAATCAGCCTGCAGTATAAAGAGCGCTCCAATGCGTACAGGAGAAATGCCTCTAATGAAGTGGTACGTCTGCCACAGAAACGCCTAAGGCAATACAACAAACTTAGATGGCTGGGGCGGGCTGAACCGTGATGCCGAATGGCAAATGCACTGTCGAGAACATCTTGAGAAGCTTCGGCTTTTGTTGGATAAAATTATGACACGGGTGCCGTCCCGTGCAAGATGCCCCATCTCGAAGGAATGAGAGGCTGAGGGAGAGGAACCTCCCTGCTCCTGTTTCCAGCACAGTGCGTCTTGATGAAAAGTGCCTGCTCCTATCACATCCAGATCCTACAAAGGATTCTAACTGACTCTCTAAAATCTGTACGCATTGGAACCTACCATAGGTGTTCAATGAAAGCTCGATGTCACTACACATCCTAGCATGCTGTATGAAGAAATCAAATACGTAGTTGAACCCATGAGGGGTTTTTCAACCAATCAGCATGCAGTATAAAAAGCGCTCCAATGCGTACCAGAGAAATGCCTCTGATGAAGTGGTACGTCAGCCACAGAAACGTGTCAGGCAATACAACAAACTTGGATGGCTGGGCGGGCTGAACCGAGATGCCGAATGGCAGACGCATTGTCGAGTGCATCTTGAGAAGCTTCGGCGTTTGTTGGATAAAATTATGACACGGGTGCCGTCCCGTGCAAGATGCACCATCTCGAAGGAATGAGAGACTGAGGGAGAGGAACCTTCCTGCTCCAGTTTCCAGCACAGTGCGTCTTGATGAAAATTGCCTGCTTCAATCACATCCAGATCCTACTAAGGATTCTAACTGACTCTCTGAAATCTGTACGCATTGGAACCTACTATAGGTGTTCAATGAAAGCTCGATGTGACTACACATTCTAGCATGCTGTATGAAGAAATCAAATACATAGTTGAACCCATGAGGGTTTTTTCAACCAATCAGCATGCAGTATAAAGAGGTCTCCAATGCGTACAGGAGAAATGCCTCTGATGAAGTGGTACGTCAACCACAGAAACGCGTCAGGCAAAACAACGAACTTGGATGGCTGGGGCGGGCTGAACCGTGATGCCGAATGGCAGAAGCACTGTCGAGTGCATCTTGAGAAGATTCGGCATTTTTTGGATAAAATTATGACACGGGTGCCATCCCGTGCAAGATGCACCATCTCGAAGGAATGAGAGGCTGAGGGAGAGGAACCTTCCTTCTCCAGTTTCCAACACAGTGCGTCCTTATGAAAAGTGCCTGCTCCCATGACATCCAGATCCTACCAAGGATTCTAACTGACTCTCTGAAATCTGTACGCATTTGAACCTACTATAGGTGTTCAATGAAAGCTCAATGTGACTACACATCCTAGCATGCTGTATAAAGAAATCAAATACGTAGTTGAACCCATGAGGGGTTTTTCAACCAATCAGCATGCAGTATAAAGAGCGCTCCAGTGCGTACAGGAGAAATGCCTCTGATGAAGTGGGACGTCGGCCACAGAAACGCGTCAGGCAATACAACGAACTTGGATGGCTGGGGCGGGCTGATCCGTGATGCCGAATGGCAGGCGCACTGTCGAGTGCATCTTGAGAAGCTTCGGTGTTTGTTGGATAAAATTATGACACGGGTGCTGTCTCGTGCAAGATGCACCATCTCGAAGGAATTAGAGGCTGATGGAGAGGAACCTTCCTGCTCCGGTTTCCAGCACAGGGCGTCTTGATGAAAAGTGCCTGCTCCCATCACATCCAGATCCTACTAAGGATTCTAACTGACTCTCTGAAATCTGTTCACATTGGAACCTACTATAGGTGTTCAATGAAAGCTCGATGTGACCACACATACTAGCATGCTGTATGAAGAAATCAAATACATAGTTGAACCCATGAGTGGTTTTTCAACCAATCAGCATGCAGTATAAAGAGCTCTCCAATGCGTACAGGAGAAATGCCTCTGATGAAGTGGTACGTTGACCACAGAAACGCGTCAGGCAATACAACAAACTTGGATGGCTGGGGCGGGCTGAACAGCGATGCCGATTGGCAGACGCACCCTTGAGTGCATCTTGAGAAGCTTCGGCGTTTGTTGGATAAAATTATGACACGGGTGCCTTCTCTTGCAAGATGCACCATCTCGAAGGAAAGAGAGGCTGAGGGAGAGGAACCTTCCTGCTCCGGTTTCCAGCACCGTGCGTCTTGATGAAAAGTGCCTCCTCCCATCAAATCCAGATCATACAAAGGATTCTAACTGACTCTCTGAAATCTGTAGCATTGGAACCTACTATAGGTGTTCTATGAAAGCTCGATGTGACTACACATCCTAGCATGCTGTATGAAGAAATCAAATGCGTAGTTGAACCCATGAGGGGTTTTTCAACCAATCAGCATGCAGTATAAAGAGCACTCCAATGCGTACAGGAGAAATGCCTCTGATGAAGTGGTACGTCTGCCACAGAAACGTGTTAGGCATAAAAACGAACTTGGATGGCTGAAGTGGGCTCGACCGTGATGCTGAATGGCAAACGCACTGTCGAGAACATCTTGAGAAGCTTCGGCGTTTGTTGGATAAAATTATGACACGGGTGCCGTCCCGTGCAAGATGCACCATCTCGAAGGAATGAGAGACTGAGGGAGAGGAACCATCCTGCTCCAGTTTCCAGCACAGGGCGTCTTGATGAAAAGTGCCTGCTCCTATCACATCCAGATCCTACCAAGGATTCTAACTGACTCTCTGAAATCTGTACGCATTTGAACCTACTATAGGTGTTCAATAAAAGCTCGAAGTGACTACACATCCTAGCATGCTGTATGAAGAAATCAAATACGTAGTTGAACCCTTGAGGGATTTTTCAACCAATCAGCATGAAGTATAAAGAGCGCTCCAATGCATACAGGAGAAATGCCTCTGATGAAGTGGAACATCGGCCACAGAAACGTGTCATGCAATACAACGAACTTGGATGGCTGGGGCGGGCTGAACCGTGAAGCCGAATGGAAGACGCACTGTCAAGTGCATCATGAGAAGCTTCGGCGTTTGTTGGATAAAATGATGACATAGGTGCCGGCCCGTGCAAGATGCACCATCTCGAAGAAATCAGAGGCTGAGGGAGAGGAACCTTCCTGCTCCAGTTTCCAGCACAGTGCGTCTTGATGAAAAGTGCCTGCTTCCATCACATCCAGATCCTACCAAGGATTCTAACTGACTCTCTGAAATCTGTACGCATTTGAACCTACAATAGGTGTTCAATGAAAGCTCGATGTGACTACACATCCTAGCATGCTGTATGAAGAAATCAAATACATAGTTGAACCCATGAGGGGTTTTTCAATCAATCAGCCTGCAGTATAAAGAGCGCTCCAATGCGTACAGGAGAAATGCCTCTAATGAAGTGGTACGTCTGCCACAGAAACGCGTAAGGCAATACAACAAACTTAGATGGCTGGGGCGGGCTGAACCGTGATGCCGAATGGCAAATGCACTGTCGAGAACATCTTGAGAAGCTTCGGCTTTTGTTGGATAAAATTATGACACGGGTGCCGTCCCGTGCAAGATGCCCCATCTCGAAGGAATGAGAGGCTGAGGGAGAGGAACCTTCCTGCTCCTGTTTCCAGCACAGTGCGTCTTGATGAAAAGTGCCTGCTCCTATCACATCCAGATCCTACCAAGGATTCTAACTGACTCTCTAAAATCTGTACGCATTGGAACCTACCATAGGTGTTCAATGAAAGCTCGATGTCACTACACATCCTAGCATGCTGTATGAAGAAATCAAATACGTAGTTGAACCCATGAGGGGTTTTTCAACCAATCAGCATGGAGTATAAAGAGTGCTCCAGTGCCTACAGGAGAAATGCCTCTGATGAAGTGGTACGTCAGCCACAGAAACGTGTCAGGCAATACAACAAACTTGGATGGCTGGGCGGGCTGAACCGAGATGCCGAATGGCAGACGCATTGTCGAGTGCATCTTGAGAAGCTTCTGCGTTTGTTGGATAAAATTATGACACGGGTGCCATCCCGTGCAAGATGCACCATCTCGAAGGAATGAGAGACTGAGGGAGAAGAACCTTCCTGCTCCAGTTTCCAGCACAGGGCGTCTTGATGAAAAGTGCCTGCTCCCATCACATCCAGATCCTACCAAGGATTCTAACTGACTCTCTGAAATCTGTACGCATTTGAACCTACTATAGGTGTTCAATAAAAGCTCGAAGTGACTACACATCCGAGCATGCTGTATGAAGAAATCAAATACGTAGTTGAACCCATGAGGGGTTTTTCAACCAATCAGCATGGAGTATAAAGAGTGCTCCAGTGCCTACAGGAGAAATGCCTCTGATGAAGTGGTACGTCGGCCACAGAAACTCGTCAGGCAATACAAAGAACTTGGATGGCTGGGGCGGTCTGAACCGTGAAGCCGAAAGGCAGACGCACTGTCGAGTGCATCTTGAGAAGCTTCGGCGTTTGTAGGATAAAATTGTGACACGGATGCCGTCCCGTGCAAGATGCACCATCTCAAAGGAATGAGAGCCTGAGGGTGAGGAACCTTCCTGCTCCGGTTTCCAGCACAGTGCGTCTTAATGAAAAGTGCCTCCTCACATCAAATCTAGATCCTACCAAGGATTCTAACTGACTCTGAAATCTGTAGCATTGGAACGTACTATAAGTGTTCAATGAAAGCTCGATGTGACTACACATCCTAACATGCTGTATGAAGAAATCAAATGCGTAGTTGAACCCATGAGGGGTTTTTCAACCAATCAGCATGCAGTATAAAGAGCACTCCAATGCGTACAGGAGAAATGCCTCTGATGAAGTGGTACGTCTGCCACAGAAACGTGTTAGGCATAAAAACGAACTTGGATGGCTGAAGTGGGCTCGACCGTGATGCTGAATGGCAAACGCACTGTCGAGAACATCTTGAGAAGCTTCGGCTTTTGTTGGATAAAATTATGACACGGGTGCCGTCCCGTGCAAGATGCCCCATCTCGAAGGAATGAGAGGCTGAGGGAGAGGAACCTTCCTGCTCCGGTTTCCAGCACAGTGCGTCTTGATGAAAAGTGCCTGCTCCTATCACATCCAGATCCTACCAAGGATTCTAACTGACTCTCTAAAATCTGTACACATTGGAACCTACCATAGGTGTTGAATGAAAGCTCGATGTCACTACACATCCTGGCATGCTGTATGAAGGAATCAAATACGTAGTTGAACCCATGAGGGGTTTTTCAACCAATCAGCATGCAGTATAAAAAGCGCTCCAATGCGTACAGGAGAAATGCCTCTGATGAAGTGGTACGTCAGCCACAGAAACGTGTCAGGCAATACAACAAACTTAGATGGCTGGGCGGGCTGAACCGAGATGCCGAATGGCAGACGCATTGTCGAGTGCATCTTGAGAAGCTTCGGCGTTTGTTGGATAAAATTATGACACGGGTGCCGTCCCGTGCAAGATGCACCATCTCAAAGGAATGAGAGACTGAGGGAGAGGAACCTTCCTGCTCCAGTTTCCAGCACAGGGCGTCTTGATGAAAAGTGCCTGCTCCCATCACATCCAGATCCTACCAAGGATTCTAACTGACTCTCTGAAATCTGTACGCATTTGAACCTACTATAGGTGTTCAATAAAAGCTCGAAGTGACTACACATCCTAGCATGCTGTATGAAGAAATCAAATACGTAGTTGAACCCTTGAGGGATTTTGCAACCAATCAGCATGAAGTATAAAGAGCGCTCCAATGCATACAGGAGAAATGCCTCTGATGAAGTGGAACATCGGCCACAGAAACGTGTCAGGCAATACAACGAACTTGGATGGCTGGGGCAGGCTGAACCGTGATGCCGAATGGAAGACGCACTGTCGAGTGCATCATGAGAAGCTTCGGCGTTTGTTGGATAAAATGATGACATAGGTGCTGTCCCGTGCAAGATGCACCATCTCGAAGAAATCAGAGGCTGAGGGAGAGGAACCTTCCTGCTCCAGTTTCCAGCACAGTGCGTCTTGATGAAAAGTGCCTGCTTCCATCACATCCAGATCCTACCAAGGATTCTAACTGACTCTCTGAAATCTGTACGCATTTGAACCTACAATAGGTGTTCAATGAAAGCTCGATGTGACTACACATCCTAGCATGCTGTATGAAGAAATCAAATACATAGTTGAACCCATGAGGGGTTTTTCAATCAATCAGCCTGCAGTATAAAGAGCGCTCCAATGCGTACAGGAGAAATGCCTCTAATGAAGTGGTACGTCTGCCACAGAAACGCCTAAGGCAATACAACAAACTTAGATGGCTGGGGCGGGCTGAACCGTGATGCCGAATGGCAAATGCACTGTCGAGAACATCTTGAGAAGCTTCGGCTTTTGTTGGATAAAATTATGACACGGGTGCCGTCCCGTGCAAGATGCCCCATCTCGAAGGAATGAGAGGCTGAGGGAGAGGAACCTCCCTGCTCCTGTTTCCAGCACAGTGCGTCTTGATGAAAAGTGCCTGCTCCTATCACATCCAGATCCTACAAAGGATTCTAACTGACTCTCTAAAATCTGTACGCATTGGAACCTACCATAGGTGTTCAATGAAAGCTCGATGTCACTACACATCCTAGCATGCTGTATGAAGAAATCAAATACGTAGTTGAACCCATGAGGGGTTTTTCAACCAATCAGCATGCAGTATAAAAAGCGCTCCAATGCGTACCAGAGAAATGCCTCTGATGAAGTGGTACGTCAGCCACAGAAACGTGTCAGGCAATACAACAAACTTGGATGGCTGGGCGGGCTGAACCGAGATGCCGAATGGCAGACGCATTGTCGAGTGCATCTTGAGAAGCTTCGGCGTTTGTTGGATAAAATTATGACACGGGTGCCGTCCCGTGCAAGATGCACCATCTCGAAGGAATGAGAGACTGAGGGAGAGGAACCTTCCTGCTCCAGTTTCCAGCACAGGGCGTCTTGATGAAAAGTGCCTGCTCCCATCACATCCAGGTCCTACCAAGGATTCTAACTGACTCTCTGAAATCTGTACGCATTGGAACCTACCATAGGTGTTCAATGAAAGCTCGATGTCACTACACATCCTAGCATGCTGTATGAAGAAATCAAATACGTAGTTGAACCCATGAGGGGTTTTTCAACCAATCAGCATGGAGTATAAAGAGAGCTCCAGTGCCTACAGGAGAAATGCCTCTGATGAAGTGGTACGTCGGCCACAGAAACTCGTCAGGCAATACAACGAACTTGGATGGCTGGGGCGGGCTGAACCTTGATGCCGAATGGCAGACGCACTGTTGAGTGCATCTTGAGAAGCTTCAGTGTTTGTTGGATAAAATTATGACATGGGTGCCGTCCCATGCAAGATGCACCATCTCGAAGGAATGAGAGACTGAGGGAGAGGAACCTTCCTGCTCCAGTTTCCAGCACAGTGCGTCTTGATGAAAAGTGCCTGCTTCCATCACATCCAGATCCTACCAAGGATTCTAACTGACTCTCTGAAATCTGTACGCATTTGAACCTACAATAGGTGTTCAATGAAAGCTCGATGTGACTACACATCCTAGCATGCTGTATGAAGAAATCAAATACATAGTTGAACCCATGAGGGGTTTTTCAATCAATCAGCCTGCAGTATAAAGAGCGCTCCAATGCGTACAGGAGAAATGCCTCTAATGAAGTGGTACGTCTGCCACAGAAACGCGTAAGGCAATACAACAAACTTAGATGGCTGGGGCGGGCTGAACCGTGATGCCGAATGGCAAATGCACTGTCGAGAACATCTTGAGAAGCTTCGGCTTTTGTTGGATAAAATTATGACACGGGTGCCGTCCCGTGCAAGATGCCCCATCTCGAAGGAATGAGAGGCTGAGGGAGAGGAACCTTCCTGCTCCTGTTTCCAGCACAGTGCGTCTTGATGAAAAGTGCCTGCTCCTATCACATCCAGATCCTACCAAGGATTCTAACTGACTCTCTAAAATCTGTACGCATTGGAACCTACCATAGGTGTTCAATAAAAGCTCGAAGTGACTACACATCCGAGCATGCTGTATGAAGAAATCAAATACGTAGTTGAACCCATGAGGGGTTTTTCAACCAATCAGCATGGAGTATAAAGAGTGCTCCAGTGCCTACAGGAGAAATGCCTCTGATGAAGTGGTACGTCGGCCACAGAAACTCGTCAGGCAATACAAAGAACTTGGATGGCTGGGGCGGTCTGAACCGTGAAGCCGAAAGGCAGACGCACTGTCGAGTGCATCTTGAGAAGCTTCGGCGTTTGTAGGATAAAATTGTGACACGGATGCCGTCCCGTGCAAGATGCACCATCTCAAAGGAATGAGAGCCTGAGGGTGAGGAACCTTCCTGCTCCGGTTTCCAGCACAGTGCGTCTTAATGAAAAGTGCCTCCTCACATCAAATCTAGATCCTACCAAGGATTCTAACTGACTCTGAAATCTGTAGCATTGGAACGTACTATAAGTGTTCAATGAAAGCTCGATGTGACTACACATCCTAACATGCTGTATGAAGAAATCAAATGCGTAGTTGAACCCATGAGGGGTTTTTCAACCAATCAGCATGCAGTATAAAGAGCACTCCAATGCGTACAGGAGAAATGCCTCTGATGAAGTGGTACGTCTGCCACAGAAACGTGTTAGGCATAAAAACCAACTTGGATGGCTGAAGTGGGCTCGACCGTGATGCTGAATGGCAAACGCACTGTCGAGAACATCTTGAGAAGCTTCGGCTTTTGTTGGATAAAATTATGACACGGGTGCCGTCCCGTGCAAGATGCCCCATCTCGAAGGAATGAGAGGCTGAGGGAGAGGAACCTTCCTGCTCCGGTTTCCAGCACAGTGCGTCTTGATGTAAAGTGCCTGCTCCTATCACATCCAGATCCTACCAAGGATTCTAACTGACTCTCTAAAATCTGTACACATTGGAACCTACCATAGGTGTTGAATGAAAGCTCGATGTCACTACACATCCTGGCATGCTGTATGAAGGAATCAAATACGTAGTTGAACCCATGAGGGGTTTTTCAACCAATCAGCATGCAGTATAAAAAGCGCTCCAATGCGTACAGGAGAAATGCCTCTGATGAAGTGGTACGTCAGCCACAGAAACGTGTCAGGCAATACAACAAACTTAGATGGCTGGGCGGGCTGAACCGAGATGCCGAATGGCAGACGCATTGTCGAGTGCATCTTGAGAAGCTTCGGCGTTTGTTGGATAAAATTATGACACGGGTGCCGTCCCGTGCAAGATGCACCATCTCAAAGGAATGAGAGACTGAGGGAGAGGAACCTTCCTGCTCCAGTTTCCAGCACAGGGCGTCTTGATGAAAAGTGCCTGCTCCCATCACATCCAGATCCTACCAAGGATTCTAACTGACTCTCTGAAATCTGTACGCATTTGAACCTACTATAGGTGTTCAATAAAAGCTCGAAGTGACTACACATCCTAGCATGCTGTATGAAGAAATCAAATACGTAGTTGAACCCTTGAGGGATTTTGCAACCAATCAGCATGAAATATAAAGAGCGCTCCAATGCATACAGGAGAAATGCCTCTGATGAAGTGGAACATCGGCCACAGAAACGTGTCAGGCAATACAACGAACTTGGATGGCTGGGGCAGGCTGAACCGTGATGCCGAATGGAAGACGCACTGTCGAGTGCATCATGAGAAGCTTCGGCGTTTGTTGGATAAAATGATGACATAGGTGCCGTCCCGTGCAAGATGCACCATCTCGAAGAAATCAGAGGCTGAGGGAGAGGAACCTTCCTGCTCCAGTTTCCAGCACAGTGCGTCTTGATGAAAAGTGCCTGCTTCCATCACATCCAGATCCTACCAAGGATTCTAACTGACTCTCTGAAATCTGTACGCATTTGAACCTACAATAGGTGTTCAATGAAAGCTCGATGTGACTACACATCCTAGCATGCTGTATGAAGAAATCAAATACATAGTTGAACCCATGAGGGGTTTTTCAATCAATCAGCCTGCAGTATAAAGAGCGCTCCAATGCGTACAGGAGAAATGCCTCTAATGAAGTGGTACGTCTGCCACAGAAACGCCTAAGGCAATACAACAAACTTAGATGGCTGGGGCGGGCTGAACCGTGATGCCGAATGGCAAATGCACTGTCGAGAACATCTTGAGAAGCTTCGGCTTTTGTTGGATAAAATTATGACACGGGTGCCGTCCCGTGCAAGATGCCCCATCTCGAAGGAATGAGAGGCTGAGGGAGAGGAACCTCCCTGCTCCTGTTTCCAGCACAGTGCGTCTTGATGAAAAGTGCCTGCTCCTATCACATCCAGATCCTACAAAGGATTCTAACTGACTCTCTAAAATCTGTACGCATTGGAACCTACCATAGGTGTTCAATGAAAGCTCGATGTCACTACACATCCTAGCATGCTGTATGAAGAAATCAAATACGTAGTTGAACCCATGAGGGGTTTTTCAACCAATCAGCATGCAGTATAAAAAGCGCTCCAATGCGTACCAGAGAAATGCCTCTGATGAAGTGGTACGTCAGCCACAGAAACGTGTCAGGCAATACAACAAACTTGGATGGCTGGGCGGGCTGAACCGAGATGCCGAATGGCAGACGCATTGTCGAGTGCATCTTGAGAAGCTTCGGCGATTGTTGGATAAAATTATGACACGGGTGCCGTCCCGTGCAAGATGCACCATCTCGAAGGAATGAGAGACTGAGGGAGAGGAACCTTCCTGCTCCAGTTTCCAGCACAGGGCGTCTTGATGAAAAGTGCCTGCTCCCATCACATCCAGGTCCTACCAAGGATTCTAACTGACTCTCTGAAATCTGTACGCATTGGAACCTACCATAGGTGTTCAATGAAAGCTCGATGTCACTACACATCCTAGCATGCTGTATGAAGAAATCAAATACGTAGTTGAACCCATGAGGGGTTTTTCAACCAATCAGCATGCAGTATAAAGAGCGCTCCAGTGCGTACAGGAGAAATGCCTCTGATGAAGTGGGACGTCGGCCACAGAAACGCGTCAGGCAATACAACGAACTTGGATGGCTGGGGCGGGCTGATCCGTGATGCCGAATGGCAGGCGCACTGTCGAGTGCATCTTGAGAAGCTTCGGTGTTTGTTGGATAAAATTATGACACGGGTGCTGTCTCGTGCAAGATGCACCATCTCGAAGGAATTAGAGGCTGATGGAGAGGAACCTTCCTGCTCCGGTTTCCAGCACAGGGCGTCTTGATGAAAAGTGCCTGCTCCCATCACATCCAGATCCTACTAAGGATTCTAACTGACTCTCTGAAATCTGTTCACATTGGAACCTACTATAGGTGTTCAATGAAAGCTCGATGTGACCACACATACTAGCATGCTGTATGAAGAAATCAAATACATAGTTGAACCCATGAGTGGTTTTTCAACCAATCAGCATGCAGTATAAAGAGCTCTCCAATGCGTACAGGAGAAATGCCTCTGATGAAGTGGTACGTTGACCACAGAAACGCGTCAGGCAATACAACAAACTTGGATGGCTGGGGCGGGCTGAACAGCGATTCCGATTGGCAGACGCACCCTTGAGTGCATCTTGAGAAGCTTCGGCGTTTGTTGGATAAAATTATGACACGGGTGCCTTCTCTTGCAAGATGCACCATCTCGAAGGAAAGAGAGGCTGAGGGAGAGGAACCTTCCTGCTCCGGTTTCCAGCACCGTGCGTCTTGATGAAAAGTGCCTCCTCCCATCAAATCCAGATCATACAAAGGATTCTAACTGACTCTCTGAAATCTGTAGCATTGGAACCTACTATAGGTGTTCTATGAAAGCTCGATGTGACTACACATCCTAGCATGCTGTATGAAGAAATCAAATGCGTAGTTGAACCCATGAGGGGTTTTTCAACCAATCAGCATGCAGTATAAAGAGCACTCCAATGCGTACAGGAGAAATGCCTCTGATGAAGTGGTACGTCTGCCACAGAAACGTGTTAGGCATAAAAACGAACTTGGATGGCTGAAGTGGGCTCGACCGTGATGCTGAATGGCAAACGCACTGTCGAGAACATCTTGAGAAGCTTCGGCGTTTGTTGGATAAAATTATGACACGGGTGCCGTCCCGTGCAAGATGCACCATCTCGAAGGAATGAGAGACTGAGGGAGAGGAACCATCCTGCTCCAGTTTCCAGCACAGGGCGTCTTGATGAAAAGTGCCTGCTCCTATCACATCCAGATCCTACCAAGGATTCTAACTGACTCTCTGAAATCTGTACGCATTTGAACCTACTATAGGTGTTCAATAAAAGCTCGAAGTGACTACACATCCTAGCATGCTGTATGAAGAAATCAAATACGTAGTTGAACCCTTGAGGGATTTTTCAACCAATCAGCATGAAGTATAAAGAGCGCTCCAATGCATACAGGAGAAATGCCTCTGATGAAGTGGAACATCGGCCACAGAAACGTGTCATGCAATACAACGAACTTGGATGGCTGGGGCGGGCTGAACCGTGATGCCGAATGGAAGACGCACTGTCAAGTGCATCATGAGAAGCTTCGGCGTTTGTTGGATAAAATGATGACATAGGTGCCGGCCCGTGCAAGATGCACCATCTCGAAGAAATCAGAGGCTGAGGGAGAGGAACCTTCCTGCTCCAGTTTCCAGCACAGTGCGTCTTGATGAAAAGTGCCTGCTTCCATCACATCCAGATCCTACCAAGGATTCTAACTGACTCTCTGAAATCTGTACGCATTTGAACCTACAATAGGTGTTCAATGAAAGCTCGATGTGACTACACATCCTAGCATGCTGTATGAAGAAATCAAATACATAGTTGAACCCATGAGGGGTTTTTCAATCAATCAGCCTGCAGTATAAAGAGCGCTCCAATGCGTACAGGAGAAATGCCTCTAATGAAGTGGTACGTCTGCCACAGAAACGCGTAAGGCAATACAACAAACTTAGATGGCTGGGGCGGGCTGAACCGTGATGCCGAATGGCAAATGCACTGTCGAGAACATCTTGAGAAGCTTCGGCTTTTGTTGGATAAAATTATGACACGGGTGCCGTCCCGTGCAAGATGCCCCATCTCGAAGGAATGAGAGGCTGAGGGAGAGGAACCTCCCTGCTCCTGTTTCCAGCACAGTGCGTCTTGATGAAAAGTGCCTGCTCCTATCACATCCAGATCCTACAAAGGATTCTAACTGACTCTCTAAAATCTGTACGCATTGGAACCTACCATAGGTGTTCAATGAAAGCTCGATGTCACTACACATCCTAGCATGCTGTATGAAGAAATCAAATACGTAGTTGAACCCATGAGGGGTTTTTCAACCAATCAGCATGCAGTATAAAAAGCGCTCCAATGCGTACCAGAGAAATGCCTCTGATGAAGTGGTACGTCAGCCACAGAAACGTGTCAGGCAATACAACAAACTTGGATGGCTGGGCGGGCTGAACCGAGATGCCGAATGGCAGACGCATTGTCGAGTGCATCTTGAGAAGCTTCGGCGTTTGTTGGATAAAATTATGACACGGGTGCCGTCCCGTGCAAGATGCACCATCTCGAAGGAATGAGAGACTGAGGGAGAGGAACCTTCCTGCTCCAGTTTCCAGCACAGGGCGTCTTGATGAAAAGTGCCTGCTCCCATCACATCCAGGTCCTACCAAGGATTCTAACTGACTCTCTGAAATCTGTACGCATTGGAACCTACCATAGGTGTTCAATGAAAGCTCGATGTCACTACACATCCTAGCATGCTGTATGAAGAAATCAAATACGTAGTTGAACCCATGAGGGGTTTTTCAACCAATCAGCATGGAGTATAAAGAGAGCTCCAGTGCCTACAGGAGAAATGCCTCTGATGAAGTGGTACGTCGGCCACAGAAACTCGTCAGGCAATACAACGAACTTGGATGGCTGGGGCGGGCTGAACCTTGATGCCGAATGGCAGACGCACTGTTGAGTGCATCTTGAGAAGCTTCAGTGTTTGTTGGATAAAATTATGACATGGGTGCCGTCCCATGCAAGATGCACCATCTCGAAGGAATGAGAGACTGAGGGAGAGGAACCTTCCTGCTCCAGTTTCCAGCACAGTGCGTCTTGATGAAAAGTGCCTGCTTCCATCACATCCAGATCCTACCAAGGATTCTAACTGACTCTCTGAAATCTGTACGCATTTGAACCTACAATAGGTGTTCAATGAAAGCTCGATGTGACTACACATCCTAGCATGCTGTATGAAGAAATCAAATACATAGTTGAACCCATGAGGGGTTTTTCAATCAATCAGCCTGCAGTATAAAGAGCGCTCCAATGCGTACAGGAGAAATGCCTCTAATGAAGTGGTACGTCTGCCACAGAAACGCGTAAGGCAATACAACAAACTTAGATGGCTGGGGCGGGCTGAACCGTGATGCCGAATGGCAAATGCACTGTCGAGAACATCTTGAGAAGCTTCGGCTTTTGTTGGATAAAATTATGACACGGGTGCCGTCCCGTGCAAGATGCCCCATCTCGAAGGAATGAGAGGCTGAGGGAGAGGAACCTTCCTGCTCCTGTTTCCAGCACAGTGCGTCTTGATGAAAAGTGCCTGCTCCTATCACATCCAGATCCTACCAAGGATTCTAACTGACTCTCTAAAATCTGTACGCATTGGAACCTACCATAGGTGTTCAATAAAAGCTCGAAGTGACTACACATCCGAGCATGCTGTATGAAGAAATCAAATACGTAGTTGAACCCATGAGGGGTTTTTCAACCAATCAGCATGGAGTATAAAGAGTGCTCCAGTGCCTACAGGAGAAATGCCTCTGATGAAGTGGTACGTCGGCCACAGAAACTCGTCAGGCAATACAAAGAACTTGGATGGCTGGGGCGGTCTGAACCGTGAAGCCGAAAGGCAGACGCACTGTCGAGTGCATCTTGAGAAGCTTCGGCGTTTGTAGGATAAAATTGTGACACGGATGCCGTCCCGTGCAAGATGCACCATCTCAAAGGAATGAGAGCCTGAGGGTGAGGAACCTTCCTGCTCCGGTTTCCAGCACAGTGCGTCTTAATGAAAAGTGCCTCCTCACATCAAATCTAGATCCTACCAAGGATTCTAACTGACTCTGAAATCTGTAGCATTGGAACGTACTATAAGTGTTCAATGAAAGCTCGATGTGACTACACATCCTAACATGCTGTATGAAGAAATCAAATGCGTAGTTGAACCCATGAGGGGTTTTTCAACCAATCAGCATGCAGTATAAAGAGCACTCCAATGCGTACAGGAGAAATGCCTCTGATGAAGTGGTACGTCTGCCACAGAAACGTGTTAGGCATAAAAACCAACTTGGATGGCTGAAGTGGGCTCGACCGTGATGCTGAATGGCAAACGCACTGTCGAGAACATCTTGAGAAGCTTCGGCTTTTGTTGGATAAAATTATGACACGGGTGCCGTCCCGTGCAAGATGCCCCATCTCGAAGGAATGAGAGGCTGAGGGAGAGGAACCTTCCTGCTCCGGTTTCCAGCACAGTGCGTCTTGATGTAAAGTGCCTGCTCCTATCACATCCAGATCCTACCAAGGATTCTAACTGACTCTCTAAAATCTGTACACATTGGAACCTACCATAGGTGTTGAATGAAAGCTCGATGTCACTACACATCCTGGCATGCTGTATGAAGGAATCAAATACGTAGTTGAACCCATGAGGGGTTTTTCAACCAATCAGCATGCAGTATAAAAAGCGCTCCAATGCGTACAGGAGAAATGCCTCTGATGAAGTGGTACGTCAGCCACAGAAACGTGTCAGGCAATACAACAAACTTAGATGGCTGGGCGGGCTGAACCGAGATGCCGAATGGCAGACGCATTGTCGAGTGCATCTTGAGAAGCTTCGGCGTTTGTTGGATAAAATTATGACACGGGTGCCGTCCCGTGCAAGATGCACCATCTCAAAGGAATGAGAGACTGAGGGAGAGGAACCTTCCTGCTCCAGTTTCCAGCACAGGGCGTCTTGATGAAAAGTGCCTGCTCCCATCACATCCAGATCCTACCAAGGATTCTAACTGACTCTCTGAAATCTGTACGCATTTGAACCTACTATAGGTGTTCAATAAAAGCTCGAAGTGACTACACATCCTAGCATGCTGTATGAAGAAATCAAATACGTAGTTGAACCCTTGAGGGATTTTGCAACCAATCAGCATGAAATATAAAGAGCGCTCCAATGCATACAGGAGAAATGCCTCTGATGAAGTGGAACATCGGCCACAGAAACGTGTCAGGCAATACAACGAACTTGGATGGCTGGGGCAGGCTGAACCGTGATGCCGAATGGAAGACGCACTGTCGAGTGCATCATGAGAAGCTTCGGCGTTTGTTGGATAAAATGATGACATAGGTGCCGTCCCGTGCAAGATGCACCATCTCGAAGAAATCAGAGGCTGAGGGAGAGGAACCTTCCTGCTCCAGTTTCCAGCACAGTGCGTCTTGATGAAAAGTGCCTGCTTCCATCACATCCAGATCCTACCAAGGATTCTAACTGACTCTCTGAAATCTGTACGCATTTGAACCTACAATAGGTGTTCAATGAAAGCTCGATGTGACTACACATCCTAGCATGCTGTATGAAGAAATCAAATACATAGTTGAACCCATGAGGGGTTTTTCAATCAATCAGCCTGCAGTATAAAGAGCGCTCCAATGCGTACAGGAGAAATGCCTCTAATGAAGTGGTACGTCTGCCACAGAAACGCCTAAGGCAATACAACAAACTTAGATGGCTGGGGCGGGCTGAACCGTGATGCCGAATGGCAAATGCACTGTCGAGAACATCTTGAGAAGCTTCGGCTTTTGTTGGATAAAATTATGACACGGGTGCCGTCCCGTGCAAGATGCCCCATCTCGAAGGAATGAGAGGCTGAGGGAGAGGAACCTCCCTGCTCCTGTTTCCAGCACAGTGCGTCTTGATGAAAAGTGCCTGCTCCTATCACATCCAGATCCTACAAAGGATTCTAACTGACTCTCTAAAATCTGTACGCATTGGAACCTACCATAGGTGTTCAATGAAAGCTCGATGTCACTACACATCCTAGCATGCTGTATGAAGAAATCAAATACGTAGTTGAACCCATGAGGGGTTTTTCAACCAATCAGCATGCAGTATAAAAAGCGCTCCAATGCGTACCAGAGAAATGCCTCTGATGAAGTGGTACGTCAGCCACAGAAACGTGTCAGGCAATACAACAAACTTGGATGGCTGGGCGGGCTGAACCGAGATGCCGAATGGCAGACGCATTGTCGAGTGCATCTTGAGAAGCTTCGGCGATTGTTGGATAAAATTATGACACGGGTGCCGTCCCGTGCAAGATGCACCATCTCGAAGGAATGAGAGACTGAGGGAGAGGAACCTTCCTGCTCCAGTTTCCAGCACAGGGCGTCTTGATGAAAAGTGCCTGCTCCCATCACATCCAGGTCCTACCAAGGATTCTAACTGACTCTCTGAAATCTGTACGCATTGGAACCTACCATAGGTGTTCAATGAAAGCTCGATGTCACTACACATCCTAGCATGCTGTATGAAGAAATCAAATACGTAGTTGAACCCATGAGGGGTTTTTCAACCAATCAGCATGCAGTATAAAGAGCGCTCCAGTGCGTACAGGAGAAATGCCTCTGATGAAGTGGGACGTCGGCCACAGAAACGCGTCAGGCAATACAACGAACTTGGATGGCTGGGGCGGGCTGATCCGTGATGCCGAATGGCAGGCGCACTGTCGAGTGCATCTTGAGAAGCTTCGGTGTTTGTTGGATAAAATTATGACACGGGTGCTGTCTCGTGCAAGATGCACCATCTCGAAGGAATTAGAGGCTGATGGAGAGGAACCTTCCTGCTCCGGTTTCCAGCACAGGGCGTCTTGATGAAAAGTGCCTGCTCCCATCACATCCAGATCCTACTAAGGATTCTAACTGACTCTCTGAAATCTGTTCACATTGGAACCTACTATAGGTGTTCAATGAAAGCTCGATGTGACCACACATACTAGCATGCTGTATGAAGAAATCAAATACATAGTTGAACCCATGAGTGGTTTTTCAACCAATCAGCATGCAGTATAAAGAGCTCTCCAATGCGTACAGGAGAAATGCCTCTGATGAAGTGGTACGTTGACCACAGAAACGCGTCAGGCAATACAACAAACTTGGATGGCTGGGGCGGGCTGAACAGCGATTCCGATTGGCAGACGCACCCTTGAGTGCATCTTGAGAAGCTTCGGCGTTTGTTGGATAAAATTATGACACGGGTGCCTTCTCTTGCAAGATGCACCATCTCGAAGGAAAGAGAGGCTGAGGGAGAGGAACCTTCCTGCTCCGGTTTCCAGCACCGTGCGTCTTGATGAAAAGTGCCTCCTCCCATCAAATCCAGATCATACAAAGGATTCTAACTGACTCTCTGAAATCTGTAGCATTGGAACCTACTATAGGTGTTCTATGAAAGCTCGATGTGACTACACATCCTAGCATGCTGTATGAAGAAATCAAATGCGTAGTTGAACCCATGAGGGGTTTTTCAACCAATCAGCATGCAGTATAAAGAGCACTCCAATGCGTACAGGAGAAATGCCTCTGATGAAGTGGTACGTCTGCCACAGAAACGTGTTAGGCATAAAAACGAACTTGGATGGCTGAAGTGGGCTCGACCGTGATGCTGAATGGCAAACGCACTGTCGAGAACATCTTGAGAAGCTTCGGCGTTTGTTGGATAAAATTATGACACGGGTGCCGTCCCGTGCAAGATGCACCATCTCGAAGGAATGAGAGACTGAGGGAGAGGAACCATCCTGCTCCAGTTTCCAGCACAGGGCGTCTTGATGAAAAGTGCCTGCTCCTATCACATCCAGATCCTACCAAGGATTCTAACTGACTCTCTGAAATCTGTACGCATTTGAACCTACTATAGGTGTTCAATAAAAGCTCGAAGTGACTACACATCCTAGCATGCTGTATGAAGAAATCAAATACGTAGTTGAACCCTTGAGGGATTTTTCAACCAATCAGCATGAAGTATAAAGAGCGCTCCAATGCATACAGGAGAAATGCCTCTGATGAAGTGGAACATCGGCCACAGAAACGTGTCATGCAATACAACGAACTTGGATGGCTGGGGCGGGCTGAACCGTGATGCCGAATGGAAGACGCACTGTCAAGTGCATCATGAGAAGCTTCGGCGTTTGTTGGATAAAATGATGACATAGGTGCCGGCCCGTGCAAGATGCACCATCTCGAAGAAATCAGAGGCTGAGGGAGAGGAACCTTCCTGCTCCAGTTTCCAGCACAGTGCGTCTTGATGAAAAGTGCCTGCTTCCATCACATCCAGATCCTACCAAGGATTCTAACTGACTCTCTGAAATCTGTACGCATTTGAACCTACAATAGGTGTTCAATGAAAGCTCGATGTGACTACACATCCTAGCATGCTGTATGAAGAAATCAAATACATAGTTGAACCCATGAGGGGTTTTTCAATCAATCAGCCTGCAGTATAAAGAGCGCTCCAATGCGTACAGGAGAAATGCCTCTAATGAAGTGGTACGTCTGCCACAGAAACGCGTAAGGCAATACAACAAACTTAGATGGCTGGGGCGGGCTGAACCGTGATGCCGAATGGCAAATGCACTGTCGAGAACATCTTGAGAAGCTTCGGCTTTTGTTGGATAAAATTATGACACGGGTGCCGTCCCGTGCAAGATGCCCCATCTCGAAGGAATGAGAGGCTGAGGGAGAGGAACCTTCCTGCTCCTGTTTCCAGCACAGTGCGTCTTGATGAAAAGTGCCTGCTCCTATCACATCCAGATCCTACCAAGGATTCTAACTGACTCTCTAAAATCTGTACGCATTGGAACCTACCATAGGTGTTCAATGAAAGCTCGATGTCACTACACATCCTAGCATGCTGTATGAAGAAATCAAATACGTAGTTGAACCCATGAGGGGTTTTTCAACCAATCAGCATGGAGTATAAAGAGTGCTCCAGTGCCTACAGGAGAAATGCCTCTGATGAAGTGGTACGTCAGCCACAGAAACGTGTCAGGCAATACAACAAACTTGGATGGCTGGGCGGGCTGAACCGAGATGCCGAATGGCAGACGCATTGTCGAGTGCATCTTGAGAAGCTTCTGCGTTTGTTGGATAAAATTATGACACGGGTGCCGTCCCGTGCAAGATGCACCATCTCGAAGGAATGAGAGACTGAGGGAGAGGAACCTTCCTGCTCCAGTTTCCAGCACAGGGCGTCTTGATGAAAAGTGCCTGCTCCCATCACATCCAGATCCTACCAAGGATTCTAACTGACTCTCTGAAATCTGTACGCATTTGAACCTACTATAGGTGTTCAATAAAAGCTCGAAGTGACTACACATCCGAGCATGCTGTATGAAGAAATCAAATACGTAGTTGAACCCATGAGGGGTTTTTCAACCAATCAGCATGGAGTATAAAGAGTGCTCCAGTGCCTACAGGAGAAATGCCTCTGATGAAGTGGTACGTCGGCCACAGAAACTCGTCAGGCAATACAAAGAACTTGGATGGCTGGGGCGGTCTGAACCGTGAAGCCGAAAGGCAGACGCACTGTCGAGTGCATCTTGAGAAGCTTCGGCGTTTGTAGGATAAAATTGTGACACGGATGCCGTCCCGTGCAAGATGCACCATCTCAAAGGAATGAGAGCCTGAGGGTGAGGAACCTTCCTGCTCCGGTTTCCAGCACAGTGCGTCTTAATGAAAAGTGCCTCCTCACATCAAATCTAGATCCTACCAAGGATTCTAACTGACTCTGAAATCTGTAGCATTGGAACGTACTATAAGTGTTCAATGAAAGCTCGATGTGACTACACATCCTAACATGCTGTATGAAGAAATCAAATGCGTAGTTGAACCCATGAGGGGTTTTTCAACCAATCAGCATGCAGTATAAAGAGCACTCCAATGCGTACAGGAGAAATGCCTCTGATGAAGTGGTACGTCTGCCACAGAAACGTGTTAGGCATAAAAACGAACTTGGATGGCTGAAGTGGGCTCGACCGTGATGCTGAATGGCAAACGCACTGTCGAGAACATCTTGAGAAGCTTCGGCTTTTGTTGGATAAAATTATGACACGGGTGCCGTCCCGTGCAAGATGCCCCATCTCGAAGGAATGAGAGGCTGAGGGAGAGGAACCTTCCTGCTCCGGTTTCCAGCACAGTGCGTCTTGATGAAAAGTGCCTGCTCCTATCACATCCAGATCCTACCAAGGATTCTAACTGACTCTCTAAAATCTGTACACATTGGAACCTACCATAGGTGTTGAATGAAAGCTCGATGTCACTACACATCCTGGCATGCTGTATGAAGGAATCAAATACGTAGTTGAACCCATGAGGGGTTTTTCAACCAATCAGCATGCAGTATAAAAAGCGCTCCAATGCGTACAGGAGAAATGCCTCTGATGAAGTGGTACGTCAGCCACAGAAACGTGTCAGGCAATACAACAAACTTAGATGGCTGGGCGGGCTGAACCGAGATGCCGAATGGCAGACGCATTGTCGAGTGCATCTTGAGAAGCTTCGGCGTTTGTTGGATAAAATTATGACACGGGTGCCGTCCCGTGCAAGATGCACCATCTCAAAGGAATGAGAGACTGAGGGAGAGGAACCTTCCTGCTCCAGTTTCCAGCACAGGGCGTCTTGATGAAAAGTGCCTGCTCCCATCACATCCAGATCCTACCAAGGATTCTAACTGACTCTCTGAAATCTGTACGCATTTGAACCTACTATAGGTGTTCAATAAAAGCTCGAAGTGACTACACATCCTAGCATGCTGTATGAAGAAATCAAATACGTAGTTGAACCCTTGAGGGATTTTGCAACCAATCAGCATGAAGTATAAAGAGCGCTCCAATGCATACAGGAGAAATGCCTCTGATGAAGTGGAACATCGGCCACAGAAACGTGTCAGGCAATACAACGAACTTGGATGGCTGGGGCAGGCTGAACCGTGATGCCGAATGGAAGACGCACTGTCGAGTGCATCATGAGAAGCTTCGGCGTTTGTTGGATAAAATGATGACATAGGTGCCGTCCCGTGCAAGATGCACCATCTCGAAGAAATCAGAGGCTGAGGGAGAGGAACCTTCCTGCTCCAGTTTCCAGCACAGTGCGTCTTGATGAAAAGTGCCTGCTTCCATCACATCCAGATCCTACCAAGGATTCTAACTGACTCTCTGAAATCTGTACGCATTTGAACCTACAATAGGTGTTCAATGAAAGCTCGATGTGACTACACATCCTAGCATGCTGTATGAAGAAATCAAATACATAGTTGAACCCATGAGGGGTTTTTCAATCAATCAGCCTGCAGTATAAAGAGCGCTCCAATGCGTACAGGAGAAATGCCTCTAATGAAGTGGTACGTCTGCCACAGAAACGCCTAAGGCAATACAACAAACTTAGATGGCTGGGGCGGGCTGAACCGTGATGCCGAATGGCAAATGCACTGTCGAGAACATCTTGAGAAGCTTCGGCTTTTGTTGGATAAAATTATGACACGGGTGCCGTCCCGTGCAAGATGCCCCATCTCGAAGGAATGAGAGGCTGAGGGAGAGGAACCTCCCTGCTCCTGTTTCCAGCACAGTGCGTCTTGATGAAAAGTGCCTGCTCCTATCACATCCAGATCCTACAAAGGATTCTAACTGACTCTCTAAAATCTGTACGCATTGGAACCTACCATAGGTGTTCAATGAAAGCTCGATGTCACTACACATCCTAGCATGCTGTATAAAGAAATCAAATACGTAGTTGAACCCATGAGGGGTTTTTCAACCAATCAGCATGCAGTATAAAAAGCGCTCCAATGCGTACCAGAGAAATGCCTCTGATGAAGTGGTACGTCAGCCACAGAAACGTGTCAGGCAATACAACAAACTTGGATGGCTGGGCGGGCTGAACCGAGATGCCGAATGGCAGACGCATTGTCGAGTGCATCTTGAGAAGCTTCGGCGTTTGTTGGATAAAATTATGACACGGGTGCCGTCCCGTGCAAGATGCACCATCTCGAAGGAATGAGAGACTGAGGGAGAGGAACCTTCCTGCTCCAGTTTCCAGCACAGGGCGTCTTGATGAAAAGTGCCTGCTCCCATCACATCCAGGTCCTACCAAGGATTCTAACTGACTCTCTGAAATCTGTACGCATTGGAACCTACCATAGGTGTTCAATGAAAGCTCGATGTCACTACACATCCTAGCATGCTGTATGAAGAAATCAAATACGTAGTTGAACCCATGAGGGGTTTTTCAACCAATCAGCATGGAGTATAAAGAGAGCTCCAGTGCCTACAGGAGAAATGCCTCTGATGAAGTGGTACGTCGGCCACAGAAACTCGTCAGGCAATACAACGAACTTGGATGGCTGGGGCGGGCTGAACCTTGATGCCGAATGGCAGACGCACTGTTGAGTGCATCTTGAGAAGCTTCAGTGTTTGTTGGATAAAATTATGACATGGGTGCCGTCCCATGCAAGATGCACCATCTCGAAGGAATGAGAGACTGAGGGAGAGGAACCTTCCTGCTCCAGTTTCCAGCACAGTGCGTCTTGATGAAAAGTGCCTGCTTCCATCACATCCAGATCCTACCAAGGATTCTAACTGACTCTCTGAAATCTGTACGCATTTGAACCTACAATAGGTGTTCAATGAAAGCTCGATGTGACTACACATCCTAGCATGCTGTATGAAGAAATCAAATACATAGTTGAACCCATGAGGGGTTTTTCAATCAATCAGCCTGCAGTATAAAGAGCGCTCCAATGCGTACAGGAGAAATGCCTCTAATGAAGTGGTACGTCTGCCACAGAAACGCGTAAGGCAATACAACAAACTTAGATGGCTGGGGCGGGCTGAACCGTGATGCCGAATGGCAAATGCACTGTCGAGAACATCTTGAGAAGCTTCGGCTTTTGTTGGATAAAATTATGACACGGGTGCCGTCCCGTGCAAGATGCCCCATCTCGAAGGAATGAGAGGCTGAGGGAGAGGAACCTTCCTGCTCCTGTTTCCAGCACAGTGCGTCTTGATGAAAAGTGCCTGCTCCTATCACATCCAGATCCTACCAAGGATTCTAACTGACTCTCTAAAATCTGTACGCATTGGAACCTACCATAGGTGTTCAATGAAAGCTCGATGTCACTACACATCCTAGCATGCTGTATGAAGAAATCAAATACGTAGTTGAACCCATGAGGGGTTTTTCAACCAATCAGCATGGAGTATAAAGAGTGCTCCAGTGTCTACAGGAGAAATGCCTCTGATGAAGTGGTACGTCAGCCACAGAAACGTGTCAGGCAATACAACAAACTTGGATGGCTGGGCGGGCTGAACCGAGATGCCGAATGGCAGACGCATTGTCGAGTGCATCTTGAGAAGCTTCTGCGTTTGTTGGATAAAATTATGACACGGGTGCCGTCCCGTGCAAGATGCACCATCTCGAAGGAATGAGAGACTGAGGGAGAGGAACCTTCCTGCTCCAGTTTCCAGCACAGGGCGTCTTGATGAAAAGTGCCTGCTCCCATCACATCCAGATCCTACCAAGGATTCTAACTGACTCTCTGAAATCTGTACGCATTTGAACCTACTATAGGTGTTCAATAAAAGCTCGAAGTGACTACACATCCGAGCATGCTGTATGAAGAAATCAAATACGTAGGTGAACCCATGAGGGGTTTTTCAACCAATCAGCATGGAGTATAAAGAGTGCTCCAGTGCCTACAGGAGAAATGCCTCTGATGAAGTGGTACGTCGGCCACAGAAACTCGTCAGGCAATACAAAGAACTTGGATGGCTGGGGCGGTCTGAACCGTGAAGCCGAAAGGCAGACGCACTGTCGAGTGCATCTTGAGAAGCTTCGGCGTTTGTAGGATAAAATTGTGACACGGATGCCGTCCCGTGCAAGATGCACCATCTCAAAGGAATGAGAGCCTGAGGGTGAGGAACCTTCCTGCTCCGGTTTCCAGCACAGTGCGTCTTAATGAAAAGTGCCTCCTCACATCAAATCTAGATCCTACCAAGGATTCTAACTGACTCTGAAATCTGTAGCATTGGAACGTACTATAAGTGTTCAATGAAAGCTCGATGTGACTACACATCCTAACATGCTGTATGAAGAAATCAAATACGTAGTTGAACCCATGAGGGGTTTTTCAACCAATCAGCATGGAGTATAAAGAGAGCTCCAGTGCCTACAGGAGAAATGCCTCTGATGAAGTGGTACGTCGGCCACAGAAACTCGTCAGGCAATACAACGAACTTGGATGGCTGGGGCGGGCTGAACCTTGATGCCGAATGGCAGACGCACTGTTGAGTGCATCTTGAGAAGCTTCAGTGTTTGTTGGATAAAATTATGACATGGGTGCCGTCCCATGCAAGATGCACCATCTCGAAGGAATGAGAGACTGAGGGAGAGGAACCTTCCTGCTCCAGTTTCCAGCACAGTGCATCTTGATGATAAGTGCCTGCTCCCATCACAGCCAGATCCTACCAAGGATTCTAACTGACTCTCTGAAGTCTCTACGCATTGGAACCTACTATTGGTGTTCAATGAAAGCTCAATGTGACTACACTTCCTATCATGCTGTATGATGAAATCAAATACGTAGCTGAACCCATGAGGGTTTTTTCAACCAATCAGCATGCAGTGTAAAGAGCGCTCCAATGCGTACGGGAGAAATGCCTCTGATGAAGTTGTATGTCGGCCACAGAAACGCGTCAGGCAATACAACGAACTTGGATGGCTGGGGCGGGCTGAACCGTGATGCCGAATGGCAAATGCACTGTCGAGAACATCTTGAGAAGCTTCGGCTTTTGTTGGATAAAATTATGACACGGGTGCCGTCCCGTGCAAGATGCCCCATCTCGAAGGAATGAGAGGCTGAGGGAGAGGAACCTCCCTGCTCCTGTTTCCAGCACAGTGCGTCTTGATGAAAAGTGCCTGCTCCTATCACATCCAGATCCTACAAAGGATTCTAACTGACTCTCTAAAATCTGTACGCATTGGAACCTACCATAGGTGTTCAATGAAAGCTCGATGTCACTACACATCCTAGCATGCTGTATAAAGAAATCAAATACGTAGTTGAACCCATGAGGGGTTTTTCAACCAATCAGCATGCAGTATAAAAAGCGCTCCAATGCGTACCAGAGAAATGCCTCTGATGAAGTGGTACGTCAGCCACAGAAACGTGTCAGGCAATACAACAAACTTGGATGGCTGGGCGGGCTGAACCGAGATGCCGAATGGCAGACGCATTGTCGAGTGCATCTTGAGAAGCTTCGGCGTTTGTTGGATAAAATTATGACACGGGTGCCGTCCCGTGCAAGATGCACCATCTCGAAGGAATGAGAGACTGAGGGAGAGGAACCTTCCTGCTCCAGTTTCCAGCACAGGGCGTCTTGATGAAAAGTGCCTGCTCCCATCACATCCAGGTCCTACCAAGGATTCTAACTGACTCTCTGAAATCTGTACGCATTGGAACCTACCATAGGTGTTCAATGAAAGCTCGATGTCACTACACATCCTAGCATGCTGTATGAAGAAATCAAATACGTAGTTGAACCCATGAGGGGTTTTTCAACCAATCAGCATGGAGTATAAAGAGAGCTCCAGTGCCTACAGGAGAAATGCCTCTGATGAAGTGGTACGTCGGCCACAGAAACTCGTCAGGCAATACAACGAACTTGGATGGCTGGGGCGGGCTGAACCTTGATGCCGAATGGCAGACGCACTGTTGAGTGCATCTTGAGAAGCTTCAGTGTTTGTTGGATAAAATTATGACATGGGTGCCGTCCCATGCAAGATGCACCATCTCGAAGGAATGAGAGACTGAGGGAGAGGAACCTTCCTGCTCCAGTTTCCAGCACAGTGCGTCTTGATGAAAAGTGCCTGCTTCCATCACATCCAGATCCTACCAAGGATTCTAACTGACTCTCTGAAATCTGTACGCATTTGAACCTACAATAGGTGTTCAATGAAAGCTCGATGTGACTACACATCCTAGCATGCTGTATGAAGAAATCAAATACATAGTTGAACCCATGAGGGGTTTTTCAATCAATCAGCCTGCAGTATAAAGAGCGCTCCAATGCGTACAGGAGAAATGCCTCTAATGAAGTGGTACGTCTGCCACAGAAACGCGTAAGGCAATACAACAAACTTAGATGGCTGGGGCGGGCTGAACCGTGATGCCGAATGGCAAATGCACTGTCGAGAACATCTTGAGAAGCTTCGGCTTTTGTTGGATAAAATTATGACACGGGTGCCGTCCCGTGCAAGATGCCCCATCTCGAAGGAATGAGAGGCTGAGGGAGAGGAACCTTCCTGCTCCTGTTTCCAGCACAGTGCGTCTTGATGAAAAGTGCCTGCTCCTATCACATCCAGATCCTACCAAGGATTCTAACTGACTCTCTAAAATCTGTACGCATTGGAACCTACCATAGGTGTTCAATGAAAGCTCGATGTCACTACACATCCTAGCATGCTGTATGAAGAAATCAAATACGTAGTTGAACCCATGAGGGGTTTTTCAACCAATCAGCATGGAGTATAAAGAGTGCTCCAGTGTCTACAGGAGAAATGCCTCTGATGAAGTGGTACGTCAGCCACAGAAACGTGTCAGGCAATACAACAAACTTGGATGGCTGGGCGGGCTGAACCGAGATGCCGAATGGCAGACGCATTGTCGAGTGCATCTTGAGAAGCTTCTGCGTTTGTTGGATAAAATTATGACACGGGTGCCGTCCCGTGCAAGATGCACCATCTCGAAGGAATGAGAGACTGAGGGAGAGGAACCTTCCTGCTCCAGTTTCCAGCACAGGGCGTCTTGATGAAAAGTGCCTGCTCCCATCACATCCAGATCCTACCAAGGATTCTAACTGACTCTCTGAAATCTGTACGCATTTGAACCTACTATAGGTGTTCAATAAAAGCTCGAAGTGACTACACATCCGAGCATGCTGTATGAAGAAATCAAATACGTAGTTGTACCCATGAGGGGTTTTTCAACCAATCAGCATGGAGTATAAAGAGTGCTCCAGTGCCTACAGGAGAAATGCCTCTGATGAAGTGGTACGTCGGCCACAGAAACTCGTCAGGCAATACAAAGAACTTGGATGGCTGGGGCGGTCTGAACCGTGAAGCCGAAAGGCAGACGCACTGTCGAGTGCATCTTGAGAAGCTTCGGCGTTTGTAGGATAAAATTGTGACACGGATGCCGTCCCGTGCAAGATGCACCATCTCAAAGGAATGAGAGCCTGAGGGTGAGGAACCTTCCTGCTCCGGTTTCCAGCACAGTGCGTCTTAATGAAAAGTGCCTCCTCACATCAAATCTAGATCCTACCAAGGATTCTAACTGACTCTGAAATCTGTAGCATTGGAACGTACTATAAGTGTTCAATGAAAGCTCGATGTGACTACACATCCTAACATGCTGTATGAAGAAATCAAATACGTAGTTGAACCCATGAGGGGTTTTTCAACCAATCAGCATGGAGTATAAAGAGAGCTCCAGTGCCTACAGGAGAAATGCCTCTGATGAAGTGGTACGTCGGCCACAGAAACTCGTCAGGCAATACAACGAACTTGGATGGCTGGGGCGGGCTGAACCTTGATGCCGAATGGCAGACGCACTGTTGAGTGCATCTTGAGAAGCTTCAGTGTTTGTTGGATAAAATTATGACATGGGTGCCGTCCCATGCAAGATGCACCATCTCGAAGGAATGAGAGACTGAGGGAGAGGAACCTTCCTGCTCCAGTTTCCAGCACAGTGCATCTTGATGATAAGTGCCTGCTCCCATCACAGCCAGATCCTACCAAGGATTCTAACTGACTCTCTGAAGTCTCTACGCATTGGAACCTACTATTGGTGTTCAATGAAAGCTCAATGTGACTACACTTCCTATCATGCTGTATGATGAAATCAAATACGTAGCTGAACCCATGAGGGTTTTTTCAACCAATCAGCATGCAGTGTAAAGAGCGCTCCAATGCGTACGGGAGAAATGCCTCTGATGAAGTTGTATGTCGGCCACAGAAACGCGTCAGGCAATACAACGAACTTGGATGGCTGGGGCGGGCTGAACCGTGATGCCGAATGGCAGACGCACTGTCGAGTGCACCTTGAGAAGCTTTGGCGTTTGTTGGATAAAATTATGACACGGGTGCCATCCCGTGCAAGATGCATCATCTCGAAAGAATGAGAGGCTGAGGGAGAGGAACCTTCCTGCTCCGGTTTCCAGCACAGTGGTCTTGATGAAAAGTGCCGGCTCCCATCACATCCAGATCCTACCAAGGATTCTAAATGACTCTCTGAAATCTGTACGCATTAGAAACTACTATAGGTGTTCAATGAAAGCTAGATGAGACTACACATCCTAGTATGCTGTATGAAGAAATCAAATACGTAGTTGAACCCATGAGGGCTTTTTCAACCAATCAGCATGCAGTATAAAGAGGGCTCCAATGCTTACTAGAGAAATGCCTCTGATGAAGTGGTACGTCGGCCACAGAAACGGGTAAGGCAATACAACGAACTTGGATGGCTGTGGCGGGCTGAACCGTGATGCCGAATGGCAGACACACTGTCGAGTGCATCTTGAGAAGCTTCGGAGTTTGTTGGATAAAATTATGACAAGGGTGCCATCCTTTGCAAGATGCACCATCTTGAAGGAATGAGAGGCTGAGGGAGAGGAACCTTCCTGTTCCGGTTTCCAGCACAGTCCGTCTTGATGAAAAGTGGCTGCTCCCATCACATCCAGATCCTACCAAGGATTCTAACTGACTCTCTGAAATCTGTACGCATTGGAACGTACTATAGGTGTTCAATGAAAGCACGATTTGACTACACATGCTAGCATGCTGTATGATGAAATCAAATACGTAGTTGAACCCATGAGGGATTTTTCAACCAATCAGCATGCAGTTTAAAGAGCGCTCCAATACGTACAGGAGAAATGCCTCTGATGAAGTGGTACGTCGGCCACAGAAACCCGTCAGGCAATACAACGAACTTGGATGTCTGGGGCGGGCTGAACCGCAATGCCGAATAGCAGACCCACTGTTGAGTGCATCTTGAGAAGCTCCGGCGTTTGTTGGATACAATTATGACACGGGTGCCGACCCGTGCAAGATGCACCATCTCGAAGGAATGAGAGGCTGTGGGAGAGGAACCTTCCTGCTCCAGTTTCCAGCACAGTGCGTCTTGATGAAAAGTGCCTGCTCTCATCACATCCAGATCCTACCAAGGATTCTAACTGACTCTCTGAAATCTGAACGCATTTGAACCTACTATAGGTGTTCAATGAAAGCTCAATGTGACTACACATCCTAGCATGCTGTATGAAGAAATCAAATACGTAGTTGAACCCATGAAGGGTTTTTCAACCAATCAGCATTCAGTATAAAGAGCGCTCCAGTGCGTACAGGAGAAATGCCTCTGATGAAGTGGTACGTCAGCCACAGAAACGCATCAGGCAATACAATGATCTTGAATGGCTGGGGTGGGCTGAACCGTGATGCCGAATAGCAGACGCACTGTTGAGTGCATCTTGAGAAGCTCCGGCGTTTGTTGGATAAAATTATGACACGGGTGCCGTCCCGTGCAAGATGCACCATCTCGAAGGAATGAGAGGCTGAGGGAGAGGAACCTTCCTGTTCCGCTTTCCAGCACAGTCCGTCTTGATGAAAAGTGGCTGCTCCCATCACATCCAGATCCTACTAAGGATTCTAACTGACTCTCTGAAATCTGTACGCATTGGAACGTACTATAGGTGTTCAATGAAAGCACGATTTGACTACACATGCTAGCATGCTGTATGATGAAATCAAATACGTAGTTGAACCCATGAGGGATTTTTCAACCAATCAGCATGCAGTTTAAAGAGCGCTCCAATACGTACAGGAGAAATGCCTCTGATGAAGTGGTACGTCGGCCACAGAAACCCGTCAGGCAATACAACGAACTTGGATGTCTGGGGCGGGCTGAACCGCAATGCCGAATAGCAGACCCACTGTTGAGTGCATCTTGAGAAGCTCCGGCGTTTGTTGGATAAAATTATGACACGGGTGCCGACCCGTGCAAGATGCACCATCTCGAAGGAATGAGAGGCTGTGGGAGAGGAACCTTCCTGCTCCAGTTTCCAGCACAGTGCGTCTTGATGAAAAGTGCCTGCTCTCATCACATCCAGATCCTACCAAGGATTCTAACTGACTCTCTGAAATCTGAACGCATTTGAACCTACTATAGGTGTTCAATGAAAGCTCAATGTGACAACACATCCTAGCATGCTGTATGAAGAAATCAAATACGTAGTTGAACCCATGAAGGGTTTTTCAACCAATCAGCATTCAGTATAAAGAGCGCTCCAGTGCGTACAGGAGAAATGCCTCTGATGAAGTGGTACGTCAGCCACAGAAACGCATCAGGCAATACAATGATCTTGAATGGCTGGGGTGGGCTGAACCGTGATGCCGAATAGCAGACGCACTGTTGAGTGCATCTTGAGAAGCTCCGGCGTTTGTTGGATAAAATTATGACACGGGTGCCGTCCCGTGCAAGATGCACCACCTCGAAGGAATGAGAGGCTGAGGGAGAGGAACCTTCCTGCTCCGGTTTCCAGCACAGTGCGTCTTAATGAAAAGTGCCTCCTCCCATCAAATCTAGATCCTACCAAGGATTCTAACTGACTCTCTGAAATCTGTAGCATTGGGACGTACTATAAGTGTTCAATGAAAGCTCGATGTGACTACACATCCTAGCATGCTGTTTGAAGAAATCAAATACATAGTTGAACCCATGAGTGGTTTTTCAACCAATCAGCATGCAGTATAAAGAGCTCTCCAATGCGTACAGGAGAAATGCCTCTGATGAAGTGGTACGTCTGCCACAGAAACGCGTAAGGCAATACAACAAACTTAGATGGCTGGGGCGGGCTGAACCGTGATGCCGAATGGCAAATGCATTGTCGAGAACATCTTGAGAAGCTTCGGCTTTTGTTCGATAAAATTATGACATGGGTGCCGTCCCGTGCAAGATGCACCATCTCAAAGGAATGAGAGCCTGAGGGTGAGGAACCTTCCTGCTCCGGTTTCCAGCACAGTGCGTCTTAATAAAAAGTGCCTCCTCCCATCAAATTTAGATCCTACCAAGGATTCTAACTGACTCCCTGAAATCTGTAGCATTGGAACGTACTATAAGTGTTCAATGAAAGCTCGATGTGACTACACATCCTAACATGCTGTATGAAGAAATCAAATGCGTACTTGAACCCATGAGGGGTTTTTCAACCAATCAGCATGCAGTATAAAGAGCACTCCAATGCGTACAGGAGAAATGCCTCTGATGAAGTAGTACGTCTGCCACAGAAACGTGTTAGGCATAAAAACGAACTTGGATGGCTGAAGTGGGCTCGACCGTGATGCTGAATGGCAAACGCACTGTCCAGAACATCTTGAGAAGCTTCGGCATTTGTTGGATAAAATTATGACACGGGTGCCGTCCCGTGCAAGATGCACCATCTCGAAGGAATGAGAGGCTGAGGGAGAGGAACCTTCCTGCTCCGGTTTCCAGCACAGTGCGTCTTGATGAAAAGTGCCTGCTCCTATCACATCCAGATCCTACCAAGGATTCTAACTGACTCTCTAAAATCTGTACGCATTGGAACCTACCATAGGTGTTCAATGAAAGCTCGATGTCACTACACATCCTAGCATGCTGTATGAAGAAATCAAATACGTAGTTGAACCCATGAGGGGTTTTTCAACCAATCAGCATGCAGTATAAAAAGCGCTCCAATGCGTACAGGAGAAATGCCTCTGATGAAGTGGTACGTCAGCCACAGAAACGTGTCAGGCAATACAACAAACTTGGATGGCTGGTCGGGCTGAACCGAAATGCCGAATGGGAGACGCATTGTCGAGTGCATCTTGAGAAGCTTCGGCGTTTGTTGGATAAAATTATGACACGGGTGCCGTCCCGTGCAAGATGCACCATCTCGAAGGAATGAGAGACTGAGGGAGAGGAACCTTCCTGCTCCACTTTCCAGCACAGGGCGTCTTGATGAAAAGTGCCTGCTCCCATCACATCCAGATCCTACCAAGGATTCTAACTGACTCTCTGAAATCTGTACGCATTTAAACCTACTATAGGTGTTCAATGAAAGCTCTAAGTGACTACACATCCTAGCATGCTGTATGAAGAAATCAAATACGTAGTTGAACCCTTGAGGGATTTTTCAACCAATCAGCATGAAGTATAAAGAGCGCTCCAATGCATACAGGAGAAATGCCTCTGATGAAGTGGAACATCGGCCACAGAAACGTGTCATGCAATACAACGAACTTGGATGGCTGGGGCGGGCTGAACCGTGATGCCGAATGGAAGACGCACTGTCGAGTGCATCATGAGAAGCTTCGGCGTTTGTTGGATAAAATGATGACATTGGTGCCGTCCCGTGCAAGATGCACCATCTCGAAGAAATCAGAGGCTGAGGGAGAGGAACCTTCCTGCTCCAGTTTCCAGCACAGTGCGTCTTGATGAAAAGTGCCTGCTTCCATCACATCCAGATCCTACCAAGGATTCTAACTGACTCTCTGAAATCTGTACGCATTGGAACCTACTATAGGTGTTCAATGAAAGCTCAATGTGACTACACATCCTAGCATGCTGTATGAAGAAATCAAATACGTAGTTGAACCCATGAGGGGTTTTTCAACCAATCAGCATGGAGTATAAAGAGTGCTCCAGTGCCTACAGGAGAAATGCCTCTGATGAAGTGGTACGTCGGCCACAGAAACTCGTCAGGCAATACAACGAACTTGGATGGCTGGGGCGGGCTGAACCTTGATGCCGAATGGCAGACGCACTGTTGAGTGCATCTTGAGAAGCTTCAGTGTTTGTTGGATAAAATTATTACACGGGTGCCGTCTCGTGCATGATGCACCATCTCGAAGGAATGAGAGCCTGAGGGAGAGGAACCTTCCTGCTCCGGTTTCCAGCACAGTGCGTCTTGATGAAAATTGCCTGCTTCAATCACATCCAGATCCTACTAAGGATTCTAACTGACTCTCTGAAATCTGTACGCATTGGAACCTACTATAGGTGTTCAATGAAAGCTCGATGCGACTACACATCCTAGCATGCTGTATGAAGAAATCAAATAGGTAGTTGAACCCATGAGGGTTTTTTCAACCAATCAGCATGCAGTATAAAGAGGTCTCCAATGCGTACAGGAGAAATGCCTCTGATGAAGGGGTACGTCAACCACAGAAACGCGTCAGGCAAAACAACGAACTTGGATGGCCGGGGCGGGCTGAACCGTGATGCCGAATGGCAGAAGCACTGTCGAGTGCATCTTGAGAAGATTCGGCATTTTTTGGATAAAATTATGACACGGGTGCCGTCCCGTGCAAGATGCACCATCTCGAAGGAATGAGAGGCTGAGGGAGAGGAACCTTCCTGCTCCAGTTTCCAACACAGTGCGTCCTTATGAAAAGTGCCTGCTCCCATGACATCCAGATCCTACCAAGGATTCTAACTGACTCTCTGAAATCTGTACGCATTTGAACCTACTATAGGTGTTCAATGAAAGCTCAATCTGACTACACATCCTAGCATGCTGTATAAAGAAATCAAATACGTAGTTGAACCCATGAGGGGTTTTTCAACCAATCAGCATGCAGTATAAAGAGCGCTCCAGTGCGTACAGGAGAAATGCCTCTGATGAAGTGGGACGTCGGCCACAGAAACGAGTCAGGCAATACAACGAACTTGGATGGCTGGGGCGGGCTGAACAGCGATGCCGATTGGCAGACGCACCCTTGAGTGCATCTTGAGAAGCTTCGGCGTTTGTTGGATAAAATTATGACACGGGTGCCTTCTCTTGCAAGATGCACCATCTCGAAGGAAAGAGAGGCTGAGGGAGAGGAACCTTCCTGCTCCGGTTTCCAGCACCGTGCGTCTTGATGAAAAGTGCCTCCTCCCATCAAATCCAGATCATACAAAGGATTCTAACTGACTCTCTGAAATCTGTAGCATTGGAACCTACTATAGGTGTTCTATGAAAGCTCGATGTGACTACACATCCTAGCATGCTGTATGAAGAAATCAAATAGGTAGTTGAAGCCATGAGGGGTTTTTCAACCAATCAGCATGCAGTATAAAGAGTGCACCAATGCGTACAGGAGAAATGCCTCTGATGAAGTGGTACGTCGGCCACAGAAACGCTTCAGGCAATCCACGAACTTGAATGGTTGGGGTGGGCTGAACCGTGATGCCGAATGGCAGACTCACTGTCGAGTGCATCTTGAGAAGCTTTGGCGTTTGTTGGATAAAATTATGACACAGGTGCCGTCCCGTGCAATATGCACCATCTCGAAGGAATGAAAGGCTGAGGGAGAGGAATCTTCCTGCTCAGGTTTTCACCACAGTGCGTCTTGATGAAAAGTGCATGCTCCCATCACATCCAGATCCTACCAAGGATTCTAACTGACTCTCTGAAATCTGTACACATTGGAACCTACAATAGGTGTTCAATGAAAGCTCGATGTGACTACACATCCTAGCATGCTGTATGAAGAAATCAAATACATAGTTGAACCCATGAGGGGTTTTTCAACCAATCAGCCTGCAGTATAAAGAGCGCTCCAATGCGTACAGGAAAAATGCCTCTAATGAAGTGGTACGTCTGCCACAGAAACGCGTAAGGCAATACAACAAACTTAGATGGCTGGCGCGGGCTGAACCGTGATGCCGAATGGCAAATGCACTGTCGAGAACATCTTGAGATGCTTCGGCTTTTGTTGGATAAAATGATGACACGGGTGCCGTCCCGTGCAAGATGCACCACCTCGAAGGAATGAGAGGCTGAGGGCGAGGAACCTTCCTGCTCCGGTTTCCAGCACAGTGCGTCTTGATGAAAAGTGCCTGCTCTCATCAGATCCAGATCCTACCAAGGATTCTAACTGACACTCTGAAATCTGCACACATTGGAACCTACTATAGGTGTTCAATGAAAGCTCGATGTGACTACACATCCTAGCATGCTGTTTGAAGAAATCAAATACGTAGTTGATCCCATGAGGGGTTTTTCAACCCATCAGCATGCAGTATAAAGAGCGCTCCAATGCGTACAGGAGAAATGCCTCTGATGAAGTGGTACGTCGGCCACAGAAACGCGTCAGGCAATACAATGAACTTGGATGGCTAGGGCGGGCTGAACCGTGATGCCGAATGGCAAATGCACTGTCGAGAACATCTTGAGAAGCTTCGGCTTTTGTTGGATAAAATTATGACACGTGTGCCGTCCCTTGCAAGATGCACCACCTCGAAGGAATGAGAGGCTGAGGGAGAGGAACCTTCCTGCTCCAGTTTCCAGCACAGTGCGTCTTAATGAAAAGTGCCTCCTCCCATCAAATCTAGATCCTACCAAGGATTCTAACTGACTCTCTGAAATCTGTAGCATTGGAACGTACTATAAGTGTTCAATGAAAGCTCGATGTGACTACACATCCTAGCATGCTGTTTGAAGAAATCAAATACGTAGTTGATCCCATGAGGGGTTTTCAACCAATCAGCATGCAGTATAAAGAGCGCTCCAATGCGTACAGGAGAAATGACTCTCATGAAGTGGTACGTAATGAGAGGCTGAGGGAGATGAACCTTCCTGCTCCGGTTTCCAGCACACTGCGTCTTTGTGAAAAGTGCTTGCTCCCATCACATCCAGATCCTACCAAGGATTCCAACTGACTCTCTGAAATCTGTATGCATTGGAACCTACTATAGGTGTTCAATGAAAGCTCGATGTGACTGCACATCCTAGCATGCTGTATGAAGAAATCAAATACGTAGTTGAACCCATGAGGGGTTTTTCAACCAATCAGCCTGCAGTATAAAGAGCGCTCCAATGCGTACAGGAGAAATGCCTCTAATGAAGTGGTACGTCTGCCACAGAAACGCGTAAGGCAATACAACAAACTTAGATGGCTGGCGCGGGCTGAACCGTGATGCCGAATGGCAAATGCACTGTCGAGAACATCTTGAGATGCTTCGGCTTTTGTTGGATAAAATGATGACACGGGTGCCGTCCCGTGCAAGATGCACCACCTCGAAGGAATGAGAGGCTGAGGGTGAGGAACCTTCCTGCTCCGGTTTCCAGCACAGTGCGTCTTGATGAAAAGTGCCTGCTCTCATCAGATCCAGATCCTACCAAGGATTCTAACTGACACTCTGAAATCTGCACACATTGGAACCTACTATAGGTGTTCAATGAAAGCTCGATGTGACTACACATCCTAGCATGCTGTTTGAAGAAATCAAATACGTAGTTGATCCCATGAGGGGTTTTTCAACCCATCAGCATGCAGTATAAAGAGCGCTCCAATGCGTACAGGAGAAATGCCTCTGATGAAGTGGTACGTCGGCCACAGAAACGCGTCAGGCAATACAATGAACTTGGATGGCTAGGGCGGGCTGAACCGTGATGCCGAATGGCAAATGCACTGTCGAGAACATCTTGAGAAGCTTCGGCTTTTGTTGGATAAAATTATGACACGGGTGCCGTCCCGTGCAAGATGCACCACCTCGAAGGAATGAGAGGCTGAGGGAGAGGAACCTTCCTGCTCCAGTTTCCAGCACAGTGCGTCTTAATGAAAAGTGCCTCCTCCCATCAAATCTAGATCCTACCAAGGATTCTAACTGACTCTCTGAAATCTGTAGCATTGGAACGTACTATAAGTGTTCAATGAAAGCTCGATGTGACTACACATCCTAGCATGCTGTTTGAAGAAATCAAATACGTAGTTGATCCCATGAGGGGTTTTCAACCAATCAGCATGCAGTATAAAGAGCGCTCCAATGCGTACAGGAGAAATGACTCTCATGAAGTGGTACGTAATGAGAGGCTGAGGGAGATGAACCTTCCTGCTCCGGTTTCCAGCACACTGCGTCTTTGTGAAAAGTGCTTGCTCCCATCACATCCAGATCCTACCAAGGATTCCAACTGACTCTCTGAACTCTGTATGCATTGGAACCTACTATAGGTGTTCAATGAAAGCTCGATGTGACTGCACATCCTAGCATGCTGTATGAAGAATCAAATACGTAGTTGAACCCATGAGGGTTTTTTTAACAAATCACCATGCAGTATAAAGATCGCTCCAATGCGAACAGGAGAAATGCTACTGATGAAGTGGTACGTCGGCCACAGAAACGCGTCAGGCAATACAACAAACTTGGATGGCTGGGGCAGGCTGAACCGTGATGCTGAATGGCAGACGCACTGTCGAGTGCATGTTGAGAAGCTTCGGCGTTTGTTGGATAAAATTATGACACAAGTGCCGTCCCGTGCAAGATGCACCATCTCGAAGGAATGAGATCCTGAGTGAGCGGAACCTTCCTGTTCCGGTTTCCAGCACAGTGCGTCTTGAAGAAAAGTGCCTGCTCCCATCACACCCTGATTCTGCCAAGGATTCTAACTGATTCTCTGAAATCTGTAAGTATTAGAACCTACTATAGGAGTTCAATGAAAGCTCGATGTGACTACACATCCTAGCATGCTGTATGAAGAAATCAAATAAGTAGTTGAACCCATGAGGGGTTTTTCAACCAATCAGCATGCAGTATAAAGAGCACACCAATGCGTACAGGAGAAATGCCTCTGATGAAGTGGTACGTCGGCCACAGAAACGCGTCAGGCAATACAACTAACTTGTATGGTTGGGGTGGGCTGAACCGTGATGCCGAATGGCAGACTCACTGTCGAGTGCATCTTGAGAAGCTTCGGCGTTTGTTGGATAAAATTATGACACAGGTGCCGTCCCGTGCAAGATGCACAATCTCGAAGGAGTGAGAGGCTGAGGGAGAGATATCTTCCTGCTCCAGTTTCCAGCACAGGGCGTCTTGATGAAAAGTGCCTGCTCCCATCACATCCAGGTCCTACCAAGGATTCTAACTGACTCTCTGAAATCTGTACGCATTGGAACCTACCATAGGTGTTCAATGAAAGCTCGATGTCACTACACATCCTAGCATGCTGTATGAAGAAATCAAATACGTAGTTGAACCCATGAGGGGTTTTTCAACCAATCAGCATGGAGTATAAAGAGAGCTCCAGTGCCTACAGGAGAAATGCCTCTGATGAAGTGGTACGTCGGCCACAGAAACTCGTCAGGCAATACAACGAACTTGGATGGCTGGGGCGGGCTGAACCTTGATGCCGAATGGCAGACGCACTGTTGAGTGCATCTTGAGAAGCTTCAGTGTTTGTTGGATAAAATTATGACATGGGTGCCGTCCCATGCAAGATGCACCATCTCGAAGGAATGAGAGACTGAGGGAGAGGAACCTTCCTGCTCCAGTTTCCAGCACAGTGCGTCTTGATGAAAAGTGCCTGCTTCCATCACATCCAGATCCTACCAAGGATTCTAACTGACTCTCTGAAATCTGTACGCATTTGAACCTACAATAGGTGATCAATGAAAGCTCGATGTGACTACACATCCTAGCATGCTGTATGAAGAAATCAAATACATAGTTGAACCCATGAGGGGTTTTTCAATCAATCAGCCTGCAGTATAAAGAGCGCTCCAATGCGTACAGGAGAAATGCCTCTAATGAAGTGGTACGTCTGCCACAGAAACGCGTAAGGCAATACAACAAACTTAGATGGCTGGGGCGGGCTGAACCGTGATGCCGAATGGCAAATGCACTGTCGAGAACATCTTGAGAAGCTTCGGCTTTTGTTGGATAAAATTATGACACGGGTGCCGTCCCGTGCAAGATGCCCCATCTCGAAGGAATGAGAGGCTGAGGGAGAGGAACCTTCCTGCTCCTGTTTCCAGCACAGTGCGTCTTGATGAAAAGTGCCTGCTCCTATCACATCCAGATCCTACCAAGGATTCTAACTGACTCTCTAAAATCTGTACGCATTGGAACCTACCATAGGTGTTCAATGAAAGCTCGATGTCACTACACATCCTAGCATGCTGTATGAAGAAATCAAATACGTAGTTGAACCCATGAGGGGTTTTTCAACCAATCAGCATGGAGTATAAAGAGTGCTCCAGTGCCTACAGGAGAAATGCCTCTGATGAAGTGGTACGTCAGCCACAGAAACGTGTCAGGCAATACAACAAACTTGGATGGCTGGGCGGGCTGAACCGAGATGCCGAATGGCAGACGCATTGTCGAGTGCATCTTGAGAAGCTTCTGCGTTTGTTGGATAAAATTATGACACGGGTGCCGTCCCGTGCAAGATGCACCATCTCGAAGGAATGAGAGACTGAGGGAGAGGAACCTTCCTGCTCCAGTTTCCAGCACAGGGCGTCTTGATGAAAAGTGCCTGCTCCCATCACATCCAGATCCTACCAAGGATTCTAACTGACTCTCTGAAATCTGTACGCATTTGAACCTACTATAGGTGTTCAATAAAAGCTCGAAGTGACTACACATCCGAGCATGCTGTATGAAGAAATCAAATACGTAGTTGAACCCATGAGGGGTTTTTCAACCAATCAGCATGGAGTATAAAGAGTGCTCCAGTGCCTACAGGAGAAATGCCTCTGATGAAGTGGTACGTCGGCCACAGAAACTCGTCAGGCAATACAAAGAACTTGGATGGCTGGGGCGGTCTGAACCGTGAAGCCGAAAGGCAGACGCACTGTCGAGTGCATCTTGAGAAGCTTCGGCGTTTGTAGGATAAAATTGTGACACGGATGCCGTCCCGTGCAAGATGCACCATCTCAAAGGAATGAGAGCCTGAGGGTGAGGAACCTTCCTGCTCCGGTTTCCAGCACAGTGCGTCTTAATGAAAAGTGCCTCCTCACATCAAATCTAGATCCTACCAAGGATTCTAACTGACTCTGAAATCTGTAGCATTGGAACGTACTATAAGTGTTCAATGAAAGCTCGATGTGACTACACATCCTAACATGCTGTATGAAGAAATCAAATGCGTAGTTGAACCCATGAGGGGTTTTTCAACCAATCAGCATGCAGTATAAAGAGCACTCCAATGCGTACAGGAGAAATGCCTCTGATGAAGTGGTACGTCTGCCACAGAAACGTGTTAGGCATAAAAACCAACTTGGATGGCTGAAGTGGGCTCGACCGTGATGCTGAATGGCAAACGCACTGTCGAGAACATCTTGAGAAGCTTCGGCTTTTGTTGGATAAAATTATGACACGGGTGCCGTCCCGTGCAAGATGCCCCATCTCGAAGGAATGAGAGGCTGAGGGAGAGGAACCTTCCTGCTCCGGTTTCCAGCACAGTGCGTCTTGATGAAAAGTGCCTGCTCCTATCACATCCAGATCCTACCAAGGATTCTAACTGACTCTCTAAAATCTGTACACATTGGAACCTACCATAGGTGTTGAATGAAAGCTCGATGTCACTACACATCCTGGCATGCTGTATGAAGGAATCAAATACGTAGTTGAACCCATGAGGGGTTTTTCAACCAATCAGCATGCAGTATAAAAAGCGCTCCAATGCGTACAGGAGAAATGCCTCTGATGAAGTGGTACGTCAGCCACAGAAACGTGTCAGGCAATACAACAAACTTAGATGGCTGGGCGGGCTGAACCGAGATGCCGAATGGCAGACGCATTGTCGAGTGCATCTTGAGAAGCTTCGGCGTTTGTTGGATAAAATTATGACACGGGTGCCGTCCCGTGCAAGATGCACCATCTCAAAGGAATGAGAGACTGAGGGAGAGGAACCTTCCTGCTCCAGTTTCCAGCACAGGGCGTCTTGATGAAAAGTGCCTGCTCCCATCACATCCAGATCCTACCAAGGATTCTAACTGACTCTCTGAAATCTGTACGCATTTGAACCTACTATAGGTGTTCAATAAAAGCTCGAAGTGACTACACATCCTAGCATGCTGTATGAAGAAATCAAATACGTAGTTGAACCCTTGAGGGATTTTGCAACCAATCAGCATGAAGTATAAAGAGCGCTCCAATGCATACAGGAGAAATGCCTCTGATGAAGTGGAACATCGGCCACAGAAACGTGTCAGGCAATACAACGAACTTCGATGGCTGGGGCAGGCTGAACCGTGATGCCGAATGGAAGACGCACTGTCGAGTGCATCATGAGAAGCTTCGGCGTTTGTTGGATAAAATGATGACATAGGTGCCGTCCCGTGCAAGATGCACCATCTCGAAGAAATCAGAGGCTGAGGGAGAGGAACCTTCCTGCTCCAGTTTCCAGCACAGTGCGTCTTGATGAAAAGTGCCTGCTTCCATCACATCCAGATCCTACCAAGGATTCTAACTGACTCTCTGAAATCTGTACGCATTTGAACCTACAATAGGTGTTCAATGAAAGCTCGATGTGACTACACATCCTAGCATGCTGTATGAAGAAATCAAATACATAGTTGAACCCATGAGGGGTTTTTCAATCAATCAGCCTGCAGTATAAAGAGCGCTCCAATGCGTACAGGAGAAATGCCTCTAATGAAGTGGTACGTCTGCCACAGAAACGCCTAAGGCAATACAACAAACTTAGATGGCTGGGGCGGGCTGAACCGTGATGCCGAATGGCAAATGCACTGTCGAGAACATCTTGAGAAGCTTCGGCTTTTGTTGGATAAAATTATGACACGGGTGCCGTCCCGTGCAAGATGCCCCATCTCGAAGGAATGAGAGGCTGAGGGAGAGGAACCTCCCTGCTCCTGTTTCCAGCACAGTGCGTCTTGATGAAAAGTGCCTGCTCCTATCACATCCAGATCCTACAAAGGATTCTAACTGACTCTCTAAAATCTGTACGCATTGGAACCTACCATAGGTGTTCAATGAAAGCTCGATGTCACTACACATCCTAGCATGCTGTATGAAGAAATCAAATACGTAGTTGAACCCATGAGGGGTTTTTCAACCAATCAGCATGCAGTATAAAAAGCGCTCCAATGCGTACCAGAGAAATGCCTCTGATGAAGTGGTACGTCAGCCACAGAAACGTGTCAGGCAATACAACAAACTTGGATGGCTGGGCGGGCTGAACCGAGATGCCGAATGGCAGACGCATTGTCGAGTGCATCTTGAGAAGCTTCGGCGTTTGTTGGATAAAATTATGACACGGGTGCCGTCCCGTGCAAGATGCACCATCTCGAAGGAATGAGAGACTGAGGGAGAGGAACCTTCCTGCTCCAGTTTCCAGCAGAGGGCGTCTTGATGAAAAGTGCCTGCTCCCATCACATCCAGGTCCTACCAAGGATTCTAACTGACTCTCTGAAATCTGTACGCATTGGAACCTACCATAGGTGTTCAATGAAAGCTCGATGTCACTACACATCCTAGCATGCTGTATGAAGAAATCAAATACGTAGTTGAACCCATGAGGGGTTTTTCAACCAATCAGCATGGAGTATAAAGAGAGCTCCAGTGCCTACAGGAGAAATGCCTCTGATGAAGTGGTACGTCGGCCACAGAAACTCGTCAGGCAATACAACGAACTTGGATGGCTGGGGCGGGCTGAACCTTGATGCCGAATGGCAGACGCACTGTTGAGTGCATCTTGAGAAGCTTCAGTGTTTGTTGGATAAAATTATGACATGGGTGCCGTCCCATGCAAGATGCACCATCTCGAAGGAATGAGAGACTGAGGGAGAGGAACCTTCCTGCTCCAGTTTCCAGCACAGTGCATCTTGATGATAAGTGCCTGCTCCCATCACAGCCAGATCCTACCAAGGATTCTAACTGACTCTCTGAAGTCTGTACGCATTGGAACCTACTATTGGTGTTCAATGAAAGCTCAATGTGACTACACTTCCTATCATGCTGTATGATGAAATCAAATACGTAGCTGAACCCATGAGGGTTTTTTCAACCAATCAGCATGCAGTGTAAAGAGCGCTCCAATGCGTACGGGAGAAATGCCTCTGATGAAGTTGTATGTCGGCCACAGAAACGCGTCAGGCAATACAACGAACTTGGATGGCTGGGGCGAGCTGAACCGTGATGCCGAATGGCAGACGCACTGTCGAGTGCACCTTGAGAAGCTTTGGCGTTTGTTGGATAAAATTATGACACGGGTGCCATCCCGTGCAAGATGCATCATCTCGAAAGAATGAGAGGCTGAGGGAGAGGAACCTTCCTGCTCCGGTTTCCAGCACAGTGGTCTTGATGAAAAGTGCCGGCTCCCATCACATCCAGATTCTACCAAGGATTCTAAATGACTCTCTGAAATCTGTACGCATTAGAAACTACTATAGGTGTTCAATGAAAGCTAGATGAGACTACACATCCTAGTATGCTGTATGAAGAAATCAAATACGTAGTTGAACCCATGAGGGCTTTTTCAACCAATCAGCATGCAGTATAAAGAGGGCTCCAATGCTTACTAGAGAAATGCCTCTGATGAAGTGGTACGTCGGCCACAGAAACGGGTAAGGCAATACAACGAACTTGGATGGCTGTGGCGGGCTGAACCGTGATGCCGAATGGCAGACACACTGTCGAGTGCATCTTGAGAAGCTTCGGAGTTTGTTGGATAAAATTATGACAAGGGTGCCATCCTTTGCAAGATGCACCATCTTGAAGGAATGAGAGGCTGAGGGAGAGGAACCTTCCTGTTCCGGTTTCCAGCACAGTCCGTCTTGATGAAAAGTGGCTGCTCCCATCACATCCAGATCCTACCAAGGATTCTAACTGACTCTCTGAAATCTGTACGCATTGGAACGTACTATAGGTGTTCAATGAAAGCACGATTTGACTACACATGCTAGCATGCTGTATGATGAAATCAAATACGTAGTTGAACCCATGAGGGATTTTTCAACCAATCAGCATGCAGTTTAAAGAGCGCTCCAATACGTACAGGAGAAATGCCTCTGATGAAGTAGTACGTCGGCCACAGAAACCCGTCAGGCAATACAACGAACTTGGATGTCTGGGGCGGGCTGAACCGCAATGCCGAATAGCAGACCCACTGTTGAGTGCATCTTGAGAAGCTCCGGCGTTTGTTGGATAAAATTATGACACGGGTGCCGACCCGTGCAAGATGCACCATCTCGAAGGAATGAGAGGCTGTGGGAGAGGAACCTTCCTGCTCCAGTTTCCAGCACAGTGCGTCTTGATGAAAAGTGCCTGCTCTCATCACATCCAGATCCTACCAAGGATTCTAACTGACTCTCTGAAATCTGAACGCATTTGAACCTACTATAGGTGTTCAATGAAAGCTCAATGCGACTACACATCCTAGCATGCTGTATGAAGAAATCAAATACGTAGTTGAACCCATGAAGGGTTTTTCAACCAATCAGCATTCAGTATAAAGAGCGCTCCAGTGCGTACAGGAGAAATGCCTCTGATGAAGTGGTACGTCAGCCACAGAAACGCATCAGGCAATACAATGATCTTGAATGGCTGGGGTGGGCTGAACCGTGATGCCGAATAGCAGACGCACTGTTGAGTGCATCTTGAGAAGCTCCGGCGTTTGTTGGATAAAATTATGACACGGGTGCCGTCCCGTGCAAGATGCACCATCTCGAAGGAATGAGAGGCTGAGGGAGAGGAACCTTCCTGTTCCGCTTTCCAGCACAGTCCGTCTTGATGAAAAGTGGCTGCTCCCATCACATCCAGATCCTACTAAGGATTCTAACTGACTCTCTGAAATCTGTACGCATTGGAACGTACTATAGGTGTTCAATGAAAGCACGATTTGACTACACATGCTAGCATGCTGTATGATGAAATCAAATACGTAGTTGAACCCATGAGGGATTTTTCAACCAATCAGCATGCAGTTTAAAGAGCGCTCCAATACGTACAGGAGAAATGCCTCTGATGAAGTGGTACGTCGGCCACAGAAACCCGTCAGGCAATACAACGAACTTGGATGTCTGGGGCGGGCTGAACCGCAATGCCGAATAGCAGACCCACTGTTGAGTGCATCTTGAGAAGCTCCGGCGTTTGTTGGATAAAATTATGACACGGGTGCCGACCCGTGCAAGATGCACCATCTCGAAGGAATGAGAGGCTGTGGGAGAGGAACCTTCCTGCTCCAGTTTCCAGCAAAGTGCGTCTTGATGAAAAGTGCCTGCTCTCATCACATCCAGATCCTACCAAGGATTCTAACTGACTCTCTGAAATCTGAACGCATTTGAACCTACTATAGGTGTTCAATGAAAGCTCAATGTGACAACACATCCTAGCATGCTGTATGAAGAAATCAAATACGTAGTTGAACCCATGAAGGGTTTTTCAACCAATCAGCATTCAGTATAAAGAGCGCTCCAGTGCGTACAGGAGAAATGCCTCTGATGAAGTGGTACGTCAGCCACAGAAACGCATCAGGCAATACAATGATCTTGAATGGCTGGGGTGGGCTGAACCGTGATGCCGAATAGCAGACGCACTGTTGAGTGCATCTTGAGAAGCTCCGGCGTTTGTTGGATAAAATTATGACACGGGTGCCGTCCCGTGCAAGATGCACCACCTCGAAGGAATGAGAGGCTGAGGGAGAGGAACCTTCCTGCTCCGGTTTCCAGCACAGTGCGTCTTAATGAAAAGTGCCTCCTCCCATCAAATCTAGATCCTACCAAGGATTCTAACTGACTCTCTGAAATCTGTAGCATTGGGACGTACTATAAGTGTTCAATGAAAGCTCGATGTGACTACACATCCTAGCATGCTGTTTGAAGAAATCAAATACATAGTTGAACCCATGAGTGGTTTTTCAACCAATCAGCATGCAGTATAAAGAGCTCTCCAATGCGTACAGGAGAAATGCCTCTGATGAAGTGGTACGTCTGCCACAGAAACGCGTAAGGCAATACAACAAACTTAGATGGCTGGGGCGGGCTGAACCGTGATGCCGAATGGCAAATGCATTGTCGAGAACATCTTGAGAAGCTTCGGCTTTTGTTCGATAAAATTATGACATGGGTGCCGTCCCGTGCAAGATGCACCATCTCAAAGGAATGAGAGCCTGAGGGTGAGGAACCTTCCTGCTCCGGTTTCCAGCACAGTGCGTCTTAATAAAAAGTGCCTCCTCCCATCAAATTTAGATCCTACCAAGGATTCTAACTGACTCCCTGAAATCTGTAGCATTGGAACGTACTATAAGTGTTCAATGAAAGCTCGATGTGACTACACATCCTAACATGCTGTATGAAGAAATCAAATGCGTAGTTGAACCCATGAGGGGTTTTTCAACCAATCAGCATGCAGTATAAAGAGCACTCCAATGCGTACAGGAGAAATGCCTCTGATGAAGTAGTACGTCTGCCACAGAAACGTGTTAGGCATAAAAACGAACTTGGATGGCTGAAGTGGGCTCGACCGTGATGCTGAATGGCAAACGCACTGTCCAGAACATCTTGAGAAGCTTCGGCATTTGTTGGATAAAATTATGACACGGGTGCCGTCCCGTGCAAGATGCACCATCTCGAAGTAATGAGAGGCTGAGGGAGAGGAACCTTCCTGCTCCGGTTTCCAGCACAGGGCGTCTTGATGAAAAGTGCCTGCTCCTATCACATCCAGATCCTACCAAGGATTCTAACTGACTCTCTAAAATCTGTACGCATTGGAACCTACCATAGGTGTTCAATGAAAGCTCGATGTCACTACACATCCTAGCATGCTGTATGAAGAAATCAAATACGTAGTTGAACCCATGAGGGGTTTTTCAACCAATCAGCATGCAGTATAAAAAGCGCTCCAATGCGTACAGGAGAAATGCCTCTGATGAAGTGGTACGTCAGCCACAGAAACGTGTCAGGCAATACAACAAACTTGGATGGCTGGTCGGGCTGAACCGAAATGCCGAATGGGAGACGCATTGTCGAGTGCATCTTGAGAAGCTTCGGCGTTTGTTGGATAAAATTATGACACGGGTGCCGTCCCGTGCAAGATGCACCATCTCGAAGGAATGAGAGACTGAGGGAGAGGAACCTTCCTGCTCCACTTTCCAGCACAGGGCGTCTTGATGAAAAGTGCCTGCTCCCATCACATCCAGATCCTACCAAGGATTCTAACTGACTCTCTGAAATCTGTACGCATTTAAACCTACTATAGGTGTTCAATGAAAGCTCTAAGTGACTACACATCCTAGCATGCTGTATGAAGAAATCAAATACGTAGTTGAACCCTTGAGGGATTTTTCAACCAATCAGCATGAAGTATAAAGAGCGCTCCAATGCATACAGGAGAAATGCCTCTGATGAAGTGGAACATCGGCCACAGAAACGTGTCATGCAATACAACGAACTTGGATGGCTGGGGCGGGCTGAACCGTGATGCCGAATGGAAGACGCACTGTCGAGTGCATCATGAGAAGCTTCGGCGTTTGTTGGATAAAATGATGACATTGGTGCCGTCCCGTGCAAGATGCACCATCTCGAAGAAATCAGAGGCTGAGGGAGAGGAACCTTCCTGCTCCAGTTTCCAGCACAGTGCGTCTTGATGAAAAGTGCCTGCTTCCATCACATCCAGATCCTACCAAGGATTCTAACTGACTCTCTGAAATCTGTACGCATTGGAACCTACTATAGGTGTTCAATGAAAGCTCAATGTGACTACACATCCTAGCATGCTGTATGAAGAAATCAAATACGTAGTTGAACCCATGAGGGGTTTTTCAACCAATCAGCATGGAGTATAAAGAGTGCTCCAGTGCCTACAGGAGAAATGCCTCTGATGAAGTGGTACGTCGGCCACAGAAACTCGTCAGGCAATACAACGAACTTGGATGGCTGGGGCGGGCTGAACCTTGATGCCGAATGGCAGACGCACTGTTGAGTGCATCTTGAGAAGCTTCAGTGTTTGTTGGATAAAATTATTACACGGGTGCCATCTCGTGCATGATGCACCATCTCGAAGGAATGAGAGCCTGAGGGAGAGGAACCTTCCTGCTCCGGTTTCCAGCACAGTGCGTCTTGATGAAAATTGCCTGCTTCAATCACATCCAGATCCTACTAAGGATTCTAACTGACTCTCTGAAATCTGTACGCATTGGAACCTACTATAGGTGTTCAATGAAAGCTCGATGTGACTACACATCCTAGCATGCTGTATGAAGAAATCAAATAGGTAGTTGAACCCATGAGGGTTTTTTCAACCAATCAGCATGCAGTATAAAGAGGTCTCCAATGCGTACAGGAGAAATGCCTCTGATGAAGTGGTACGTCAACCACAGAAACGCGTCAGGCAAAACAACGAACTTGGATGGCCGGGGCGGGCTGAACCGTGATGCCGAATGGCAGAAGCACTGTCGAGTGCATCTTGAGAAGATTCGGCATTTTTTGGATAAAATTATGACACGGGTGCCGTCCCGTGCAAGATGCACCATCTCGAAGGAATGAGAGGCTGAGGGAGAGGAACCTTCCTGCTCCAGTTTCCAACACAGTGCGTCCTTATGAAAAGTGCCTGCTCCCATGACATCCAGATCCTACCAAGGATTCTAACTGACTCTCTGAAATCTGTACGCATTTGAACCTACTATAGGTGTTCAATGAAAGCTCAATCTGACTACACATCCTAGCATGCTGTATAAAGAAATCAAATACGTAGTTGAACCCATGAGGGGTTTTTCAACCAATCAGCATGCAGTATAAAGAGCGCTCCAGTGCGTACAGGAGAAATGCCTCTGATGAAGTGGGACGTCGGCCACAGAAACGAGTCAGGCAATACAACGAACTTGGATGGCTGGGGCGGGCTGAACAGCGATGCCGATTGGCAGACGCACCCTTGAGTGCATCTTGAGAAGCTTCGGCGTTTGTTGGATAAAATTATGACACGGGTGCCTTCTCTTGCAAGATGCACCATCTCGAAGGAAAGAGAGGCTGAGGGAGAGGAACCTTCCTGCTCCGGTTTCCAGCACCGTGCGTCTTGATGAAAAGTGCCTCCTCCCATCAAATCCAGATCATACAAAGGATTCTAACTGACTCTCTGAAATCTGTAGCATTGGAACCTACTATAGGTGTTCTATGAAAGCTCGATGTGACTACACATCCTAGCATGCTGTATGAAGAAATCAAATAGGTAGTTGAAGCCATGAGGGGTTTTTCAACCAATCAGCATGCAGTATAAAGAGTGCACCAATGCGTACAGGAGAAATGCCTCTGATGAAGTGGTACGTCGGCCACAGAAACGCTTCAGGCAATCCACGAACTTGAATGGTTGGGGTGGGCTGAACCGTGATGCCGAATGGCAGACTCACTGTCGAGTGCATCTTGAGAAGCTTTGGCGTTTGTTGGATAAAATTATGACACAGGTGCCGTCCCGTGCAATATGCACCATCTCGAAGGAATGAAAGGCTGAGGGAGAGGAATCTTCCTGCTCAGGTTTCCACCACAGGGCGTCTTGATGAAAAGTGCCTGCTCCCATCACATCCAGATCCTACCAAGGATTCTAACTGACTCTCTGAAATCTGTACGCATTTAAACCTACTATAGGTGTTCAATGAAAGCTCTAAGTGACTACACATCCTAGCATGCTGTATGAAGAAATCAAATACGTAGTTGAACCCTTGAGGGATTTTTCAACCAATCAGCATGAAGTATAAAGAGCGCTCCAATGCATACAGGAGAAATGCCTCTGATGAAGTGGAACATCGGCCACAGAAACGTGTCATGCAATACAACGAACTTGGATGGCTGGGGCGGGCTGAACCGTGATGCCGAATGGAAGACGCACTGTCGAGTGCATCATGAGAAGCTTCGGCGTTTGTTGGATAAAATGATGACATTGGTGCCGTCCCGTGCAAGATGCACCATCTCGAAGAAATCAGAGGCTGAGGGAGAGGAACCTTCCTGCTCCAGTTTCCAGCACAGTGCGTCTTGATGAAAAGTGCCTGCTTCCATCACATCCAGATCCTACCAAGGATTCTAACTGACTCTCTGAAATCTGTACGCATTGGAACCTACTATAGGTGTTCAATGAAAGCTCAATGTGACTACACATCCTAGCATGCTGTATGAAGAAATCAAATACGTAGTTGAACCCATGAGGGGTTTTTCAACCAATCAGCATGGAGTATAAAGAGTGCTCCAGTGCCTACAGGAGAAATGCCTCTGATGAAGTGGTACGTCGGCCACAGAAACTCGTCAGGCAATACAACGAACTTGGATGGCTGGGGCGGGCTGAACCTTGATGCCGAATGGCAGACGCACTGTTGAGTGCATCTTGAGAAGCTTCAGTGTTTGTTGGATAAAATTATTACACGGGTGCCATCTCGTGCATGATGCACCATCTCGAAGGAATGAGAGCCTGAGGGAGAGGAACCTTCCTGCTCCGGTTTCCAGCACAGTGCGTCTTGATGAAAATTGCCTGCTTCAATCACATCCAGATCCTACTAAGGATTCTAACTGACTCTCTGAAATCTGTACGCATTGGAACCTACTATAGGTGTTCAATGAAAGCTCGATGTGACTACACATCCTAGCATGCTGTATGAAGAAATCAAATAGGTAGTTGAACCCATGAGGGTTTTTTCAACCAATCAGCATGCAGTATAAAGAGGTCTCCAATGCGTACAGGAGAAATGCCTCTGATGAAGTGGTACGTCAACCACAGAAACGCGTCAGGCAAAACAACGAACTTGGATGGCCGGGGCGGGCTGAACCGTGATGCCGAATGGCAGAAGCACTGTCGAGTGCATCTTGAGAAGATTCGGCATTTTTTGGATAAAATTATGACACGGGTGCCGTCCCGTGCAAGATGCACCATCTCGAAGGAATGAGAGGCTGAGGGAGAGGAACCTTCCTGCTCCAGTTTCCAACACTGTGCGTCCTTATGAAAAGTGCCTGCTCCCATGACATCCAGATCCTACCAAGGATTCTAACTGACTCTCTGAAATCTGTACGCATTTGAACCTACTATAGGTGTTCAATGAAAGCTCAATCTGACTACACATCCTAGCATGCTGTATAAAGAAATCAAATACGTAGTTGAACCCATGAGGGGTTTTTCAACCAATCAGCATGCAGTATAAAGAGCGCTCCAGTGCGTACAGGAGAAATGCCTCTGATGAAGTGGGACGTCGGCCACAGAAACGAGTCAGGCAATACAACGAACTTGGATGGCTGGGGCGGGCTGAACAGCGATGCCGATTGGCAGACGCACCCTTGAGTGCATCTTGAGAAGCTTCGGCGTTTGTTGGATAAAATTATGACACGGGTGCCTTCTCTTGCAAGATGCACCATCTCGAAGGAAAGAGAGGCTGAGGGAGAGGAACCTTCCTGCTCCGGTTTCCAGCACCGTGCGTCTTGATGAAAAGTGCCTCCTCCCATCAAATCCAGATCATACAAAGGATTCTAACTGACTCTCTGAAATCTGTAGCATTGGAACCTACTATAGGTGTTCTATGAAAGCTCGATGTGACTACACATCCTAGCATGCTGTATGAAGAAATCAAATAGGTAGTTGAAGCCATGAGGGGTTTTTCAACCAATCAGCATGCAGTATAAAGAGTGCACCAATGCGTACAGGAGAAATGCCTCTGATGAAGTGGTACGTCGGCCACAGAAACGCTTCAGGCAATCCACGAACTTGAATGGTTGGGGTGGGCTGAACCGTGATGCCGAATGGCAGACTCACTGTCGAGTGCATCTTGAGAAGCTTTGGCGTTTGTTGGATAAAATTATGACACAGGTGCCGTCCCGTGCAATATGCACCATCTCGAAGGAATGAAAGGCTGAGGGAGAGGAATCTTCCTGCTCAGGTTTCCACCACAGTGCGTCTTGATGAAAAGTGCATGCTCCCATCACATCCAGATCCTACCAAGGATTCTAACTGACTCTCTGAAATCTGTACACATTGGAACCTACAATAGGTGTTCAATGAAAGCTCGATGTGACTACACATCCTAGCATGCTGTATGAAGAAATCAAATACATAGTTGAACCCATGAGGGGTTTTTCAACCAATCAGCCTGCAGTATAAAGAGCGCTCCAATGCGTACAGGAAAAATGCCTCTAATGAAGTGGTACGTCTGCCACAGAAACGCGTAAGGCAATACAACAAACTTAGATGGCTGGCGCGGGCTGAACCGTGATGCCGAATGGCAAATGCACTGTCGAGAACATCTTGAGATGCTTCGGCTTTTGTTGGATAAAATGATGACACGGGTGCCGTCCCGTGCAAGATGCACCACCTCGAAGGAATGAGAGGCTGAGGGCGAGGAACCTTCCTACTCCGGTTTCCAGCACATTGCGTCTTGATGAAAAGTGCCTGCTCTCATCAGATCCAGATCCTACCAAGGATTCTAACTGACACTCTGAAATCTGCACACATTGGAACCTACTATAGGTGTTCAATGAAAGCTCGATGTGACTACACATCCTAGCATGCTGTTTGAAGAAATCAAATACGTAGTTGATCCCATGAGGGGTTTTTCAACCCATCAGCATGCAGTATAAAGAGCGCTCCAATGCGTACAGGAGAAATGCCTCTGATGAAGTGGTACGTCGGCCACAGAAACGCGTCAGGCAATACAATGAACTTGGATGGCTAGGGCGGGCTGAACCGTGATGCCGAATGGCAAATGCACTGTCGAGAACATCTTGAGAAGCTTCGGCTTTTGTTGGATAAAATTATGACACGGGTGCCGTCCCTTGCAAGATGCACCACCTCGAAGGAATGAGAGGCTGAGGGAGAGGAACCTTCCTGCTCCAGTTTCCAGCACAGTGCGTCTTAATGAAAAGTGACTCCTCCCATCAAATCTAGATCCTACCAAGGATTCTAACTGACTCTCTGAAATCTGTAGCATTGGAACGTACTATAAGTGTTCAATGAAAGCTCGATGTGACTACACATCCTAGCATGCTGTTTGAAGAAATCAAATACGTAGTTGATCCCATGAGGGGTTTTCAACCAATCAGCATGCAGTATAAAGAGCGCTCCAATGCGTACAGGAGAAATGACTCTCATGAAGTGGTACGTAATGAGAGGCTGAGGGAGATGAACCTTCCTGCTCCGGTTTCCAGCACACTGCGTCTTTGTGAAAAGTGCTTGCTCCCATCACATCCAGATCCTACCAAGGATTCCAACTGACTCTCTGAAATCTGTATGCATTGGAACCTACTATAGGTGTTCAATGAAAGCTCGATGTGACTGCACATCCTAGCATGCTGTATGAAGAAATCAAATACGTAGTTGAACCCATGAGGGGTTTTTCAACCAATCAGCCTGCAGTATAAAGAGCGCTCCAATGCGTACAGGAGAAATGCCTCTAATGAAGTGGTACGTCTGCCACAGAAACGCGTAAGGCAATACAACAAACTTAGATGGCTGGCGCGGGCTGAACCGTGATGCCGAATGGCAAATGCACTGTCGAGAACATCTTGAGATGCTTCGGCTTTTGTTGGATAAAATGATGACACGGGTGCCGTCCCGTGCAAGATGCACCACCTCGAAGGAATGAGAGGCTGAGGGTGAGGAACCTTCCTGCTCCGGTTTCCAGCACAGTGCGTCTTGATGAAAAGTGCCTGCTCTCATCAGATCCAGATCCTACCAAGGATTCTAACTGACACTCTGAAATCTGCACACATTGGAACCTACTATAGGTGTTCAATGAAAGCTCGATGTGACTACACATCCTAGCATGCTGTTTGAAGAAATCAAATACGTAGTTGATCCCATGAGGGGTTTTTCAACCCATCAGCATGCAGTATAAAGAGCGCTCCAATGCGTACAGGAGAAATGCCTCTGATGAAGTGGTACGTTGGCCACAGAAACGCGTCAGGCAATACAATGAACTTGGATGGCTAGGGCGGGCTGAACCGTGATGCCGAATGGCAAATGCACTGTCGAGAACATCTTGAGAAGCTTCGGCTTTTGTTGGATAAAATTATGACACGGGTGCCGTCCCGTGCAAGATGCACCACCTCGAAGGAATGAGAGGCTGAGGGAGAGGAACCTTCCTGCTCCAGTTTCCAGCACAGTGCGTCTTAATGAAAAGTGCCTCCTCCCATCAAATCTAGATCCTACCAAGGATTCTAACTGACTCTCTGAAATCTGTAGCATTGGAACGTACTATAAGTGTTCAATGAAAGCTCGATGTGACTACACATCCTAGCATGCTGTTTGAAGAAATCAAATACGTAGTTGATCCCATGAGGGGTTTTCAACCAATCAGCATGCAGTATAAAGAGCGCTCCAATGCGTACAGGAGAAATGACTCTCATGAAGTGGTACGTAATGAGAGGCTGAGGGAGATGAACCTTCCTGCTCCGGTTTCCAGCACACTGCGTCTTTGTGAAAAGTGCTTGCTCCCATCACATCCAGATCCTACCAAGGATTCCAACTGACTCTCTGAAATCTGTATGCATTGGAACCTACTATAGGTGTTCAATGACAGCTCGATGTGACTGCACATCCTAGCATGCTGTATGAAGAATCAAATACGTAGTTGAACCCATGAGGGTTTTTTTAACAAATCACCATGCAGTATAAAGATCGCTCCAATGCGAACAGGAGAAATGCTACTGATGAAGTGGTACGTCGGCCACAGAAACGCGTCAGGCAATACAACAAACTTGGATGGCTGGGGCAGGCTGAACCGTGATGCTGAATGGCAGACGCACTGTCGAGTGCATGTTGAGAAGCTTCGGCGTTTGTTGGATAAAATTATGACACAAGTGCCGTCCCGTGCAAGATGCACCATCTCGAAGGAATGAGATCCTGAGTGAGCGGAACCTTCCTGTTCCGGTTTCCAGCACAGTGCGTCTTGAAGAAAAGTGCCTGCTCCCATCACACCCTGATTCTGCCAAGGATTCTAACTGATTCTCTGAAATCTGTAAGTATTAGAACCTACTATAGGAGTTCAATGAAAGCTCGATGTGACTACACATCCTAGCATGCTGTATGAAGAAATCAAATAAGTAGTTGAACCCATGAGGGGTTTTTCAACCAATCAGCATGCAGTATAAAGAGCACACCAATGCGTACAGGAGAAATGCCTCTGATGAAGTGGTACGTCGGCCACAGAAACGCGTCAGGCAATACAACTAACTTGTATGGTTGGGGTGGGCTGAACCGTGATGCCGAATGGCAGACTCACTGTCGAGTGCATCTTGAGAAGCTTCGGCGTTTGTTGGATAAAATTATGACACAGGTGCCGTCCCGTGCAAGATGCACAATCTCGAAGGAGTGAGAGGCTGAGGGAGAGATATCTTCCTGCTCAGGTTTCCACCACAGTGCGTCTTGATGAAAAGTGCATGCTCCCATCACATCCAGATCCTACCAAGGATTCTAACTGACTCTCTGAAATCTGTACACATTGGAACCTAAAATAGGTGTTCAATGAAAGCTCGATGTGACTACACATCCTAGCATGCTGTATGAAGAAATCAAATACATAGTTGAACCCATGACGGTTTTTCAACCAATCAGCCTGCAGTATAAAGAGCGCTCCAATGCGTACAGGAGAAATGCCTCTAATGAAGTGGTACGTCTGCCACAGAAACGCGTAGGGCAATTCAACAAACTTAGATGGCTGGGTCGGGCTGAACCGTGATGCCGAATGGCAAATGCACTGTCGAGAACATCTTGAGAATCTTCGGCTTTTGTTGGATAAAATGATGACACGGGTGCCGTCCCGTGCAAGATGCACCACCTCGAAGGAATGAGAGGCTGAGGGAGAGGAACCTTTCTGCTCCGGTTTCCAGCACAGGGCGTCTTGATGAATAGTGACTGCTCCCATCACATCCACATCCTACTAAGGATTCTAACTAACTCTCTATAATCTGTATGCATTGGAACCTACTATAAGCTTGATGTGACTACACATCCTCGCATGCTGTATGAAGAAAATAAATACGTAGTTGATCCCATGAGGGATTTTTCAACCAATCAGCATGCAGTATAAAGTGCGCTCCAATGCGTACAGGAGAAATGCCTCTGATGAAGAGGTACGTCGACCACAGAAATGCGTCAGGCAATACAATAAACTTGAATGGCTGGGGCAGGCTGTGCTGTGATGCCGAATGGCAGATGCACTGTCGAGTGCATCTTGAGAAGCTTCGGCGTTTGTTAGATAAAATTATGACACGGGTGCCGTCCAGTGCAAGATGCACCATCTCGAAGGAATGAGAGGCTGAGGGAGAGAAACCTTGCTGCTCCGGTTTCCAGAACACTGCATCTTGATTTAATGTGCCTGCTCCCATCACATCCAGATGCTACCAAGGATTCTAACTGACTCTCTGAAATCTATTCGCATTGGAACCTACTATAGGTGTTCAATGAAAGCTCGATGTGACTACACATCCTAGCATGCTGTTTGAAGAAATCAAATACGTAGTTGATCCCATGAGGGGTTTTTCAACCAATCAGCATGTAGTATAAAGAGCACTCCAATGCGTACAGGAGAAATGCCTCTGATGAAGTGGTACGTCGGCCACAGAAACGCATCAGACAATACAACTAACTTGGATGGCTGGGGCGGTCTGAACCGTGAAGCCGAATGGCAGACGCACTGTCGAGTGCATCTTGAGAAGCTTCGGCGTTTGTTGGATAAAATTATAACACGGGTGCCGTCCCATGCAAGATGCACCATCTCAAAGGAATGAGAGGCTGAGGGAGAGGATTCTTCCTGCTCCGGTTTCCAGCACAGTGCGTCTTGATTTAATGTGCCTGCTCCCATCACATCCATATGCTACCAAGGATTCTAACTGACTCTCTGAAATCTGTATGCATTGGAACCTACTATAGGTGTTCAATGACAGCTCGATGTGACTGCACATCCTAGCATGCTGTATGAAGTAATCAAATACATAGTTGAACCCATGAGGGGTTTTTCAACCAATCAGCATGCAGTATGAAGAGCTCTCCAATGCGTACAGGAGAAATGCCTCTGATGAAGTGGTACGTCGACCACAGAAATGCGTCAGGCATAAAAACGAACTTGGATGGCTGGGGCGGCTGAACAGTGATGCCGAATGGCAGACGCACTGTCGAGCGCATCTTGAGAAGCTTCGGCGTTTGTTGGATAAAATTATGACACGGGTGCCGTCCCGTGCAAGATGCACCATCTCGAAGGAATGAGACGCTGAGGGAGAGGAACCTTCCTGCTCCGGTTTCAAGCACAGTGCGTCTTGATGAAAAGTGCCTCCTCCCATCAAATCCAGATCCTACCAAGGATTCTAACTGACTCTCTGAAATCTGTACGCATTCAAACCTACTATAGGTGTTCAATGAAAGCTCGATGTGGCTACACATCCTATCATGCTGTATGAAGAAATCAAATATGTAGTTGAACCCATGAGCGGTTTCTCAACCAATCAGCTTGCAGTATAATGAGCACTCCAATACGTACATGAGAAATGCCTCTGATGAAGTGGTACGTCTACCACAGAAACGTGATAGGCAAAAAAACGAACTTGGATGGCTGGGGCGGGCTGAACCGTGATGCCGAATGGCAAACGCACTGTCGACAACATCTTGAGAAGCTTTGGCATTTGTTGGATAAAATTATGACACGGGTGCCGTACCGTGCAAGATGCACCATCTCGAAGGAATGAGAGGCTGAGGGAGATGAACCTTCCTGCTCCGGTTTCCAGCACAGTGCGTCTTGGTGAAAAGTGCTTGCTCCCATCACATCCAGATCCTACCAAGGATTCCAACTGACTCTCTGAAATCTGTACGCATTGGAACCTACTATAGGTGTTCAATGAAAGCTCGAGGTGACTGCACATCCTAGCATGTTGTATGAAGAATCAAATACGTAGTTGAACCCATGAGGGTTTTTTTAACAAATCACCATGCAGTATAAAGATCGCTCCAATGCGTACAGGAGAAATGCCACTGATAAAGTGGTACGTCAGCCACAGAAACGCGTCAGGCAATACAACAAACTTGGATGGCTGGGGCGGTCTGAACCGTGATGCCGAATGGCAGACGCACTGTCGAGTGCATCTTGAGAAGCTTTGGCGTTTGTTGGATGAAATTATGACACATGTGCCATCCCGTGCAAGATGCACCATCTCGAAGGAATGAGATGCTGAGTGAGAGGAACCTTCCTGTTCCGGTTTCCAGCACAGTGCGTCTTGAAGAAAAGTGCCTGCTCCCATCACACCCTGATTCTACCAAGGATTCTAACTGATTCTCTGAAATCTGAAAGTATTAGAACCTACTATAGGTGTTCAATGAAAGCTCGATGTGACTACACATCCTAGCATGCTGTATGAAGAAATCAAATAAGTAGTTGAACCCATGAGGGGTTTTTCAACCAATCAGCATGCAGTATAAAGAGCTCTCCAATGCGTACACGAGAAATGCCTCTGATGAAGTGGTACGTCGGCCACAGAAACGTGTTAGGCATAAAAACGAACTTGGATGGCTGGGGCGGCTGAACAGTGATGCCGAATGGCAGACGCACTGTCGAGCGCATCTTGAGAAGCTTCGGCGTTTGTTGGATAAAATTATGACACGGGTGCCGTCCCGTGCAAGATGCACCATCTCGAAGGAATGAGACGCTGAGGGAGAGGAACCTTCCTGCTCCGGTTTCAAGCACAGTGCGTCTTGATGAAAAGTGCCTGCTCCCATCAAATCCAGATCCTACCAAGGATTCTAACTGACTCTCTGAAATCTGTACGCATTCAAACCTACTATAGGTGTTCAATGAAAGCTCGATGTGGCTACACATCCTATCATGCTGTATGAAGAAATCAAATATGTAGTTGAACCCATGAGGGGTTTTTCAACCAATCAGCATGCAGTATAAAGAGCGCACCAATGCGTACAGGAGAAATGCCTCTGATGAAGTGGTACGTCGGCCACAGAAACGCGTCAGGCAATACAACGAACGTGTATGGTTGGGGTGGGCTGAACCGTGATGCCAAATGGCAGACTCACTGTCGAGTGCATCTTGAGAAGCTTCGGCGTTTGTTGGATAAAATTATGACACGGGTGCCGTCCAGTGCAAGATGCACCATGTAGAAGGAACGAGAGGCTGAGGGAGAGAAACCTTGCTGCTCTGGTTTCCAGAACACTGCATCTTGATTTAATGTGCCTGCTCCCATCACAGCCAGATGCTACCAAGGATTCTAACGGACTCTCTGAAATCTGTTCGCATTGGAACCTACTATAGGTGTTCAATGAAAGCTCGATGTGACTACACATCCTAGCATGCTGTTTGAAGAAATCAAATACGTAGTTGATCCCATGAGGGGTTTTTCAACCAATCAGCATGCAGTATAAAGAGCGCTCCAATGTGTACAGGAGAAATGCCTCTGATGAAGTGGTACGTCGGCCACAGAAACGCATCAGACAATACAACTAACCTGGATGGCTGGGGCGGTCTGAACCGTGATGCCGAATGGCAGACTTACTGTCGAGTGCATCTTGAGAAGCTTCGACGTTTGTTGGATAAAATTATGACACGGGTACCGTCCCGTGCAAGATGCACCACCTCGAAGGAATGAAAGGCTGAGGGAGAGGAACCTTCCTGCTCCGGTTTCCAGCACAGTGCGTCTTGATGAAAAGTGCCTGCTCCCATCACCTCCAGATCCTACTAAGGATTCTAACTGACTCTCTATAATCTGTATGCATTGGAACCTACTATAGGTGTTCAATGAAAGCTTGCTGTGACTACACATTCTAGCATGCTGTATGAAGAAATCAAATACATAGTTGAACCCATGAGGGGTTTTTCAACCAACCAGCATGCAATATAAAGAGCTCTCCAATGCGTACAGGAGAAATGCCTCTGATGAAGTGGTACGTCATCCACAGAAATGCGTCAGGCAATACAACGAACTTGGATGGCTGGGGCGGGCTGAAAAGTGATGCCGAATGGCAGATGCACTGTCGAGTGCATCTTGAGAAGCTTCGGCGTTTGTTGGATAAAATTATGACACGGGTGCCGTCCAGTGCAAGATGCACCATCTCGAAGGAATGAGAGGCTGAGGGAGAGAAACCTTGCTGCTCCGGTTTCCAGAACACTGCATCTTGATTTAATGTGCCTGCTCCCATCACAGCCAGATGCTACCAAGAATTCTAACTGACTCTCTGAAATCTGTTCACATTGGAACCTACTATAGGTGTTCAATGAAAGCTCGATGTGACTACACATCCTAGCATGCTGTTTGAAGAAATCAAATATGTAGTTGATCCCATGAGGGGTTTTTCAACCAATCAGCATGCAGTATAAAGTGCGCTCCAATGCGTACAGGAGAAATGCCTCTGATGAAGTGGTACGTCGGCCACAGAAACGCATCAGACAATACAACTAACTTGGATGGCTGGGGCGGTCTGAACCGTGAAGCCGAATGGCAGACGCACTGTCGAGTGCATCTTGAGAAGCTTCGGCGTTTGTTGGATAAAATTATGACACGGGTGCCGTCCAGTGCAAGATGCACCATCTCGAAGGAATGAGAGGCTGAGGGAGAGAAACCTTGCTGCTCCGGTTTCCAGAACACTGCATCTTGATTTAATGTGCCTGCTCCCATCACAGCCAGATGCTACCAAGGATTCTAACTGACTCTCTGAAATCTGTTCGCATTGGAACCTACTATAGGTGTTCAATGAAAGCTCGATGTGACTACACATCCTAGCATGCTGTTTGAAGAAATCAAATATGTAGTTGATCCCATGAGGGGTTTTTCAACCAATCAGCATGCAGTATAAAGAGCGCTCCAATGCGTACAGGAGAAATGCCTCTGATGAAGTGGTACGTCGGCCACAGAAACGCATCAGACAATACAACTAACTTGGATGGCTGGGGCGGTCTGAACCGTGAAGCCGAATGGCATACGCACTGTCGAGTGCATCTTGAGAAGCTTCGGCGTTTGTTGGATAACATTATGACACGGGTTCCGTCCCGTGCAAGATGCACCATCTCAAAGCAATGAGAGGCTGAGGGAGAGGAACCTTCCTGCTCCGGTTTCCAGCACAGTGCGTCTTGATGAAAAGTGCCTGTTTCCATCCCATCCAGATCCTATTAAGGATTCTAACTGACTCTCTGAAATCTGTACGCATTGGAACATACTATAGGTGTTCAATGAAAGTTCGATGTGACTACACATTCTAGCATGCTGTATGAAGAAATCAAATAGATAGTTGAACCCATGAGGGGTTTTTCAGCCAATCAGCATGCAGTATAAAGAGCTCTCCAATGCGTACAGGAGAAATGCCTCTGATGAAGTGGTACGTCGGTCACAGAAATGCGTCAGGAAATACAACAAACTTGGATGGCTGGGGCGGACTGAACAGTGATGCAGAATGGCAGACGCACTGTCGAGTGCATCTTGAGAAGCTTCGGCGTTTGTTGGAAAAAATTATGACACAAGTGCCGTCCCGTGCAAGATGCACTATCTCGAAGGAATGAGATGCTGAGTGAGAGGAACCGTCCTGTTCCGGTTTCTAGCACAGTGCGTCTTGATGAAAAGTGCCTGCTCCCATCACACCCTGATTCTACCAAGGATTCTAACTGATTCTCTGAAATTTGTAAGCATTAGAACCTACTATAGGTGTTCAATGAAAGCTCGATGTGACTACACATCCTAGCATGTTGTATGAAGAAATCAAATACGTAGTTGATCCCATGAGGGGTTTTTCAACCAATCAGCATGCAGTATAAAGAGCGCACCAATGCGTACAGGAGAAATGCCTCTGATGAAGTGGTACGTCGGCCACAGAAACGTGTTAGGCATAAAAACGAACTTGGATGGCTGGGGCGGGCTGAACCGTGATGCCGAATGGCAAACGCACTGTCGAGAACATCTTGAGAAGCTTCGGCATTTGTTGGATAAAATTATGACACGGGTGCCGTCCCGTGCAAGATGCCCCATCTCGAAGGAATGAGAGTCTGAGGGAGAGGAACCTTGCTGCTCTGGTTTCCAGCACAGGGCGTCTTGATGAATAGTGACTGCTCCCATCACATCCAGATCCTACTAAGGATTTTAACTGACTCTCTGAAATCTGTACGCATTGGAACCTACTATAGGTGTTCAATGAAAGTTTGATGTGACTACACATTCTAGCATGCTGTATGAAGAAATCAAATACATAGTTGAACCCATGAGGGGTTTTTCAACCAATCAGCATGCAGTATAAAGAGCTCTCCAATGCGTACAGGAGAAATGCCTCTAATGAAGTGGTACGTCGGTCACAGAAATGCGTCAGGAAATACAACGAACTTGGATGGCTGGGGCGGGCTGAACAGTGATGCCGCATGGCAGACGCACTGTCGAGTGCATCTTGAGAAGCTTCGGCGTTTGTTGGATAAAATTATGACACGGGTGCCGTCCCGTGCAAGATGCACCATCTCAAAGGAATGAGACGCTGAGGGAGAGGAACCTTCCTGCTCCGGTTTCCAGCACAGTGCGTCTTGATGAAAAGTGCCTCCTCCCATCAAATCCAGATCCTACCAAGGATTCTAACTGACTCTCTGAAATCTGTTCGCGTTCAAACCTACTATAGGTGTTCAATGAAAGCTCGATGTGACTACACATCCTAGCATGCTGTTTGAAGAAATCAAATACGTAGTTGATCCCATGAGGGGTTTTTCAACCAATCAGCATGCAGTATAAAGAGCGCTCCAATGCGTACAGGAGAAATGCCTCTGATGAAGTAGTACGTCGGCCACAGAAACGCATCAGACAATACTACTAACTTGGATGGCTGGGGCGGGCTGAACCGTGATGTCGAATGGAAGACGCACTGTCGAGTGCATCTTGAGAAGCTTCGGCATTTGTTGGATAAAATTATGACACGGGTGCCATCCCGTGCAAGATGCACCATCTCGAAGGAATGAGAGGCTGAGGGAGAGGAACCTTGCTGCTCTGGTATCCAGCACAGTGCGTCTTGATGAAAAGTGCCTGCTCCCATCACATCCAGATCCTACTAAGCATTCTATCTGACTCTCTATAATCTGTATGCATTGGAACATACTATAGGTGTTCAATGAAAGCTCGATGTGACTACACATTCTAGCATGCTGTATGAAGAAAGCAAATACATAGTTGAAACCATGAGGGGTTTTTCAACCAATCAGAATGCAGTATAAAGAGCTCTCCAATGCGTACAGGAGAAATGCCTCTGATGAAGTGGTATGTCGTCCACAGAAATGCGTCAGGCAATACAACGAACTTTGATGGCTGGGGCAGGCTGAACAGTGATGCCGAATGGCAGACGCACTGTCGAGTGCATCTTGAGAAGCTTCGGAGTTTGTTGGATTAAATTATGACACGGGTGCCGTCCTGTGCAAGATGCACCATCTCGTTGGAATAAGAGGCTGAGGGAGAGGAACATTCCTGCTCCAGTTTCCAGCACAGTGTGTCTTGATGAAAAGTGCCTCCTCCCATCAAATCCAGATCCTACCAAGGATTCTAACTGACTCTCTGAAATCTGTACGCATTGGAACCTACTATAGGTGTTCAATGAAAGCTCGATGTGACTACACATTCTAGCATGCTGTATGAAGAAATCAAATACATAGTTGAACCCATGAGGGGTTTTTCAACCAATCAGCATGCAGTATAAAGAGCTCTCCAATGCGTACAGGAGAAATGCCTCTGATGAAGTGGTACGTCGGTCACAGAAATGCGTCAGGAAATACAACGAACTTGGATGGCTGGGGCGGGCTGAACAGTGATGCCGCATGGCAGACGCACTGTCGAGTGCATCTTGAGAAGCTTCGGCGTTTGTTGGATAAAATTATGACACGGGTGCCGTCCCGTGCAAGATGCACCATCTTGAAGGAATGAGACGCTGAGGGAGAGGAACCTTCCTGCTCCGGTTTCCAGCACAGTGCGTCTTGATGAAAAGTGCCTCCTCCCATCAAATCCAGATCCTACCAAGGATTCTAACTGACTCTCTGAAATCTGTGCGCGTTCAAACCTACTATAGGTGTTCAATGAAAGCTCGATGTGACTACACATCCTATCATGATGTATGAAGAAATCAAATATGTAGTTGAACCCATGAGGGGTTTTTCAACCAATCAGCATGCAGTATAATGAGCACTCCCATGTGTACAGGAGAAATGCCTCTGATGAAGAGGTACGTCTACCACAGAAACGTGTTAGGCATAAAAACGAACTTGGATGGCTGAGGTGGGCTCGACCGTGATGCTGAATGGCAAACGCACTGTCGAGAACATCTTGAGAAGCTTCGGCATTTGTTGGATAAAATTATGACACGGGTGCCGTCCCGTGCAGGACGCCCCATCTCGAAGGAATGAGAGGCTGAGGGAGATGAACCTTCCTGCACCGGTTTCCAGCACAGTGCGTCTTGATGAAAAGTGCCTGCTCCCATCACATCCAGATCCTACCAAGGATTATAACTGACTCTCTGAAATCTGTACGCATTGGAACCTACTATAGGTGTTCAATGAAAGCTCGATGTGAATACACTTCCTAGCATGCTGTATGAAGAATGAAATACATAGTTGAACCCATGAGGGTTTTTTTAACAAATCACCATGCTGTATAAAGATCGCTCCAATGCGTACAGGAGCAATGCCACTGATGAAGTGGTATGTCAGCCACAGAAACGCATCAGGCAATACAACAAACTTGGATGGCTGGGGCGGGCTGAACCATGATGCCGAATAGCAGATGCACTGTCGAGTGCATCTTGAGAAGCTTCGGCGTTTGTTGGAAAAAATTATGACACAAGTGCCGTCCCGTGCAAGATGCACCATCTCGAAGGAATGAGATGCTGAGTGAGAGGAACCGTCCTGTTCCGGTTTCTAGCACAGTGCATCTTGATGAAAAGTGCCTGCTCCCATCACACCCTGATTCTACCAAGGATTCTAACTGATTCTCTGAAATTTGTAAGCATTAGAACCTACTATAGGTGTTCAATGAAAGCTCGATGTGACTACGCATCCTAGCATGCTGTATGAAGAAATCAAATACGTAGTTGATCCCATGAGGGGTTTTTCAAACAATCAGCATGCAGTATAAAGAGCGCACCAATGCGTACAGGAGAAATGCCTCTGATGAAGTGGTACGTCGGCCACAGAAACGCGTCAGGCAATACAACAAACTTGGATGGTTGGAGTGGGCTTAACCGTGATGCCGAATGGCAGACTCACTGTCGAGTGCATCTTGAGAAGCTTCGGCGTTTGTTGGATAAAATTATGACACAGGTGCCGTCTCGTGCAAGATGCACCATCTCGAAGGAATGAGAGGCTGAGTGAGAGGAATCTTCCTGCTTCGGTTTCCAGCACAGTGCGTCTTGATGAAAAGTGCCTCCTCCCATCAAATCCAGATCCTACCAAGGATTCTGACTGACTCTCTGAAATCTGTAGCATTGGAACCTACTATAGGTGTAAAATGAAAGCTCGTTGTGACTACACATCCTAGCATGCTGTATGAAGAAATCAAATACATAGTTGAACCCACGAGGGGTTTTTCAACCAATCAGCATGCAGTATAAAGAGTGCTCCAATGCGTACAGGAGAAATGCCTCAGATGAAGTGGTATGTCCGCCACAGAAACGCGCCAGGCAATACAACGAACTTGGATGGCTGGGGCGTTCTGAGCTGTGATGCCAAATGGCAAATGCACTGTCGAGAACATGTTTAGAAGCTTCGGCTTTTGTTGGATAAAATTATGACACGGGTGCCGTTCCAAGCAAGATGCACCACCTCGAAGGAATGAGAGGCTGAGGGAGAGGAACCTTCCTGCTCCCGTTTCCAGCACAGTGCGTCTTGATGAAAAGTGCCTGCTCCCATCACATCCAGATGCTACCAAGGATTCTAACTCACTCTCTGAAATCTGCACGCATTGGAACCTACTATAGGTGTTCAATGAAAGCTTGATGTGACTACACATCCTAGCATGCTGTATGAAGAATCAAATACGTAGTTGAACCCATGAGGGTTTTTTTAACAAATCACCATGCAGTATAAAGATCGCTCCAATGCGTACAGGAGAAATGCATCTGATGAAGTGGTACGTCGGCCACAGAAAAGGGTCAGGCAATACAAAAAACTTGGATGGCTGGGGCGGGCTGAACCGTGATGCCAATGGCAGACGCACTGTCGAGTGCATCTTGAGAAGCTTCGGCGTTTGTTGGATAAAATTATGACACAAGTGCCGTCCCGTGCAAGATGCACCATCTCGAAGGAATGAGAGACTGAGGGAGAGGAACCTTCCTGTTCCGGTTTCCATCACAGTGCGTCTTGATGAAAAGTGCCTGCTCCCATCACACCCTGATCCTACCAAGGATTCTAACTGATTCTCTGAAATCTGTAAGCATTGGAACCTAATATAGGTGTTCAATGAAAGCTCGATGTGACTACACATCCTAGCATGCTGTTTGAAGAAATCAAATACGTAGTTGATCCCATGAGGGGTTTTTCAACCAATCAGCATGCAGTATAAAGAGCGCTCCAATGCGTACAGGAGAAATGCCTCTGATGAAGTAGTACGTCGGCCACAGAAACGCATCAGACAATACTACTAACTTGGATGGCTGGGGCGGGCTGAACCGTGATGCCGAATGGAAGACGCACTGTCGAGTGCATCTTGAGAAGCTTCGGCGTTTGTTGGATAAAATTATGACACCGGTGCCGTCCAGTGCAAGATGCACCATCTCGAAGGAATGAGAGGCTGAGGGAGAGAAACCTTGCTGCTCCGGTTTCCAGAACACTGCATCTTGATTTAATGTGCCTGGTCCCATCAAAGCCAGATGCTACCAAGGATTCTAACTGACTCTCTGATATCTGTTCGCATTGGAACCTACTATAGGTGTTCAATGAAAGCTCGATGTGACTACACATCCTAGCATGCTGTTTGAAGAAATCAAATACGTAGTTGATCCCATGAGGGGTTTTTCAACCAATCAGCATGCAGTATAAAGAGCGCTCCAATGCGTGCAGGAGAAATGCCTCTGATGAAGTGGTACGTCGGCCACAGAAACGCATCAGACAATACAACTAACTTGGATGCTTGGGCCGTCTGAACCGTGAAGCCGAATGGCAGACGCACTGTCGAGTGCATCTTGAGAAGCTTCACCGTTTTTTGGATACAATTATGACACGGGTGCCGTTCCAAGCAAGATGCACCACCTCGAAGGAATGAGAGGCTGAGGGAGAGGAACCTTCCTGCTCCCGTTTCCAGCACAGTGCGTCTTGATAAAAAGTGCCTGCTCCCATCACATCCAGATGCTACCAAGGATTCTAACTCACTCTCTGAAATCTGCACGCATTGGAACCTACTATAGGTGTTCAATGAAAGCTTGATGTGACTACACATCCTAGCATGCTGTATGAAGAATCAAATACGTAGTTGAACCCATGAGGGTTTTTTTAACAAATCACCATGCAGTATAAAGATCGCTCCAATGCGTACAGGAGAAATGCATCTGATGAAGTGGTACGTCGGCCACAGAAAAGGGTCAGGCAATACAAAAAACTTGGATGGCTGGGGCGGGCTTAACCGTGATGCCGAATGGCAGACGCACTGTCGAGTGCATCTTGAGAAGCTTCGGCGTTTGTTGGATAAAATTATGACACAAGTGCCGTCCCGTGCAAGATGCACCATCTTGCAGGAATGAGAGGCTGAGTGAGAAGAACATTCCTGTTCCGGTTTCTAGCACAGTGCATCTTGATGAAAAGTGCCTGCTCCCATCACACTCTGATTCTACCAAGGATTCTAACTGATTCTCTGAAATTTGTAAGCATTAGAACCTACAATAGGTGTTCAATGAAAGCTCGATGTGACTACGCATCCTAGCATGCTGTATGAAGAAATCAAATACGTAGTTGATCCCATGAGGGGTTTTTCAAACAATCAGCATGCAGTATAAAGAGCGCACCAATGCGTACAGGAGAAATGCCTCTGATGAAGTGGTACGTCGGCCACAGAAACGCGTCAGGCAATACAACAAACTTGGATGGTTGGAGTGGGCTTAACCGTGATGCCGAATGGCAGACTCACTGTCGAGTGCATCTTGAGAAGCTTCGGCGTTTGTTGGATAAAATTATGACACAGGTGCCGTCTCGTGCAAGATGCACCATCTCGAAGGAATGAGAGGCTGAGTGAGAGGAATCTTCCTGCTCCAGTTTCCAGCACAGTGTGTCTTGATGAAAAGTGCCTCCTCCCATCAGATCCAGATCCTACCAAGGATTCTAACTGACTCTCTGAAATCTGTACGCATTGGAACCTACTATAGGTGTTCAATGAAAGCTCGATGTGACTACACATTCTAGCATGCTGTATGAAGAAATCAAATACATAGTTGAACCCATGAGGGGTTTTTCAACCAATCAGCATGCAGTATAAAGAGCTCTCCAATGCGTACAGGAGAAATGCCTCTGATGAAGTGGTACGTCGGTCACAGAAATGCGTCAGGAAATACAACGAACTTGGATGGCTGGGGCGGGCTGAACAGTGATGCCGCATGGCAGACGCACTGTCGAGTGCATCTTGAGAAGCTTCGGCGTTTGTTGGTTAAATTATGACACGGGTGCCGTCCCGTGCAAGATGCACCATCTCGAAGGAATGAGACGCTGAGGGAGAGGAACCTTCCTGCTCCGGTTTCCAGCACAGTGCGTCTTGATGAAAAGTGCCTCCTCCCATCAAATCCAGATCCTACCAAGGATTCTAACTGACTCTCTGAAATCTGTACGCGTTCAAACCTACTATAGGTGTTCAATGAAAGCTCGATGTGACTACACATCCTATCATGATGTATGAAGAAATCAAATATGTAGTTGAACCCATGAGGGGTTTTTCAACCAATCAGCATGCAGTATAATGAGCACTCCCATGTGTACAGGAGAAATGCCTCTGATGAAGAGGTACGTCTACCACAGAAACGTGTTAGGCATAAAAACGAACTTGGATGGCTGAGGTGGGCTCGACCGTGATGCTGAATGGCAAACGCACTGTCGAGAACATCTTGAGAAGCTTCGGCATTTGTTGGATAAAATTATGACACGGGTGCCGTCCCGTGCAGGATGCCCCATCTCGAAGGAATGAGAGGCTGAGGGAGATGAACCTTCCTGCACCGGTTTCCAGCACAGTGCGTCTTGATGAAAAGTGCCTGCTCCCATCACATCCAGATCCTACCAAGGATTATAACTGACTCTCTGAAATCTGTACGCATTGGAACCTACTATAGGTGTTCAATGAAAGCTCGATGTGAATACACTTCCTAGCATGCTGTATGAAGAATGAAATACATAGTTGAACCCATGAGGGTTTTTTTAACAAATCACCATGCAGTATAAAGATCGCTCCAATGCGTACAGGAGCAATGCCACTGATGAAGTGGTATGTCAGCCACAGAAACGCATCAGGCAATACAACAAACTTGGATGGCTGGGGCGGGCTGAACCATGATGCCGAATGGCAGATGCACTGTCGAGTGTATCTTGAGAAGCTTCGGCGTTTGTTGGAAAAAATTATGACACAAGTGCCGTCCCGTGCAAGATGCACCATCTCGAAGGACTGAGATGCTGAGTGAGAGGAACCGTCCTGTTCCGGTTTCTAGCACAGTGCATCTTGATGAAAAGTGCCTGCTCCCATCACACCCTGATTCTACCAAGGATTCTAACTGATTCTCTGAAATTTGTAAGCATTAGAACCTACTATAGGTGTTCAATGAAAGCTCGATGTGACTACGCATCCTAGCATGCTGTATGAAGAAATCAAATACGTAGTTGATCCCATGAGGGGTTTTTCAAACAATCAGCATGCAGTATAAAGAGCGCACCAATGCGTACAGGAGAAATGCCTCTGATGAAGTGGTACGTCGGCCACAGAAACGCGTCAGGCAATACAACAAACTTGGATGGTTGGAGTGGGCTTAACCGTGATGCCGAATGGCAGACTCACTGTCGAGTGCATCTTGAGAAGCTTCGGCGTTTGTTGGATAAAATTATGACACAGGTGCCGTCTCGTGCAAGATGCACCATCTCGAAGGAATGAGAGGCTGAGTGAGAGGAATCTTCCTGCTTCGGTTTCCAGCACAGTGCGTCTTGATGAAAAGTGCCTCCTCCCATCAAATCCAGATCCTACCAAGGATTCTGATTGACTCTCTGAAATCTGTAGCATTGGAACCTACTATAGGTGTAAAATGAAAGCTCGTTGTGACTACACATCCTAGCATGCTGTATGAAGAAATCAAATACATAGTTGAACCCACGAGGGGTTTTTCAACCAATCATCATGCAGTATAAAGAGTGCTCCAATGCGTACAGGAGAAATGCCTCAGATGAAGTGGTATGTCCGCCACAGAAACGCGCCAGGCAATACAACGAACTTGGATGGCTGGGGCGTTCTGAGCTGTGATGCCAAATGGCAAATGCACTGTCGAGAACATGTTTAGAAGCTTCGGCTTTTGTTGGATAAAATTATGACACGGGTGCCGTTCCAAGCAAGATGCACCACCTTGAAGGAATGAGAGGCTGAGGGAGAGGAACCTTCCTGCTCCCGTTTCCAGCACAGTGCGTCTTGATGAAAAGTGCCTGCTCCCATCACATCCAGATGCTACCAAGGATTCTAACTCACTCTCTGAAATCTGCACGCATTGGAACCTACTATAGGTGTTCAATGAAAGCTTGATGTGACTACACATCCTAGCATGCTGTATGAAGAATCAAATACGTAGTTGAACCCATGAGGGTTTTTTTAACAAATCACCATGCAGTATAAAGATCGCTCCAATGCATACAGGAGAAATGCATCTGATGAAGTGGTACGTCGGCCACAGAAAAGGGTCAGGCAATACAAAAAACTTGGATGGCTGGGGCGGGCTGAACCGTGATGCCAATGGCAGACGCACTGTCGAGTGCATCTTGAGAAGCTTCGGCGTTTGTTGGATAAAATTATGACACAAGTGCCGTCCCGTGCAAGATGCACCATCTTGCAGGAATGAGAGGCTGAGTGAGAAGAACATTCCTGTTCCGGTTTCCATCACAGTGCGTCTTGATGAAAAGTGCCTGCTCCCATCACACCCTGATCCTACCAAGGATTCTAACTGATTCTCTGAAATCTGTAAGCATTGGAACCTAATATAGGTGTTCAATGAAAGCTCGATGTGACTACACATCCTAGCATGCTGTTTGAAGAAATCATATACGTAGTTGATCCCATGAGGGGTTTTTCAACCAATCAGCATGCAGTATAAAGAGCGCTCCAATGCGTACAGGAGAAATGCCTCTGATGAAGTAGTACGTCGGCCACAGAAACGCATCAAACAATACTACTAACTTGGATGGCTGGGGCGGGCTGAACCGTGATGCCGAATGGAAGACGCACTGTCGAGTGCATCTTGAGAAGCTTCGGCGTTTGTTGGATAAAATTATGACACCGGTGCCGTCCAGTGCAAGATGCACCATCTCGAAGGAATGAGAGGCTGAGGGAGAGAAACCTTGCTGCTCCGGTTTCCAGAACACTGCATCTTGATTTAATGTGCCTGGTCCCATCAAAGCCAGATGCTACCAAGGATTCTAACTGACTCTCTGATATCTGTTCGCATTGGAACCTACTATAGGTGTTCAATGAAAGCTCGATGTGACTACACATCCTAGCATGCTGTTTGAAGAAATCAAATACGTAGTTGATCCCATGAGGGGTTTTTCAACCAATCAGCATGCAGTATAAAGAGCGCTCCAATGCGTGCAGGAGAAATGCCTCTGATGAAGTGGTACGTCGGCCACAGAAACGCATCAGACAATACAACTAACTTGGATGCTTGGGCCGTCTGAACCGTGAAGCCGAATGGCAGACGCACTGTCGAGTGCATCTTGAGAAGCTTCGGCGTTTTTTGGATACAATTATGACACGGGTGCCGTTCCAAGCAAGATGCACCACCTCGAAGGAATGAGAGGCTGAGGGAGAGGAACCTTCCTGCTCCCGTTTCCAGCACAGTGCGTCTTGATGAAAAGTGCCTGCTCCCATCACATCCAGATGCTACCAAGGATTCTAACTCACTCTCTGAAATCTGCACGCATTGGAACCTACTATAGGTGTTCAATGAAAGCTTGATGTGACTACACATCCTAGCATGCTGTATGAAGAATCAAATACGTAGTTGAACCCATGAGGGTTTTTTTAACAAATCACCATGCAGTATAAAGATCGCTCCAATGCGTACAGGAGAAATGCATCTGATGAAGTGGTACGTCGGCCACAGAAAAGGGTCAGGCAATACAAAAAACTTGGATGGCTGGGGCGGGCTGAACCGTGATGCCGAATGGCAGACGCACTGTCGAGTGCATCTGAAGAAGCTTCGGCGTTTGTTGGATAAAATTATGACACAAGTGCCGTCCCGTGCAAGATGCACCATCTTGCAGGAATGAGAGGCTGAGTGAGAAGAACATTCCTGTTCCGGTTTCTAGCACAGTGCATCTTGATGAAAAGTGCCTGCTCCCATAACACCCTGATTCTACCAAGGATTCTAACTGATTCTCTGAAATTTGTAAGCATTAGAACCTACTATAGGTGTTCAATGAAAGCTCGATGTGACTACGCATCATATGAAGAAATCAAATACGTAGTTGATCCCATGAGGGGTTTTTCAAACAATCAGCATGCAGTATAAAGAGCGCACCAATGCGTACAGGAGAAATGCCTCTGATGAAGTGGTACGTCGGCCACAGAAACGCGTCAGGCAATACAACAAACTTGGATGGTTGGAGTGGGCTTAACCGTGATGCCGAATGGCAGACTCACTGTCGAGTGCATCTTGAGAAGCTTCGGCGTTTGTTGGATAAAATTATGACACAGGTGCCGTCTCGTGCAAGATGCACCATCTCGAAGGAATGAGAGGCTGAGTGAGAGGAATCTTCCTGCTTCGGTTTCCAGCACAGTGCGTCTTGATGAAAAGTGCCTCCTCCCATCAAATCCAGATCCTACCAAGGATTCTGACTGACTCTCTGAAATCTGTAGCATTGGAACCTACTATAGGTGTAAAATGAAAGCTCGTTGTGACTACACATCCTAGCATGCTGTATGAAGAAATCAAATACATAGTTGAACCCACGAGGGGTTTTTCAACCAATCAGCATGCAGTATAAAGAGTGCTCCAATGCGTACAGGAGAAATGCCTCAGATGAAGTGGTATGTCCGCCACAGAAACACGCCAGGCAATACAACGAACTTGGATGGCTGGGGCGTTCTGAGCTGTGATGCCAAATGGCAAATGCACTGTCGAGAACATGTTTAGAAGCTTCGGCTTTTGTTGGATAAAATTATGACATGGGTGCCGTTCCAAGCAAGATGCACCACCTCGAAGGAATGAGAGGCTGAGGGAGAGGAACCTTCCTGCTCCCGTTTCCAGCACAGTGCGTCTTGATGAAAAGTGCCTGCTCCCATCACATCCAGATGCTACCAAGGATTCTAACTCACTCTCTGAAATCTGCACGCATTGGAACCTACTATAGGTGTTCAATGAAAGCTTGATGTGACTACACATCCTAGCATGCTGTATGAAGAATCAAATACGTAGTTGAACCCATGAGGGTTTTTTTAACAAATCACCATGCAGTATAAAGATCACTCCAATGCGTACAGGAGAAATGCATCTGATGAAGTGGTACGTCGGCCACAGAAAAGGGTCAGGCAATACAAAAAACTTGGATGGCTGGGGCGGGCTGAACCGTGATGCCGAATGGCAGACGCACTGTCGAGTGCATCTTGAGAAGCTTCGGCGTTTGTTGGATAAAATTATGACACAAGTGCCGTCCCGTGCAAGATGCACCATCTTGCAGGAATGAGAGGCTGAGTGAGAAGAACATTCCTGTTCCGGTTTCCATCACAGTGCGTCTTGATGAAAAGTGCCTGCTCCCATCACACCCTGATCCTACCAAGGATTCTAACTGATTCTCTGAAATCTGTAAGCATTGGAACCTAATATAGGTGTTCAATGAAAGCTCGATGTGACTACACATCCTAGCATTCTGTTTGAAGAAATCAAATACGTAGTTGATCCCATGAGGGGTTTTTCAACCAATCAGCATGCAGTATAAAGAGCGCTCCAATGCGTACAGGAGAAATGCCTCTGATGAAGTAGTACGTCGGCCACAGAAACGCATCAGACAATACTACTAACTTGGATGGCTGGGGCGGGCTGAACCGTGATGCCGAATGGAAGACGCACTGTCGAGTGCATCTTGAGAAGCTTCGGCGTTTGTTGGATAAAATTATGACACCGGTGCCGTCCAGTGCAAGATGCACCATCTCGAAGGAATGAGAGGCTGAGGGAGAGAAACCTTGCTGCTCCGGTTTCCAGAACACTGCATCTTGATTTAATGTGCCTGGTCCCATCAAAGCCAGATGCTACCAAGGATTCTAACTGACTCTCTGATATCTGTTCGCATTGGAACCTACTATAGGTGTTCAATGAAAGCTCGATGTGACTACACATCCTAGCATGCTGTTTGAAGAAATCAAATACGTAGTTGATCCCATGAGGGGTTTTTCAACCAATCAGCATGCAGTATAAAGAGCGCTCCAATGCGTGCAGGAGAAATGCCTCTGATGAAGTGGTACGTCGGCCACAGAAACGCATCAGACAATACAACTAACTTGGATGCTTGGGCCGTCTGAACCGTGAAGCCGAATGGCAGACGCACTGTCGAGTGCATCTTGAGAAGCTTCGGCGTTTTTTGGATACAATTATGACACGGGTGCCGTTCCAAACAAGATGCACCACCTCGAAGGAATGAGAGGCTGAGGGAGAGGAACCTTCCTGCTCCCATTTCCAGCACAGTGCGTCTTGATGAAAAGTGCCTGCTCCCATCACATCCAGATGCTACCAAGGATTCTAACTCACTCTCTGAAATCTGCACGCATTGGAACCTACTATAGGTGTTCAATGAAAGCTTGATGTGACTACACATCCTAGCATGCTGTATGAAGAATCAAATACGTAGTTGAACCCATGAGGGTTTTTTTAACAAATCACCATGCAGTATAAAGATCGCTCCAATGCGTACAGGAGAAATGCATCTGATGAAGTGGTACGTCGGCCACAGAAAAGGGTCAGGCAATACAAAAAACTTGGATGGCTGGGGCGGGCTGAACCGTGATGCCGAATGGCAGACGCACTGTCGAGTGCATCTTGAGAAGCTTCGGCGTTTGTTGGATAAAATTATGACACAAGTGCCGTCCCGTGCAAGATGCACCATCTTGCAGGAATGAGAGGCTGAGTGAGAAGAACATTCCTGTTCCGGTTTCCATCACAGTGCGTCTTGATGAAAAGTGCCTGCTCCCATCACACCCTGATCCTACCAAGGATTCTAACTGATTCTCTGAAATCTGTAAGCATTGGAACCTAATATAGGTGTTCAATGAAAGCTCGATGTAACTACACATCCTAGCATGCTGTTTGAAGAAATCAAATACGTAGTTGATCCCATGAGGGGTTTTTGAACCAATCAGCATGCAGTATAAAGAGCGCTCCAATGCGTACTGGAGAAATGCCTCTGATGAAGTAGTACGTCGGCCACAGAAACGCATCAGACAATACTACTAACTTGGATGGCTGGGGCGGGCTGAACCGTGATGCCGAATGGAAGACGCACTGTCGAGTGCATCTTGAGAAGCTTCGGCGTTTGTTGGATAAAATTATGACACCGGTGCCGTCCAGTGCAAGATGCACCATCTCGAAGGAATGAGAGGCTGAGGGAGAGAAACCTTGCTGCTCCGGTTTCCAGAACACTGCATCTTGATTTAATGTGCCTGGTCCCATCAAAGCCAGATGCTACCAAGGATTCTAACTGACTCTCTGATATCTGTTCGCATTGGAACCTACTATAGGTGTTCAATGAAAGCTCGATGTGACTACACATCCTAGCATGCTGTTTGAAGAAATCAAATACGTAGTTGATCCCATGAGGGGTTTTTCAACCAATCAGCATGCAGTATAAAGAGCGCTCCAATGCGTGCAGGAGAAATGCCTCTGATGAAGTGGTACGTCGGCCACAGAAACGCATCAGACAATACAACTAACTTGGATGGCTGGGGCGGTCTGAACCGTGAAGCCGAATGGCAGACGCACTGTCGAGTGCATCTTGAGAAGCTTCGGCGTTTTTTGGATAAAATTATGACACGGGTGCCGTTCCAAGCAAGATGCACCACCTCGAAGGAATGAGAGGCTGAGGGAGAGGAACCTTCCTGCTCCCGTTTCCAGCACAGTGCGTCTTGATGAAAAGTGCCTGCTCCCATCACATCCAGATGCTACCAAGGATTCTAACTCACTCTCTGAAATCTGCACGCATTGGAACCTACTATAGGTGTTCAATGAAAGCTTGATGTGACTACACATCCTAGCATGCTGTATGAAGAATCAAATACGTAGTTGAACCCATGAGGGTTTTTTTAACAAATCACCATGCAGTATAAAGATCGCTCCAATGCGTACAGGAGAAATGCATCTGATGAAGTGGTACGTCGGCCACAGAAAAGGGTCAGGCAATACAAAAAACTTGGATGGCTGCGGCGGGCTGAACCGTGATGCCGAATGGCAGACGCACTGTCGAGTGCATCTTGAGAAGCTTCGGCGTTTGTTGGATAAAATTATGACACAAGTGCCGTCCCGTGCAAGATGCACCATCTTGCAGGAATGAGAGGCTGAGTGAGAAGAACATTCCTGTTCCGGTTTCCATCACAGTGCGTCTTGATGAAAAGTGCCTGCTCCCATCACACCCTGATCCTACCAAGGATTCTAACTGATTCTCTGAAATCTGTAAGCATTGGAACCTAATATAGGTGTTCAATGAAAGCTCGATGTGACTACACATCCTAGCATGCTGTTTGAAGAAATCAAATACGTAGTTGATCCCATGAGGGGTTTTTCAACCAATCAGCATGCAGTATAAAGAGCGCTCCAATGCGTACAGGAGAAATGCCTCTGATGAAGTAGTACGTCGGCCACAGAAACGCATCAGACAATACTACTAACTTGGATGGCTGGGGCGGGCTGAACCGTGATGCCGAATGGAAGACGCACTGTCGAGTGCATCTTGAGAAGCTTCGGCGTTTGTTGGATAAAATTATGACACCGGTGCCGTCCAGTGCAAGATGCACCATCTCGAAGGAATGAGAGGCTGAGGGAGAGGAATCTTCCTGCTCCGGTTTCCAGTACAGTGCGTCTTGATGAAAAGTGCCTCCTCCCATCAAATCCAGATCCTACCAAGGATTCTGACTGACTCTCTGAAATCTGTAGCATTGGAACCTACTATAGGTGTAAAATGAAAGCTCGATGTGACTACACATCCTAGCATGCTGTATGAAGAAATCAAATACATAGTTGAACCCACGAGGGGTTTTTCAACCAATCAGCATGCAGTATAAAGAGTGCTCCAATGCGTACAGGAAAAATGCCTCAGATGAAGTGGTATGTCGGCCACAGAAACGCACCAGGCAATACAACAAACTTGGATGGCTGGGGCGGGCTGAGCTGTGATGCCAAATGGCAAATGCACTGTCGAGAACATCTTTAGAAGCTTCGGCTTTTGTTGGATAAAATTATGACACGGGTGCCGTTCCAAGCAAGATGCACCACCTCGAAGGAATGAGAGGCTGAGGGAGAGGAACCTTCCTGCTCCCGTTTCCAGCACAGTGCGTCTTGATGAAAAGTGCCTGTTCCCATCACATCCAGATGCTACCAAGGATTCTAACTGACTCTCTGAAATCTGCACGCATTGGAACCTACTATAGGTATTCAATGAAAGCTCGATGTGACTACACATCCTAGCATGCTGTATGAAGAATCAAATACGTAGTTGAACCCATGAGGGGTTTTTTAACAAATCACCATGCAGTATAAAGATCGCTCCAATGCGTACAGGAGAAATGCCTCTGATGAAGTGGTACGTCGGCCACAGAAAAGGGTCAGGCAATACAAAAAACTTGGATGGCTGGGGCGGGCTGAACCGTGATGCCGAATGGCAGACGCACTGTCGAGTGCATCTTGAGAAGCTTTGGCATTTGTTGGATAAAATTATGACACGGGTGCCATCCCGTGCAAGATGCACCATCTCGAAGGAATGAGAGGCTGAGGGAGAGGAACCTTGCTGCTCTGGTATCCAGCACAGAGTGTCTTGATGAAAAGTGCCTGCTCCCATCACATCCAGATCCTACTAAGCATTCTATCTGACTCTCTATAATCTGTATGCATTGGAACATACTATAGGTGTTCAATGAAAGCTCGATGTGACTACACATTCTAGCATGCTGTATGAAGAAAGCAAATACATAGTTGAAACCATGAGGGGTTTTTCAACCAATCAGCATGCAGTATAAAGAGCTCTCCAATGCGTACAGGAGAAATGCCTCTGATGAAATGGTATGTCGTCCACAGAAATGCGTCAGGCCATACAACGAACTTGGATGGCTGGGGCGGGCTGAAAAGTGATGCCGAATGGCAGACGCTCTGTCGAGTGTATCTTGAGAAGCTTCGGCGTTTGTTGGATAAAATTATGACACGGGTGCCGTCCCGTGCAAGATGCACCATCTCGTTGGAATGAAAGGCTGAGGGAGAGGAACATTCCTGCTCCAGTTTCCAGCACAGTGCGTCTTGATGAAAAGCGCCTGCTCCCATCACATCCAGATGCTACCAAGGATTCTAACTGACTCTCTGAAATCTGTACACATTGGAGCCTACTATAGGTGTTCAATGAAAGCTTGATGTGACTACACATCCTAGCATGCTGTATGAAGAAATCAAATACATAGTTGAACCCATGAGGGGTTTTTCAACCAATCAGCATGCAGTATAAAGAGCTCTCCAATGCGTACAGGAGAAATGCCTCTGATGAAGTGGTATGTCGGCCACAGAAACGCGTCAGGCAATACAACAAACTTGGATGGCTGGGGCGGGCTGAACCGTGATGCCGAATGACAGACGCACTCTCGAGTGCATCTTGAGAAGCTTCGGCGTTTGTTGGATAAATTTATGACATGGGTGCCGTCCCGTGCAAGATGCACCATCTCGAAGAAATGAGAGGCTGAGGTAGAGAAACCTTGCTGCTCCGGTTTCCAGCACAGTGTGTCTTGATGAAAAGTGCCTGCTCCCATCACATCGAGATCCTACTAAGGATTCTAACTGACTCTCTGAAATCTGTACGCATTGGAACCTACTATAGGTGTTCAATGAAAGCTCGATGTGACTACACATTCTAGCATGCTGTATTAAGACATCAAATCATAGTTGAACCCATGAGGGGTTTTACAACCAATCAGCATGCAGTATAAAGAGCGCTCCAATGCGTACAGGTGAAAAGCCTGTGATGAAGTTGTACGTCTGCCACAGAAATGGGTCAGGCAATACAACGAACTTGGATGGCTGGGGCGGGCTGAACCGTGATGCCGAATGGCAAACGCACTGTCGAGAACATCTTGAGAAGCTTCAGCATTTGTTTGATATAATTATGACACAGGTGCCGTCCCGTGCAAGATGCACCATCTCGAAGGAATGAGATGCTGAGGGAGAGGAATCTTCCTGCTCTGGTTTCCACCACAGCGTGTCTTGATGAAAAGTGCATGCTCCCATCACATCCAGACGCTACCAAGGATTCTAACTGACTCTCTGAAATCTGTTCAGATTGGAACCTACTATAGGTGTTCAATGAAAGCTCGATGTGACTACACATCCTAGCATGCTGTTTGAAGAAATCAAATACGTAGTTGATCCCATGAGGGGTTTTTCAGCAAATCAGCATGCAGTATCAATAGAGCTCCAATTCGTACAGGAGAAATGCGTCTGATGAAGTGGTACGTCAGCCACAGAAACGGGTCAGGCAATACAATGAACTTGGATGCCTGGGGCGGGCTGAACCGTGATGCCGAATGGCAGACACACTGTCGAGTGCATCTTGAGAAGCTTCGGCGTTTGTTGGATAAAATTATGACACGGGTGCTGTCCCGTGCAAGATGCACCATCTGGTAGGAATGAGAGGCTGAGGTTGAGGAACCTTCCTGCTCCGGTTTCCAGCGCAGTGCGTCTTGATGAAAAGTGCCTCCTCCCATCAAATCCAGATCCTAGCAAGTATTCTAACTGACTCTCTGAAATCTGTAGCATTGGAACCTACTATTCGTGTTCAATGAAAGCTCGATGTGACTACACATCCTAACATGCTGTATGAAGAAATCAAATCCATAGTTGAACTCATGAGGGGTTTTTCAACCAATCAGCATGCAGTATAAAGAGCACTCCAATGCGTACAGGAGAAATGCCTCTGATGAAGTGGTACGTCTGCCACGGAAACGCGTTAGGCAAAAAAACGAACTTGGATGGATGGGGCGGGCTGAACCGTGATGCCAAATGACAAACGCACTGTCGAGAACATCTTGAGAAGCTTCGGCATTTGTTGGATAAAATTATTAAACGGGTGCCGTCCCGTGCAAGATGCACCATCTCGAAGGAATGAGAGTCTGAGGATGAGGAACCTTCCTGCTCCGGTTTCCAGCACAGTGCGTCTTGATGAAAAGCGCCTGCTCCCATCAAATCCAGATCTTACCAAGGATTCTAACTGACTCTCTGAAATCTGTACGCATTGGAACCTACTATAGGTGTTCGATGAAAGCTCAATGTGACTACACATCCTATCATGCTGTATGAAGAAATCAAATATGTAGTTGAACACATGAGGGGTTTTTCAACAAATCAGCATGCAGTATAAAGAGCGCTCCAATGCGTACAGGTGAAATGCCTGTGATGAAGTGGTACGTCTGCCACAGAAACGGGTCAGGCAATACAACAAACTTGGATGGCTGGGGCGGGCTGAACCGTGATGCCGAAAAGCAGACGCACTGTCAAGTACATCTTGAGAAGCTTCAGCGTTTGTTGGATAAAATTATGACACGGGTGCCGTCCCGTGCAATATGCACCATCTCGAAGGAATGAGAGGCTGAGGATGAGGAACCTTCCTGCTCCGGTTTCCAGCACAGTGCGTCTTGATGAAAAGCGCCTGCTCCCATCAAATCCAGATCTTACCAAGGATTCTAACTGACTCTCTGAAATCTGTAAGCATTAGAACCTACTATAGGTGTTCAATGAAAGCTCGATGTGACTACACATTCTAGCATGCTGTATGAGGAAATCAAATACGTAGTTGATCCCATGAGGGGTTTTTCAACCTATCAGCATGCAGTATAAAGAGCGCTCCAATGCGTACAGGAGAAATGCCTGTGATGAAGTGGTACGTCGTCCACAGAAACGCATCAGGAAATACAACGAACTTGGATGGCTGGGGCGGGCTGAATCGTGATGCCGAATGGCAGACGCACTGTCGAGTGCATCTTGAGAAGCTTCGGCGTTTGTTGGATAAAATTATGACACGGGTGCCGTCCCGTGCAATATGCACCATCTCGAAGAAATGAGAGGCTGAGGGAGATGAAACTTCCTGCTCCGGTTTCCAGCACAGTGCATCTTGATGAAAAGTGCCTGCTCCTATCACATCCAGGTCCTTTCAAGGATTCTAACTGACTCTCTGTCATCTGTATGCATTGGAACCTACTATAGGTGTTCAATGAAAGCTCGATGTGACTACACATCCTAGCATGCTGTATGAAGAAATCAAATATGTAGTTGATCCCATGAGGGGTTTTTCAACCTATCAGCATACAGTATAAAGATCGCTCCAATGCGTACAGGAGAAATGACTCTGATGAAGTGGTACGTCGGCCACAGAAATGCGTCAGGAAATACAACGAACTTGGATGGCTGGGGCGGGCTGCACAGTGATGCCGAATGGCAGACGCACTGTCGAGTGCATCTTAAGAATCTTCGGCGTTTGTTGGATAAAATTATGACATGGGTGCCATCCCGTGCAAGATGCACCATCTCGAAGGAATGAGAGGCTGAGGGTGAGGAACCTTCCTGCTCCGGTTTCCAGCACAGTGCGTCTTGATGAAAAGTGCCTCCTCCCATCAAATCCAGATCCTACCAAGGATTCTAACTGACTCTCTGAAATCTGTACGCATTGGAACCTACTATAGGTGTTCGATGAAAGCTCGATGTGACTACACATCCTATCATGCTGTATGAAGAAATCAAATATGTAGTTGAACCCATGAGGGGTTTTTAAACCAATCAGCATTCAGTATAAAGAACACTCCAATGCGTACAGGTGAAATGCCTGTGATGAAGTGGTACGTCTGCCACAGAAACGGGTCAGGCAATACAACAAACTTGGATGGCTGGGGCGGGCTGAACCGTGATGCCGAAAAGCAGACGCACTGTCGAGTGCATCTTGAGAAGCTTCAGCGTTTGTTGGATAAAATTATGACACGGATGCCGTCCCGTGCAAGATGCACCATCTCGAAGGAATGAGAGGCTGAGGGTGAGGAACCTTCCTGCTCCGGTTTCCAGCACAGTGCGTCTTGATGAAAAGTGCCTGCTCCCATCACATCCAGATCCTACCAAGGATTCTAAGTGACTCTCTGAAATCTGTACGCATTGGAACCTACTATAGGTGTTCAATGAAAGCTCGATGTGACTACTCTTCGTAGCATGCTGTATGAAGAATCAAAAACATAGTTAAACCCATGAGGGTTTTTTTAACAAATCACCATGCAGTACAAAGATCGCTCCAATGCGTACAGGAGAAATGACACTGATGAAGTGGTTCGTCGGCCACAGAAACGTGTCAGGAAACACAACAAACTTTGATAGCTGGGGCGGGCTGAATCGTGATGCCGAATGGCAGACGCACTGTCTAGTGCATCTTGAGAAGCTTCGGCGTTTGTTGGATAAAATTATGACACAAGTGCCGTCCTGTGCAAGATGCACCATCTCGAAGGAAAGAGATGCTGAGTGAAAGGAACCTTCCTGTTCCGGTTTCCAGCACAGTGCGTCTTGATGAAAAGTACCTGCACCCATCACACCCTGATCCTACAAAGGATTCTAACTGATTCTGTGAAATCTGTAAGCATTAGAACCTACTATAGGTGTTCAATGAAAGCTCGATGTGACAACACATCCTAGCATGCTATATGAAGAAATCAAATACGTAGTTGATCCCATGAGGGGTTTTTCAATCTATCAGCATGCAGTATAAAGAGCGCTCCAATGCGTACAGGAGAAATGACTCTGATGAAGTGGTACGTCGGCCACAGAAACGCGTAAGGCAATACAACGAACTTGGATGGCTGGGGCGGGCTGAACCGTGATGCGAATGGCAGACGCACTGTCGAGTGCATCTTGAGAAGCTTCGGCGTTTGTTGGATAAAATTATGACACGGGTTCCATCCCGTGCAAGATGCACCATCTCGAAGGAGTGAGAGGCTGAGGGTGAGGAACCTTTCTGCTCCGGTTTCCGCCACAATGTGTCTTGATGAAAAGTGTCTCCTCCCATCAAATCCAGATCCTACCAAGGATTCGAGCTGACTCTCTGAAATCTGTATGAATTGAAACCTTCTATAGGTGTTCAATGAAAGCTCGATGTGACTACACATCCTAGCATGCTGTTTGAAGAAATCATATACGTAGCTGATCCCATGAGGGGTTTTTCATCCAATCAGTATGCAGTACAAAGATCGCTCCAATGCGTACAGGAGATATGCCACTGATGAAGTGGTTCGTCGGCCACAGAAATGTGTCAGGCAACACAACAAACTTGGATGGCTGGGGCGGGCTGAATCGTGATGCCGAATGGCAGACGCACTGTCGAGTGCATCTTGAGAAGCTTCGGCGTTTGTTGGATAAAATTAATACACAAGTGCCGTCCTGTGCAAGATGCACCATCTCGACGGAATGAGATGCTGAGTGAGAGGAACCTTCCTGTTCCGGTTATCAGCACAGTGCGTCTTGATGAAAAGTGCCTGCTCCATCACACCCTGATCCTACGAAGGATTCTAACTGATTCTCTGAAATCTGTAAGCATTAGAACCTACTATAGGTGTTCAATGAAAGCTCGATGTGACAACACATCCAAGCATGCTGTATGAAGAAATCAAATACGTAGTTGATCCCATGAGGGGTTTTTCAATCTCTCAGCATGCAGTATAAAGAGCGCTCCAATTTGTACAGGAGAAATGACTCTGATGAAGTGGTACGTCGGCCACAGAAACGCGTCAGGCAATACAACAAACTTGGATGGCTGGGGCGGGCTGAACCGTGATGCAAATGGCAGATGCACTGTGGAGTGCATCTTGAGAAGCTTCGGCGTTTGTTGGATAAAATTATGACACGGATGCCATCCCGTGCAAGATGCACCATCTCGAAGGAATGAGAGGCTGAGGGAGATGAAACTTCCTGCTCCGGTTTCCAGCACAGTGCATCTTGATGAAAAGTGCCTGCTCCTATCACATCCAGGTCCTTCCAAGGATTCTAACTGACTCTCTGTAATCTGTACGCATTGGAACCTACTATAGGTGTTTATTGAAAGCTCGATGTGACTACACCTCCTAGCATGCTGTATGAAGAAATCAAATATGTAGTTGATCCCATGAGGGGTTTTTCAACCTATCAGCATGCAGTATAAAGAGCGCTCCAATGCGTACAGGAGAAATGACTCTGATGAAGTGGTAAGTCGGCCACAGAAATGCGTCAGGAAATACAACGAACTTGGATGGCTGGGGCGGGCTGCACAGTGATGCCGAATGGCAGACGCGCTGTTGAGTGCATCTTAAGAAGCTTTGGCGTTTGTTGGATAAAATTATGACATGGTTGCCATCCCGTGCAAGATGCACCATCTCGAAGCAATGAGAGGCTGAGGGAGAGGAACCTTCGTGCTCCGGTTTCCAGCACAGTGCGTCTTGATGAAAAGTGCCTCCTCCCATCAAATCCAGATCCTACCAAGGATTCTAACTGACTCTCTGAAATCTGTACGCATTGGAACCTACTATAGGTGTTCGATGAAAGCTCGATGTGACTACACATCCTATCATGCTGTATGAAGAAATCAAATATGTAGTTGAACCCATGAGGGGTTTTTAGACCAATCAGCATGCAGTATAAAGAGTGCTCCAATTCGTACAGGAGAAATGCGACTGATGAAGTGGTACGTCGGCCACAGAAACGGGTCAGGCAATACAACGAATTTGGATGCCTGGGGCGGGCTGAACCGTGACGCCGAATGGCAGACACACTGTCGAGTGCATCTTGAGAAGCTTCGGCATTTGTTGGATAAAATTATGACACGGGTGCCTCCCCGTGCAAGATGCACCATCTGGAAGGAATGAGAGGCTGAGGGTGAGGAACCTTCCTGCTCCGGTTTCCAGCACAGTGCGTCTTGATGAAAAGTGCCTCCTCCCATCAAATCCAGATCCTACCGAGTATTCTAACTAACTCTCTGAAATCTGTAGCATTGGAACCTACTATAGGTGTTCAATGAAAGCTCGATGTGACTACACATCCTAACATGCTGTATGAAGAAATCAAATGCGTAGTTGAACCCATGAGGGGTTTTTCAACCAATCAGCATGCAGTATAAAGAGCACTCCAATGCGTACAGGAGAAATGCCTCTGATGAAGTGGTACGTCTGCCACAGAAACGCGTTAGGCAAAAAAATGATCTTGGATGGATGGGGCAGGCTGAACCGTGATGCCAAATGGCAAACGCACTGTTGAGAACATCTTGAGAAGCTTCGGCATTTGTTGGATAAAATTATGAAACGGGTGCCGTCCCATGCAAGATGCACCATCTCGAAGGAATGAGAGTCTGAGGGAGATGAACCTTCCTGCTCCGGTTTCCAGCACAGTGCGTCTTGATGAAAAGTGCCTGCTCCCATCACATCCAGATCCTACCTAGGATTCTAACTGACTCTCTGAAATCTGTACGCATTGGAACATTCTATAGGTGTTCAATGAAAGCTCGATGTGACTACACATCCTAGCATGCTGTATGAAGAAATCAAATACGTAGTTGAACCCATGAAGGGTTTTTTAACAAATCACCATGCAGTATAAATATCGCTCCAATGCGTACAGGAGAAATGCCACTGATGAAGTGATACGTCGGCCACAGAAATGTGTCAGGCAATACAACAAACTTGGATGGCTTGGGCGGGCTGAACCATGATGCCGAATGGCAGACGCACTGTCGAGAGCATCTTCAGAAGCTTCGGCGTTTGTTGGATAAAATTATGACAAGGGTGCCATCCCGTGCAAGATGCACCATCTCGAAGGAATGAGAGGCTGAGGGAGAGGAACCTTCCTGCTCCGGTTTCCAGCACAGTGCGTCTTGATGAAAAGTACCTGCTCCCATCACATCCAGATCCTACCAAGGATTCTAACTGACTCTCTGAGATCTGTACGAATTGGAACCTTCTATAGGTGTTCAATGAAAGCTCGATGTGACTACGTATCCTAGCATGCTGTATGAAGAAATCGAATACGTAGTTGAACCCATGAGGGGTTTTTGAACCAATCAGCATGCAGTATAAAGAGCGCTCCAATGCGTACAGGAGAAATGCCTCTGATGAAGTGGTATGTCGGCCACAGAAATGCGTCAGGCAATACAACAAACTTGGATGGCTGGGGCAGGCTGAACCGTGATGCCGAATGACAGACGCACTGTCGAGTGCATCTTGAGAAGCTTCGGCGTTTGTTGGATAAAATTATGACACGGTGCCGTTCCGTGCAAGATGCACCACCTCGAAGGAATGAGAGGCTGAGGGAGAGGAACCTTGCTGCTCCGGTTTCCAGCACAGTGCGTCTTGATGAAAAGTGTCTGCTCCCATTACATCCAGATCCTACTAAGGATTCTAACTGACTCTCTGAAATCTGTATGCATTGGAACGTACTATAGGTGTTCAATGAAAGCTTGATGTGACTACACATTCTAGCATGCTGTATGAAGAAATCAAATCCATAGTTGAACCCATGAGGGGTTTTTCAACCAATCATCATGCAGTATAAAGAGCTCTCAAATGCGTACAGGAGAAATGCCTCTGATGAAGTGGTACGTCGGCCACAGAAATGCGGCAGGAAATACAATGAACTTGGATGGCTGGGGCGGGCTGCACAGTGATGCCAAATGGCAGACGCACTGTCGAGTACATCTTGAGAAGCTTCGGCGTTTGTTGGATAAAATTATGACATGGGTGCCGTCCCGTGCAAGATGCACCATCTCGAAGGAATGAGAGGCTGAGGGAGAGGAACCTTCCTGCTCCGGTTTCCAGCACAGTGCGTCTTGATGAAAAGTGCCTCCTCCCATCAAATCCAGATCCTACCAAGGATTCTAACTGACTCTCTGAAATCTGTACGCATTGGAACCTACTATAGGTGTTCAATGAAAGCTCAATGTGACTACACATCCTATCATGCTGTATGAAGAAATCAAATCCATAGTTGAACCCATGAGGGGTTTTTCAACCAATCAGCATGCAGTATAAAGAGCGCTCCAATGCGTACAGGTGAAATGCCTGTGATGAAGTGGTACGTCTGCTACAGAAACGGGTCAGGCAATACAACAAACTTGGATGGCTGGGGCGGGCTGAACCGTGATGCCGAAAAGCAGACGCACTGTCAAGTGCATCTTGAGATGCTTCAGCGTTTGTTGGATAAAATTATGACACGGGTGACGTCCCGTGCAATATGCACCATCTGGAAGGAATGAGAGGCTGAGGGTGAGGAACCTTCCTGCTCCGGTTTCCAGCACAGTGCGTCTTGATGAAAAGTGCCTCCTCCCATCAAATCCAGATCCTACCAAGTATTCTAACTGACTCTCTGAAATCTGTAGCATTGGAACCTACTATAGGTGTTCAATGAAAGCTCGATGTGACTACACATCCTAACACGCTGTATGAAGAAATCAAATGCGTAGTTGAACCCATGAGGGGTTTTTCAACCAATCAGCATGCAGTATAAAGAGCACTCCAATGCGTACAGGAGAAATGCCTCTGATGAAGTGGTACGTCTGCCACAGAAACGCGTTAGGCAAAAAAACGAACTTGGATGGATGGGGCGGTCTGAACCGTGATGCCAAATGGCAAACGCACTGTTGAGAACATCTTGAGAAGCTTCGGCATTTGTTGGATAAAATTATGACAAGGGTGCCGTCCCGTGCAATATGCACCATCTCGAAGGAATGAGAGGCTGAGGGAGATGAAACTTCCTGCTCCGGTTTCCAGCACAGTGCATCTTGATGAAAAGTGCCTGCTCCAATCACATCCAGGTCCTTCCAAGGATTCTAACTGACTCTCTGTAATCTGTATGCATTGGGACCTACTATAGGTGTTCAATGAAAGCTCGATGTGACTACACATCCTAGCATGCTGTATGAAGAAATCAAATATGTAGTTGATCCCATGAGGGGTTTTTCAACCTATCAGAATACAGTATAAAGAGCGCTCCAATGCGTACAGAAGAAATGACTCTGATGAAGTGGTTCGTCGGCCACAGAAACGTATCAGGCAACACAACAAACTTGGATGGCTGGGGCGGGCTGAATCGTGATGCCGAATGGCAGACACACTGTCTAGTGCATCTTGAGAAGCTTCGGCGTTTGTTGGATAAAATTATGACACAAGTGCCGTCCTGTGCAAGATGCACCATCTCGAAGGAATGAGATGCTGAGTGAGAGGAACCTTCCTGTTCCGGTTTCCAGCACAGTGCGTCTTGATGAAAAGTGCCTGCTTCCATCACACCCTGATCCTACGAAGGATTCTAACTGATTCTCTGAAATCTGTAAGCATTAGAACCTACTATAGGTGTTCAATGAAAGCTCGATGTGACAACACATCCTAGCATGCTGTATGAAGAAATCAAATACGTAGTTGATCCCATGAGGGGTTTTTCAATCTATCAGCATGCAGTATAAAGAGCGCTTCAATGCGCACAGGAGAAACGACTCTGATGAAGTGGTACGTCGGCCACAGAAACGCGTCAGGCAATACAACGAACTTGGATGGCTGGGGCGGGCTGAACCGTGATGCGAATGGCAGACGCACTGTCGAGTGCATCTTGAGAAGCTTCGGCGTTTGTTGGATAAAATTATGACACGGGTGCCATCCCGTGCAAGATGCACCATCTCGAAGGAATGAGAGGCTGAGGGAGAGGAACCTTCCTGCTCCCGTTTCCAGCACAGTGCGTCTAGATGAAAAGTGCTTGCTCCCATCACATCCAGATCCTACCAAGGATTCGAACTGACTCTCTGAAATCTGTACAAATTGGAACCTTCTATAGGTGTTCAATGAAAGCTCGATGTGACTACACATCCTAGCCTGCTGTTTGAAGAAATCAAATACATAGTTGATCCCATGAGGGGTTTTTCAACAAATCAGCATGCAGTTCAAAGATCGCTCACATGCGTACAGGAGAAATGCCACTGATGAAGTGGTTCGTCGGCCACAGAAACGTGTCAGGCTTCACAACAAACTTGGATGGCTGGGGCGCGCTGAATCGTGATGCCGAATGGCAGACGCACTGTTGAGTGCATCTTGAGAAGCTTCGGCGTTTGTTGGATAAAATGAATACACAAGTGCCGTCCTGTGCAAGATGCACCATCTCGAAGGAATGAGATGCTGAGTGAGAGGAACCTTCCTGTTCCGGTTTCCAGCACAGTGCGACTTGATGAAAAGTGCCTGCTCCCATCACACCCTGATTCTACGAAGGATTCTAACTGATTCTCTTAAATCTGTAAGCATTAGAACCTACAATAGGTGTTCAATAAAAGCTCGATGTGACAACACACCCTAGCATGCTGGATGAAGAAATCAAATACGTAGTTGATCCCATGAGGGGTTTTTCAATCTATCAGCATGCAGTATAAAGAGTGCTCCAATGCGTACAGGAGAAATGACTCTGATGAAGTGGTACGTCGGCCACAAAAACGCGTCAGGCAATACAACGAACTTGGATACCTGCTGCGGGCTGAACCGTGATGCGAATGGCAGACGCACCCTTGAGTGCATCTTGAGAAGCTTCGGCGTTTTTGGGATAAAATGATGACACGGGTGCCATCCCGTGCAAGATGCACCATCTCGAAGGAATGAGAGGCTGAGGGAGAGGAACCTTACTGCTCCGGTTTCCAGCACAGTGCGTCTTGATGAAAAGTGCCTGCTCCCATCACATCCAGATCCTACCAAGGATTCGAACTGACTCTCTGAAATCTGTACGAATTGGAACCTTCTATAGGTGTTCAATGAAATCTCGATGTGACAACACATCCTAGCATGCTGTATGAAGAAATCAAATACGTAGTTGATCCCATGAGTGGTTTTTCAATCTATCAACATGCAGTATAAAGAGCGCTCCAATGCGTACAGGAGAAATAGCTCTGATGAAGGGCTACGTCGACTACAGAAACGCGTCAGGCAATACAACGAACTTGGATGGCTGGGGCGGGCTGAACCGTGATGCGAATGGCAGACGCACTGTCGACTGAATCTTGAGAAGCTGCGGCGTTTGTTGGAAAAAATTATGACACGGGTGCCATCCCGTCCAAGATGCACCATCTCGTAGGAATGAGAGGCTGAGGGAGAGGAATCTTCCTGCTCAGGTTTCCACCACAGTGAGTCTTGTTGAAAAGTGCATGCTCCCATCACATCCAGATCCTACCAAGGATTCTAACTGACTCTCTGAAATCTGTACACATTGGAATCTACAATAGGTGTTCAATGAAAGCTCGATATGACTACACATCCTAGAATGCTGTATGAAGAAATCAAATACGTAGTTGAACCCATGAGGGATTTTTCAACCAATCAGCATGCAGTATAAAGAGCGATCCAATGCGTACAGGAGAAATGCCTCTGATGAAGTGGTACGTCGGCCACAGAAACGCTTCAGGCAATGCAACAAACTTGGATGGCAGGGGCGGGCTGAACAGTGATGCCGAATGGCAGACGCACTGTTGAGTGCATCTTGAGAAGATTCGGCGTTTGTTGGATAAAATTATGACACGGGTGCCATCCCGTGCAAGATGCACCATCTCGAAGGAATGAGAGGCTGAGGGAGAGGAACCTTCCTGCTCCGGTTTCCAGCACACTGCATCTTGATGAAAAGTGCCTGCTCCCATCAGATCCAGATCCTACCAAGTATTCTAACTGACTCTCTGAAATCTGCACGCATTGGAACCTACTATAGGTGTTCAATGAAAGATCAATGTGACTACACATCCTAGCATGCTGTATGAAGAATCAAATACGTAGTTGAACCCATTAGGGGTTTTTCAGCAAATCAGCATGCAGTATAAAGAGAGCTCCAATGCGTACAGGAGAAATGCCTCTGATGAAGTCACACGTCGGCCACAGAAACGCGTCAGGCAATACCAAGAACTTGGATGGCTGGGGCTGGCTGAACCGTGATGCAGAATGGCAGACACACTGTCGAGTGCATCTTCAGAAGCTTCGGCGTTTGTTGCATAAAATTATGACACAGGTGCCGTCCTGTGCAAGATGCACCATCTCGAAGGAATGAGAGGCTGAGGGAGAGGAACCTTTCTGCTCCGGTTTCCAGCACAGTGCGTCTTGATGAAAAGTGCCTCCTCCCATCAAATCCAGATCCTACCAAGGATTCTAACGGACTCTCTGAAATCTGCATGCATTGGAACCTACAATAGATGTTCAATGAAAGCTCGATGTGACTACACATCCTATCATGCTGTATGAAGAAATCAAATATGTAGTTGAACCCATGAGGGCTTTTTCAACCAGTCAGCAGCAGTTTAAAGAGCGCTCCAATGCGTACAGGTGAAATGCCTGTGATGAAGTGGTATGTCTGCCAAAGAAACGGGTCAGGCAATACAACAAACTTGGATGGCTGGGGCGGGCTGAACCGTGATGCCGAATGGCAGACGCACTGTCGAGTGCATCATGACAAGCTTCAGCGTTTGATGGATATAATCATGACATGGGTGCCATCCCGTGCAAGATGCACCATCTCAAAGGAATGAGAGGCGGAGGGTGAGGAACCTTCCTGCTCCGGTTTCCAGCACAGTGCGTCTTGATGAAAAGTGCCTGCTCCCATCCCATCCAGATCCTACCAAGGATTCGAACTGACTCTCTGAAATCTGTACGCATTGGAACCTACTATAGGTGTTCAATGAAAGATCGATTTGACTACACATCCTAGCATGCTGTATGAAGAAATCAAGTACGTAGTTGAACCCATGAGGGGTTTTTCAACCAATCAGCATGCAGTATAAAGAGCGCTTCAATGCGTACAGGAGAAATGCCTCTGATGAAGTGGTACGTTGGCCACAGAAACGCGTCAGGTAATACAACGAACTTGGATGGCTGGGGCGGGTTGAACAGTTCATGCCGAATGGGAGGCGCACTGTCGAGTGCATCTTGAGAAGCTTCTGCGTTTGTTGGATTAAATTATGATACAAGTGCCGTCCCGGGCAAGATGCACCATCTTGAAGGAATGAGAGGCTGAGGGAGAGGAACCTTCCTGCTACGGTTTCCAGCACAGTGCGTATTGATGAAAAGTGCCTGCTCCCATCACATCCAGATCCTACTAAGGATTCTAACTGACTCTCTGAAATCTGTACGCATTGGAACCTACTATAGGTGTTCAATGAAAGCTCGATGTGACTACACATTCTGGCATGCTGTATGAAGAAATCAAATTAATAGTTGAACCCATGAGGGGTTTTTCAACCAATCAGCATGCAGTATAAAGAGCTCTCCAATGCGTACAGGAGAAATGCCTCTGATGAAGTGGTACGTCGGCCACAGAAATGTGTCAGGAAATACAACGAACTTGGATGGCTGGGGCGGGCTGCACAGTGATGCCGAATGGCAGACGCACTGTCGAGTGCATCTTGAGAAGCTTCGGCGTTTGTTGGATAAAATTATGACATGGGTGCCGTCCCGTGCAAGATGCACCATCTCGAAGGAATGAGAGGCTGAGGGAGAGGAACCTTTCTGCTCCGGTTTCCAGCACAATGTGTCTTGATGAAAAGTGCCTCCTCCCATCAAACCCAGATCCTACCAAGGATTCTAACTGACTCTCTGAAATCTGCATGTATTGGATCCTACTATAGGTGTTCAATGAAAGCTCGATGTGACTACACATCCTATCATGCTGTATGAAGAAATCAAATATGTAGTTGAACCCATGAGGGGTTTTTCAACCAATCAGCATGCAGTAGAAAGAACGCTCCAATGCGTACAGGTGAAATGCCTGTGATGAAGTGGTACGTCTGCCACAGAAACGGGTCAGGCAATACAACAAACTTGGATGGCTGGGGCGGGCTGAACCGTGATTCCGAATGGCAGACGCACTGTCGAGTGCATCTTGAGAAGCTTCAGCGTTTGTTGGATACAATTATGACATGGGTGCCATCCCGTGCAAGATGCACCATCTCGAAGGAGTGAGAGGCTGAGGGAGAGGAACCTTTCTGCTCCGGTTTCTAGCACAATGTGTCTTGATGAAAAGTGTCTCCTCCCATCAAATCCAGATCCTACCAAGGATTCTAACTGACTCTCTGAAATCTGCATGCATTGGAACCTACTATAGGTGTTCAATGAAAGCTCGATGTGACAACACATCCTATCATGCTGTATGAAGAAATCAAATATGTAGTTGAACCCATGAGGGGTTTTTCAACCAATCAGCATGCAGTATAAAGAGCGCTCCAATGCGTACAGGTGAAATGCCTCTGATGAAGTGGTACGTCTGCCACAGAAACGGGTCAGGCAAGACAACAAACTTGGATGGCTGGGGCGGGCTGAACCGTGATGCCGAATGGCAGACGCACTGTCGAGTGCATCTTGAGAAGCTTCAGCATTTGTTGGATATAATTATGACATGGGTGCCGTCCAGTGCAAGATGCACCATCTCGAAGGAATGAGAGGCTGAGGGAGAGGAACCTTTCTGCTCCGGTTTCCAGCACAGTGCGTCTTGATGAAAAGTGCCTCCTCCCATCAAATCCAGATCCTACCAAGGATTCTAACGGACTCTCTGAAATCTGCATGCATTGGAACCTACTATAGATGTTCAATGAAAGCTCGATGTGACTACACATCCTATCATGCTGTATGAAGAAATCAAATATGTAGTTGAACCCATGAGGGCTTTTTCAACCAATCAGCATGCAGTTTAAAGAGCGCTCCAATGCGTACAGGTGAAATGCCTGTGATGAAGTGGTATGTCTGCCAAAGAAACGGGTCAGGAAATACAACAAACTTGGATGGCTGGGGCGGGCTGAACCGTGACGCCGAATGGCAGACGCACTGTCGAGTGCATCTTGAGAAGCTTCAGCGTTTGTTGGATATAATTATGACATGGGTGCCGTCCCGTGCAAGATGCACCATCTCAAAGGAATGAGAGGCGGAGGGCGAGGAACCTTCCTGCTCCGGTTTCCAGCACAGTGCGTCTTGATGAAAAGTGCCTGCTCCCATCCCATCCCGATCCTACCAAGGATCCTAACTGACTCTCTGAAATCTGTACGCATTGGAACCTACTATAGGTGTTCAATGAAAGATCGATGTGACTACACATCCTAGCATGCTGTATGAAGAAATCAAGTACGGAGTTGAACCCATGAGGGGTTTTTCAACCAATCAGCATGCAGTATATAGAGCGCTCCAATGCGTACAGGAGAAATGCCTCTGATGAAGTGGTACGTCGGCCACAGAAACGCGTCAGGTAATACAACGAACTTGGATGGCTGGGGCGGGTTGACCCGTGATGCCGAATGGGAGGCGCACTGTCGAGTGCATCTTAAAAAGCTTCTGCGTTTGTTGGATCAAATTTTGATACAAGTGCCATCCCGGGCAAAATGCACCATCTTGAAGGAATGAGAGGCTGAGGGAGAGGAACCTTCCTGCTACGGTTTCCAGCACAGTGCGTCTTGATGAAAAGTGCCTGCTCCCATCACATCCAGATCCTACTAAGGATTCTAACTGACTCTCTGAAATCTGTACGCATTGGAAACTACTATAGGTGTTCAATGAAAGCTCGATGTGACTACACATTCTGGCATGCTGTATGAAGAAATCAAATCCATAGTTGAACCCATGAGGGGTTTTTCAACCAATCATCATGCAGTATAAAGAGCTCTCATATGCGTACAGGAGAAATGCCTCTGATGAAGTGGTACGTCGGCCACAGAAATACGTCAGGAAATACAACGAACTTGGATGGCTGGGGCGGGCTGCACAGTGATGCCGAATGGCAGACGCACTGTTGAGTGCATCTTGAGAAGCTTCGGCGTTTGTTGGATAAAATTATGACATGGGTGCCGTCCCGTGCAAGATGCACCATCTCGAAGGAATGAGAGGCTGAGGGAGAGGAACCTTTCTGCTCCGGTTTCCAGCACAATGTGTCTTGATGAAAAGTGCCTCCTCCCATCAAATCCAGATCCTACCAAGGATTCTAACTGACTCTCTGAAATCTGCATGCATTGGAACCTACTATAGGTGTTCAATGAAAGCTCGATGTGACTACACATCCTATCATGCTGTATGAAGAAATCAAATATGTAGTTGAACCCATGAGGGGTTTTTCAGCCAATCAGCATGCAGTATAAAGAACGCTCCAATGCGTACAGGTGAAATGCCTGTAATGAAGTGGTACGTCTGCCACAGAAACGGGTCAGGCAATACAACAAATTTGGATGGCTGGGGCGGGCTGAACCGTGATGCCGAATGGCAGACGCACTGTCGAGTGCATCTTGAGAAGCTTCAGCGTTTGTTGGATAAAATTATGACATGGGTGCCATCCCGTGCAAGATGCACCATCTCGAAGGAGTGAGAGGCTGAGGGTGAGGAACCTTTCTGCTCCGGTTTCCAGCACAATGTGTCTTGATGAAAAGTGTCTCCTCCCATCAAATCCAGATCCTACAAAGGATTCTAACTGACTCTCTGAAATCTGCATGCATTGGAACCCACTGTAGGTGTTCAATGAAAGCTCAATGTGACAACACATCCTATCATGCTGTATGAAGAAATCAAATATGTAGTTGAACCCATGAGGGGTTTTTCAACCAATCAGCATGCAGTATAAAGAGCGCTCCAATGCGTACAGGTGAAATGCCTGTGATGAAGTGGTACGTCTGCCACAGAAACGGGTCAGGCAAGACAACAAACTTGGATGGCTGGGGCGGGCTGAACTGTGATGCCGAATGGCAGACGCACTGTCGAGTGCATCTTGAGAAGCTTCAGCGTTTGCTGGATATAATTATGACATGGGTGCCGTCCCATGCAAGATGCACCATCTCAAAGGAATGAGAGGCGGAGGGTGAGGAACGTTCCTGCTCCGGTTTCCAGCACAGTGCGTCTTGATGAAAAGTGCCGGCTCCCATCCCATCCAGATCCTACCAAGGATTCTAACTGACTCTCTGAAATCTGTACGCATTGGAACCTACTATAGGTGTTCAATGAAAGATCGATGTGACTACACATCCTAGCATGCTGTATGAAGAAATTAAGTACGTAGTTGAACCCATGAGGGGTTTTTCAACCAATCAGCATGCAGTATAAAGAGCGCTCCAATGCGTACAGGAGAAATGCCTCTGATGAAGTCGTACGTCGGCCACAGAAACGCGTCAGGTAATACAACGAACTTGGATGGCTGGGGCGGGTTGAACCGTGATGCCGAATGGGAGGCGCACTGTCGAGTGCATCTTGAGAAGCTTCTGCGTTTGTTGGATTAAATTATGATACAAGTGCCGTCCCGGGCAAGATGCACCATCTTGAAGGAATGAGAGGCTGAGGGAGAGGAACCTTCCTGCTCCGGTTTCCAGCACAGTGCGTCTTGATGAAAAGTGTCTGCTCCCATCACATCTAGATCCTACTAAGGATTCTAACTGACTCTCTGAAATCTGTACGCATTGGAACCTACTATAGGTGTTCAATGAAAGCTCAATGTGACTACACATTCTGGCATGCTGTATGAAGAAATCAAATCCATAGTTGATCCCATGAGGGGTTTTTCAACCAATCATCATGCAGTATAAAGAGCTCTCATATGCGTACAGGAGAAATGCCTCTGATGAAGTGGTACGTCGGCCACAGAAATGCGTCAGGAAATACAACGAACTTGGATGGCTGGGGCGGGCTGCACAGTGATGCCGAATGGCAGACGCACTGTCGAGTACATCTTGAGAAGCTTTGGCGTTTGTTGGATAAAATTATGATATGGGTGCCGTCCCGTGCAAGATGCACCATCTCGAAGGAGTGAGAGGCTGAGGGTGAGGAACCTTTCTGCTCCGGTTTCCGCCACAATGTGTCTTGATGAAAAGTGTCTCCTCCCATCAAATCCAGATCCCACCAAGGATTCTAACTGACTCTCTGAAATCTGCATGCATTGGAACCTACTATAGGTGTTCAATGAAAGCTCGATGTGACAACACATCCTATCATGCTGTATGAAGAAATCAAATATGTAGTTGAACCCATGAGGGCTTTTTCAACCAGTCAGCAGCAGTTTAAAGAGCGCTCCAATGCGTACAGGTGAAATGCCTGTGATGAAGTGGTATGTCTGCCAAAGAAACGGGTCAGGCAATACAACAAACTTGGATGGCTGGGGCGGGCTGAACCGTGATGCCGAATGGCAGACGCATTGTCGAGTGCATCTTGAGAAGCTTCTGCGTTTGTTGGATAAAATTATGACACGGGTGCCGTCCCGTGCAAGATGCACCATCTCGAAGGAGTGAGAGGCTGAGGGTGAGGAACCTTTCTGCTCCGGTTTCCAGCACAGTGAATCTTGATGAAAAGTGCCTGCTCCCATCACATCCAGATCCTACCAAGGATTCTAACTGACTCTCTGAAATCTGTACGCATTGGAACCTACTATAGGTGTTCAATGAAAGCTCGATGTGACTACACTTCCTAGCATGCTGTATGAAGAAATCAAATATATAGTTGAACCCATGAGGGTTTTTTTAACAAATCACCATGCAGTATCAAGATCGCTCCAATGCGTACAGGAGAAATGCCACTGATGAAGGGGTACGTCGGCCACAGAAAGGTGTCAGGCAATACCAAGAATTTGGATGGCTGGGGGTGGCTGAACCGTGATGCAGAATGGCAGACACACTGTCGAGTGCATCTTCAGAAGCTTCGGAGTTTGTTGTATAAAATTATGACACAGGTGCCGTCCCGTGCAAAATGCACCATCTCGAAGGAATGAGAGACTGAGAGAGAGGAATCTTCCTGCTCAGGTTTCCACCACAGTGCATCTTGATGAAAAGTGCCTGCTCCCATCACATCCAGATCCTACCAAGGATTCTATCTGACTCTCGGAAATCTGTACGCATTGGAACCTACTATAGCTGTTCAATGGAAGCTCAATGTGACTACACATCCTAGCATGCTGTATGAAGAAATCAAATACGTAGGTGAACCTATGAGGGGTTTTTCAACCTATTAGCATGCAGTATAAAGAGCGCTCCAATGCGTACAGCAGAAATGACTCTGATGAAGTGGTACGTCGGCCACAGAAACGCGTCAGGCAGTACAACGAACTTGGATGGCTGGGGTGGGCTGATCTGTGATGCGAATGGCAGACGCACTGTCGAGTGCATCTTGAGAAGCTTCGGCGTTTGTTGGATAAAATTATGGCATGGGTGCCATCCCATCCAAGATGCACCATCTCGAAGGAATGAGAAGCTGAGGGAGAGGAACCTTCCTGCGCCGGTTTCCAGCACAGTGCGTCTTGATGAAAAGTGCCTGCTCCCATCACATCCAGATCCTACCAAGGATTCGAACTGCCTCTCTGAAATCTGTACCAATTGGAACCTTCTGTAGGTGTTCAATGAAAGCTCGATGTGACTAAACATCCTAACATGCTGTAATAAGAATCAAATACGTAGTTGAACCCATGAGGGCTTTTTCAGCAAATCAGCATGCAGTATAAAGAAAGCTCCAATGCGTACAGGAGAAATGCCTCTGATGAAGTGATACGTCAGCCACTGAAACGCGTCAGGCATAACCAAGAACTTGGATGGCTGGGGCGGGCTGAACTGTGATGCCGAATGGCAGACACACTGTCGAGTGCATCTTGAGAACCTTCGGCGTTTGTTGCATAAAATTATGATGCGGGTGCCGTCCCATGCAAGATGCACCATCTTGAAGGAATGAGAGGTTGAGGGAGAGGAATCTTTCTGCTCAGGTGTCCACCACAGCACATCTTGATGAAAAATGCCTGCTCCCATCACATCCAGATCCTACCAAGGATTTTAACTGACTCTCTGAAATCTGTACGCATTGGAACCAACTATAGGTGTTCAATGAAAGCTCGATGTGACTACTCATCTTTGCATGCTGTATGAAGAAATCAAAATACGTAGTTGATCCCATGAGGGGTTTTTCAACCTATCAGCATGCAGTATAAAGAGCGCTCCAATGCGTACAGGAGAAATGACTCTGGTGAAGTGGTACGTCGGCCACAGAAATGAGTCAGGCAATAAAACGAACTTGGATGGCTGGGGCTGGCTGAACCGTGATGCGAATGGCATACGCACTGTCGAGTGCATCTTGAGAAGCTTCGGCGTTTGTTGGATAAAATTATGACACAGGTGCCGTCCCATGCAAGATGCACCATCTCGAAGGAATGAGAGGCTGAGGGATAGGAATCTTCCTGCTCAGGTTTCCACCACAGTGCGTCTTGATGAAAAGTGCCTCCTCCCATCAAATCCAGATCCTACCAAGGATTCTAACTGACTCTCTGAAATCTGCATGCATTGGAACCTACTATAGGTGTTCAATGAAAGCTCGATGTGACAACACATCCTATCATGCTGTATGAAGAAATCAAATATGTAGTTGAACCCATGAGGGGTTTTTCAGCCAATCAGCATGCAGTATAAAGAACGCTCCAATGCGTACAGGTGAAATGCCTGTGATGAAGTGGTACGTCTGCCACAGAAACGGGTCAGGCAATACAACAAACTTGGATGGCTGGGGCGGGCTGAACCGTGATGCCGAATGGCAGAAACACTGTCGAGTGCATCTTGAGAAGCTTCAGCGTTTGTTGGATAAAATTATGACATGGGTGCCATCCCGTGCAAGATGCACCATCTCGAAGGAGTGAGAGGCTGAGGGTGAGGAACCTTTCTGCTCCGGTTTCCAGCACAATGTGTCTTGATGAAAAGTGTCTCCTCCCATCAAATTCAGATCCTACCAAGGATTCTAACTGACTCTCTGAAATCTGCATGCCTGTGATGAAGTGGTACGTCTGCCACAGAAACGGGTCAGGCAAGACAACAAACTTGGATGGCTGGGGCGGGCTGAACCGTGATGCCGAATGGCAGACGCACTGTCGAGTGCATCTTGAGAAGCTTCAGCGTTTGTTGGATATAATTATGACATGGGTGCCGTCCCGTGCAAGATGCACTATCTCAAAGGAATGAGAGGCGGAGGGTGAGGAACGTTCCTGCTCCGGTTTCCAGCACAGTGCGTCTTGATGAAAAGTGCCTGCTCCCATCCCATCCAGATCCTACCAAGGATTCTAACTGACTCTCTGAAATCTGTACGCATTGGAACCTACTATAGGTGTTCAATGAAAGATCGATGTGACTACACATCCTAGCATGCTGTATGAAGAAATTAAGTACGTAGTTGAACCCATGAGGGGTTTTTCAACCAATCAGCATGCAGTATAAAGAGCGCTCCAATGCGTACAGGAGAAATGCCTCTGATGAAGTGGTACGTCGGCCACAGAAACGCGTCAGGTAATACAACGAACTTGGATGGCTGGGGCGGGTTGAACCGTGATGCCGAATGGGAGGCGCACTGTCGAGTGCATCTTGAGAAGCTTCTGCGTTTGTTGGATTAAATTATGATACAAGTGCCGTCCCGGGCAAGATGCACCATCTTGAAGGATTGAGAGGCTGAGGGAGAGGAACCTTCCTGCTCCGGTTTCCAGCACAGTGCGTCTTGATGAAAAGTGCCTGCTTCCATCACATCCAGATCCTACTAAGGATTCTAACTGACTCTCTGAAATCTGTACGCATTGGAACCTACTATAGGTGTTCAATGAAAGCTCGATGTGACTACACATCCTATCATGCTGTATGAAGAAATCAAATATGTAGTTGAACCCATGAGGGATTTTTCAACCAATCAGCATGCAGTATAAAGAGCGCTCCAATGCGTACAGGTGAAATGCATGTGATGAAGTGGTACGTCTGCCACAGAAACGGGTCAGGCAATACAACAAACTTGGATGGTTGGGGCGGGCTGAACCGTGATGCCGAATGGCAGACGCACTGTCGAGTGCATCTTGAGAAGCTTCAGCGTTTGTTGGATATAATTATGACATGGGTGCCGTCCCGTGCAAGATGCACCATCTCGAAGGAATGAGAGGCTGAGGGAGAGGAACCTTTCTGCTCCGGTTTCCAGCACAATGTGTCTTGATGAAAAGTGCCTCCTCCCATCAAATCCAGATCCTACCAAGTATTCTAACTGACTATCTGAAATTTGCATGATTGGAACCTACTATAGGTGTTCAATGAAAGCTCGATGTGACTACACATCCTATCATGCTGTATGAAGAAATCAAATATGTAGTTGAACCCATGAGGGATTTTTCAACCAATCAGCATGCAGTATAAAGAGCGCTCCAATGCGTACAGGTGAAATGCATGTGATGAAGTGGTACGTCTGCCACAGAAACGGGTCAGGCAATACAACAAACTTGGATGGCTGGGGCGGGCTGAACCGTGATGCCGAATGGCAGACGCACTGTCGAGTGCATCTTGAGAAGCTTCAGCGTTTGTTGGATATAATTATGACATGGGTGCCGTCCCGTGCAAGATGCACCATCTCAAAGGAATGAGAGGCGGAGGGTGAGGAACGTTCCTGCTCCGGTTTCCAGCACAGTGCGTCTTGATGAAAAGTGGCTGCTCCCATCCCATCCAGATCCTACCAAGGATTCTAACTGACTCTCTGAAATCTGTACACATTGGAACCTACTATAGGTGTTCAATGAAAGATCGATGTGACTACACATCCTAGCATGTTGTATGAAGAAATTAAGTATGTAGTTGAACCCATGAGGGGTTTTTCAACCAATCAGCATGCAGTATAAGAGCGCTCCAATGCGTAGGAGAGAAATGCCTCTGATGAAGTGGTACGTCGGCCACAGAAACGCGTCAGGTAATACAACGAACTTGGATGGCTGGGGCGCGTTGAACCGTGATGCCGAATGGGAGGCGCACTGTCGAGTGCATCTTCAGAAGCTTCTGCATTTGTTGGATTAAATTATGATACAAGTGCCGTCCCGAGCAAGATGCACCATCTTGAAGGAATGAGAGGCTGAGGGAGAGGAACCTTCCTGCTCCGGTTTCCAGCACAGTGCGTCTTGATGAAAAGTGCCTGCTCCCATCACATCCAGATCCTACTAAGGATTCTAACTGACTCTCTGAAATCTGTACGCATTGGAACCTACTATAGGTGTTCAATGAAAGCTCGATGTGACTACACATTCTGGCATGCTGTATGACGAAATCAAATCCATAGTTGAACCCATGAGGGGTTTTTCAACCAACCATCATGCAGTATAAAGAGCTCTCATATGCGTACAGGAGAAATGCCTCTGATGATGTGGTACGTCGGCCACAGAAATGCGTCAGGAAATACAACAAACTTGGATGGCTGGGGCGGGCTGCACAGTGATGCCGAATGGCAGACGCACTGTCGAGTGCATCTTGAGAAGCTTTGGCGTTTGTTGGATAAAATTATGACATGGGTGCCGTCCCGTGCAAGATGCACCATCTCGAAGGAATGAGAGGCTGAGGGAGAGGAACCTTTCTGCTCCAGTTTCCAGCACAATGTGTCTTGATGAAAAGTGCCTCCTCCCATCAAATCCAGATCCTACCAAGGATTCTAACTGACTATCTGAAATTTGCATGCATTGGAACCTACTATAGGTGTTCAATGAAAGCTCGATGTGACTACACATCCTATCATGCTGTATGAAGAAATCAAATATGTAGTTGAACCCATGAGGGATTTTTCAACCAATCAGCATGCAGTATAAAGAGCGCTCCAATGCGTACAGGTGAAATGCCTGTGATGAAGTGGTACGTCTGCCACAGAAACGGGTCAGGCAACACAACAAACTTGGATGGCTGGGGCGGGCTGAAACGTGATGCCGAATGGCAGACGCACTGTCGAGTGCATCTTGAGAAGCTTCAGCGTTTGTTGGATATAATTATGACATGGGTGCCGTCCCGTGCAAGATGCACCATCTCAAAGGAATGAGAGGCGGAGGGTGAGGAACGTTCCTGCTCCGGTTTCCAGCACAGTGCGTCTTGATGAAAAGTGGCTGCTCCCATCCCATCCAGATCCTACCAAGGATTCTAACTGACTATCTGAAATCTGTACGCATTGGAACCTACTATAGGTGTTCAATGAAAGATCGATGTGACTACACATCCTAGCATGCTGTATGAAGAAATTTAGTACGTAGTTGAACCCATGAGGGGTTTTTCAACCAATCAGCATGCAGTATAAAGAGCGCTCCAATGCGTACAGGAGAAATGCCTCTGATGAAGTGGTACGTCGGCCACAGAAACGCGTCAGGTAATACAACGAACTTGGATGGCTGGGGCGGGTTGAACCGTGATGCCGAATGGGAGGCGCACTGTCGAGTGCATCTTCAGAAGCTTCTGCGTTTGTTGGATTAAATTATGATACAAGTGCCGTCCCGGGCAAGATGCACCATCTTGAAAGAATGAGAGGCTGAGGGAGAGGAACCTTCCTGCTCCGGTTTCCAGCACAGTGCGTCTTGATGAAAAGTGCCTGCTCCCATCACATCCAGATCCTACTAAGGATTCTAACTGACTCTCTGAAATCTGTACTCATTGGAACCTACTATAGGTGTTCAATGAAAGCTCGATGTAACTACACATTCTGGCATGCTGTATGAAGAAATCAAATCCATAGTTGAACCCATGAGGGGTTTTTCAACCAATCATCATGCAGTATAAAGAGCTCTCATATGCGTACAGGAGAAATGCCTCTGATGAAGTGGTACGTCGGCCACAGAAATGCGTCAGGAAATACAACGAACTTGGATGGCTGGGGCGGGCTGCACAGTGATGCCGAATGGCAGACGCACTGTCGAGTGCATCTTGAGAAGCTTTGGCGTTTGTTGGATAAAATTATGACATGGGTGCCGTCCCGTGCAAGAAGCACCATCTCGAAGGAATGAGAGGCTGAGGGAGAGGAACCTTTCTGCTCCGGTTTCCAGCACAATGTGTCTTGATGAAAAGTGCCTCCTCCCATCAAATCCAGATCCTACCAAGGATTCTAACTGACTATCTGAAATCTGCATGCATTGGAACCTACTATAGGTGTTCAATGAAAGCTCGATGTGACTACACATCCTATCATGCTGTATGAAGAAATCAAATATGTAGTTGAACCCATGAGGGGTTTTTCAACCAATCAGCATGCAGTATAAAGAGCGCTCCAATGCGAACATGTAAAATGCCTGTGATGAAGTGGTACGTCTGCCACAGAAACGGGTCAGGCAATACAACAAACTTGGATGGCTGGGGCGGGCTGAACCGTGATGCCGAATGGCAGACGCACTGTCGAGTGCATCTTGAGAAGCTTCAGCGTTTGTTGGATAAAATTATGACATGGGTGCCATCCCGTGCAAGATGCACCATCTCGAAGGAGTGAGACGATGAGGGTGAGGAACCTTTCTGCTCCGGTTTCCAGCACAATGTGTCTTGATGAAAAGTGTCTCCTCCCATCAAATCCAGATCCTACCAAGGATTCTAACTGATTCTCTGAAATCTGCATGCATTGGAACCTACTATAGGTGTTCAATGAAAGCTCGATGTGACAACACATCCTATCATGCTGTATGAAGAAATCAAATATGTAGTTGAACCCATGAGGGGTTTTTCAACCAATCAGCATGCAGTATAAAGAGCGCTCCAATGCGTACAGGTGAAATGCCTGTGATGAAGTGGTACGTCTGCCACAGAAACGGGTCAGGCAAGACAACAACCTTGGATGGCTGGGGTGGGCTGAACTGTGATGCGAATGGCAGACGCACTGTCGAGTGCATCTTGAGAAGCTTCGGCGTTTGTTGGATAAAATTATGGCATGGGTGCCATCCCATCCAAGATGCACCATCTCGAAGGAATGAGAAGCTGAGGGAGAGGAACCTTTCTGCTCCGGTTTCCAGCACAGTGCGTCTTGATGAAAAGTGCCTGCTCCCATCACATCCAGATCCTACCAAGGATTCGAACTGCCTCTCTGAAATCTGTACCAATTGGAACCTTCTATAGGTGTTCAATGAAATCTCGATGTGACTAAACATCGTAACATGCTGTAATAAGAATCAAATACGTAGTTGAACCCATGAGGGCTTTTTCAGCAAATCAGCATGCAGTATAAAGAAAGCTCCAATGCGTACAGGAGAAATGCCTCTGATGAAGTGATACGTCAGCCACAGAAACGCGTCAGGCAATACCAAGAACTTGGATGGCTGGGGCAGGCTGAACCGTGATGCCGAATGGCAGACACACTGTCGAGTGCATCTTGAGAAGCTTTGGCGTTTGTTGGATAAAGTTATGACAAAGGTGCTGTACCATACAAGATGCACCATCTCGAAGGAAGGAGAGGCTGAGGGAGAGGAACCTTCCTGCTCTGGTTTCCAGCAAAGTGTGTCTTGATGAAAAGTGCCTGCTCCCATCACATCCAGATCCTACCAAGGTTTCGAACTGACTCTCTGAAATCTGTACGCATTGGAACCTTCTATAGGTGTTCAATGAAAGTTCGATGTGCCTGCACATCCTAGCATGCTGTATGAAGAAATCAAATACATAGTTGAACCGATGAGGGGTTTTTCAACCAATCAGCATGCAGTATTAGGAGCTCTCTAATGCGTACAGGAGAAACGCCTCTGATGAAGTGGTACGTCGGCCACAGAAACGCGTCAGGCAATACAACGAACTTGGATGGCTTCGGCGGGCTGAACCATGATGCGAATGGCAGACGCACGGTTGAGTGCATCTTGAGAAGCTTCGGCGTTAGTTGGCTAAAATTATGACACAGGTGCTGTCCCGTGCAAGATGCACCATCTCGAAGGAATGAGAGGCTGAGGGAGAGGAACCTTCCTGCTAAGGTTTCTAGCACAGTGTGTCTTGATGAAAAGTGCTTTCTCTCTTCAAATCCATATCCTACCAAGGATTCTAACTGACTATCTGAAATCTGCATGCATTGGAACCTACTATAGGTGTTCAATGAAAGCTCGATGTGACTACACATCCTATCATGCTGTATGAAGAAATCAAATATGTAGTTGAACCCATGAGGGATTTTTCAACCAATCAGCATGCAGTATAAAGAGCGCTCCAATGCGTACAGGTGAAATGCCTGTGATGAAGTGGTACGTCTGCCACAGAAACGGGTCAGGCAATACAACAAACTTGGATGGCTGGGGCGGGCTGAACCGTGATGCCGAATGGCAGACGCACTGTCAAGTGCATCTTGAGAAGCTTCAGCGTTTGTTGGATATAATTATGACATGGGTGCCGTCCCGTGCAAGATGCACCATCTCAAAGGAATGAGAGGCGGAGGGTGAGGAACGTTCCTGCTCCGGTTTCCAGCACAGTGCGTCTTGATGAAAAGTGGCTGCTCCCATCCCATCCAGATCCTACCAAGGATTCTAACTTACTCTCTGAAATCTGTATGCATTGGAACCTACTATAGGTGTTCAATGAAAGATCGATGTGACTACACATCCTAGCATGCTGTATGAAGAAATTAAGTACGTAGTTGAACCCATGAGGGGTTTTTCAACCAATCAGCATGCAGTATAAGAGCGCTCCAATGCGTAGAAGAGAAATGCCTCTGATTAAGTGATACGTCGGCCACAGAAACGCGTCAGGCAATACAACGAACTTGGATGGCTGGGGTAGGCTGAACCGTGATGCTGAATGGCAGACGCACTGTCGAGTGCATCTTGAGAAGCTTCAGCGTTTGTTGGATAAAATTATGACACGGGTGCCGTCCCATATAAGATCCACCATCTTGAAGGAATGAGAAGCTGAGGGAGATGAAACTTCTTACTCCGGTTTCCAGCACAGTGTGTCTTGATGAAAAGTGCCTGGTCCCATCACATCCAGATCCTACCAAGGATTCTAACTGACTCTCTGAAATCTGTATGCATTGGAACCTACTATAGGTGTTCAATGAAAGCTCGATGTAACTACCCATCCTAGCATGCTGTATGAAGAAATCAAATACGTAGTTGAACCCATGAGGGGTTTTGCATCCAATCAGCATGCAGTATAAAGAGCGCTCCTATGCATACAGGAGAAATGCCTCTTATGAAGTGGTCCGTCGGCCACAGAAACACGTCAGGCAATACAACGAACGTGGATGGCTGGGGCGGGTTGAACTGTGATGCCGAATGGCAGAAGCACTGTCGAGTGCATCTTGAGAAGCTTCGGCGTTTGTTGGATAAAATTATGACACGGGTGCCGTCCCATGTAAGATGCACCCTCTCGAAGGAATGAGAGGCTGAGGGAGAAGAACCTTCCTGCTCCGGTTTCCAGCAGAGTGCGTCTTGATGAAAAGTGCCTGTTCCCATCACATCCAGATCCTACCAAGGATTCTAACTGACGCTCTGAAATCTGTACGCATTGATACCTACTATAGGTGTTCAATGAAAGCTCGATGTGACTAAACATCCTAGCATGCTGTATGAAGAAATCAAATACGTATTTGAACCCATGGGGGTTTTTTCAACCAATCAGCATGCAGTATAAAGAGCGCTCCAATGCGTACAGGAGAGATGCCTCTGATTAAGTGGTACGTCGGCCACAGAAACGCGTCAGGCAATACAACGAATTTGGATGAATGGGGCGGGCTGAACCGTGATGCTGAATGGCAGACGCACTGTCGAGTGCATCTTGAGAAGCTTCGGCGTTTGTTGGATAAAATTATGACACGGGTGCCGTCCCATGTAAGTTGTACCATCTCGCAGGAATTAGAGGCTGAGGGAGAGGGACCTTCCTGCTCCGGTTTCCAGCACAGTGCGTCTTGATGAAAAGTGCCTGTTCCCATCACATCCAGATCCTACCAAGGATTCTAACTGACTCTCTGAAATCTGTACGCATTGGAACCTTCTATAGGTGTTAAATGAAGGCTCGATGTGACTATACATCCTAACATGCTGTATGAAGAAATCAAATACGTAGATGAACCAATGGGGGTTTTTTCAACCAAACAGCATGCAGTATAAAGAGCACTCCAATGCGTACAGGAGAAATGCCTCTGATGAAGTGGTACGTCGGCCAGAGAAACGCGACAGGCAATGCAACGAACTTGGATGGCTGGGGCGGACTGAACCGTGATGCCGAATGGCAGACGCACTGTCGAGTGCATCTTGAGAAGCTTCGGCGTTTGTTGGATAAAATTATGACACGGGTGCCGTCCCCTGTAAGATGTACCATACCGAAGAAATTAGAGGCTGAGGGAGAGGAACCTTCCTGCTCCGGTTTCCAGCACAGTGCATCTTGATGAAAAGTGCCTGTTCCCATCACATCCAGTGTAGTATGGGTTAACCACTCCCTATGTACAACGCTAAGTTAGCATAATCTCGATGGCTGTTAGAAAGCCAGCTTGCCGCTTCTACTGCTTTTGCACTCGACACTGTTGTTACATGTTATTCATTCGAGAACTGCTGACTCAACTTTGCTTCACATGAGAACCGTCTGTTGTTTAACATCCTTAACAGTGAGCTGTGACCTTGGTCTGTACACCGTGTAAAGAACGAGTCTGGGTCACTAGACGGGGCAGGTTGTTGTGTTCAGGTTGATCGTACCACTTCTTAGCCATAACATACATACAGCTGCCAATACCTGAAAGACGAGCCCTTTAATATTACAGAGCAGCATGTTTTCTGTTACATTCGAAACGAAGAGCTGTTGCAGGAGAGAGCCTAGCTGATCCTGTGATGTGATTCCACTAAGCTGATCTATAAGGTATGGGGTCACCCATGCAAGCCTAAGAGACCTTCTATTAGTCTAATAATACCTTATTAGTTGCTAGAGAAAGGAGGGTGGTTGTTTTCCACTGTCATTATTATTATGATTGCTCCTTTCATTTTCTATGGTATTGTAACAATGCTGATGGTGCTGATCCTAATCATTTGTCTGCTTGTGTTAGCCAAAGTACTGCATCTTAGGACGCGAGGTTTATAAAATAAACTCTTTAAACTTTACTGTGTCTTTGTTATTCTGTTGTGGACTGATATATAGCTACCAACGGGTATTTCGGATTCCCACCACTCCTGAGAGTATCTAAGTCGCTTGTTCTGGGTTGTCTATACATTGGGACCGCCGAGCTAAATCTCGGATAACGAATGGGACACTAAGCTAGTCGGATAGGGGTTCTTGGTTCTGAGGGGAGTTTCTGGTACACCACAATTCTCTGAGGTCCTGGTTTCCTGCGCATAGTTCTGTGCATAAGCAGAATCCCTGCAACATGGCGCACCTAACGTTTGGTCTTTTGATCTGAAACGCCTTAGTAGTGCTTTTATTAGTCCACAATGCCCTCACTCTAGTTTCCGGACAACGGGAGTGACGGCTTAACCTACCTAGGTTTCGACTAAAGGTTCTTTCAAGCTTGATAATTAAAAAGGTTTTCTTTTTCTGAACCCCATTGCTACAGTATAGCTTTTCGTTGTTCTTGAAAGTGTCCCGATGGCGGTCAATGTTGCCGCGCATAGTAGGGTTCCCCTGACCGCACATTTGAGGGTCTATGGGGTCCCGGATAATGGCTTGGCTGTTATTTTAGTGGTAGGCTCTGATGTGGCGTTCCCGTATGAGTTGTTTTACTCTTGGGTGACGTTTGAGAAAGTGGATGCAAACGACAATTTGTTCCACGAATATACTCACACCGCGGTGCCTGCAGCCTATGCCCCTTATCGGACACTTGAGATACCCCTCACTGCCTGGCAGCATACTATTTGGTTTAATGGCGCCCTTCCCCATGCGGTAGTGCCGGCGAGAATGGGCCCGTTGTCAATTGCAGGGGCCACATGGCCGGTGCTGGCCGGTTATACACCCCATCCCCGCTACATGACTGTGACGGTGGCGGAGTTACGAGTGCTGCACACTGCCCTGATTACGGTCCATAGGGAGTTAGTGCAGTACGTGTCTCGCAATGTACAGGTGGGGGCACCTGCGGTTGCGGGCCACACGACTGACCATCATGCGACGGTCATCAGTCCTGTTATGGTTAATTCGGTTGTCGGCAAGCGCCCCCAAAATAGGGATGAATTCCCTTACTGGCTTTCTGAAAATGTTATCAATTTGAAGCCGTGTTTCCAAATACTTCTCCTGTGGATAAACACAGGATCCTCACTATAACTTTGCCGAAGGACCTGGTCCCGGATATTGTCGACTGTGACAATTGGGGCAAGGTCTTTCCTGCGACCTATGCGAAGTGCTACGGCACTCCGTCTATGTCTGTACTGCCCTCGGTCATCAAGAAGGTCCAAGACAATCATGGTGCCGAGGCAGCAATTGAGTTGGGATTGAGGCTTGTCGATAGCTTCGATGTGGTTTGTTCCATGTTTATGGGCAACCTCAAAGGAGATGCCATGCAATTCCAGTCGTGCAATATGTTGGCACTTGTGGATCCAGGCGACAGGCCAAAGGAATTCGCTAAAATTATAGCGAAAGCCTACAGAATGGTGGGTCGTAGCGCCTTGGGTGTGAAACCCGGCGTGATCATTCCGACTGCAGTGCAGCAGCCTAAAGTGCGTTCGTCTACCAAAGACGAGAAGCCCAACTTTCCAAAACAAAGTTGGCAAGCTAAAAAACAGGGAAAGCAGCAAGAGAAACGGAGGTCTCGTTCTGCATCGCCGGTGCAGACACAAAGTGAACGCACTTATGATTTGCGCGATCGTTCTAATATTAAGTCACCTGATAGATTTCAGGTTCCTGAACAACGCTCTCCTCGTTCTTCACAGGAAACATCAGCTTATCAATCCGGTGGCGGAGATCGTGGGAAGGGAAGGGGTGCTCAAGGTCGTGAGCAACCCCGTCAGACTGACGGTAAAGGCAAACAGGAACAGGACGAGTCGGCGCATCAAAGACCCCCGTTTCAAAAGAAGAAAGTTGATTGCTCTGACTGCGAGATATGCCTCAGATGGTACGGACACAGCTTCTGAACCAGACATGGGCGCTAATGCTGCTAGACAGCGCGGTGGAAGTTACAGTAGTGCGACAAGCGCTGCGTCCGTTTCTGGCGGCGACAGCAACTGATACATTTGTAAGTGTTGAAACTGCTGATACTCGCGTAGCTCCCCCTGAACGAATGTTTAAAATTGACCTTTTAATTGAGGGTGACATACAACGTAAAATTAAAGTGGTATTTTGGGATAATCTAACCTCCACCTATGATATGCTTTTGGCGGAGGCGGATTGGCCCCCGGCTTTCGTGTTAGAGGCTCCTAGAGGGGAGGTGGTAATCCTCCCGTCCTTTGGGCACACGGTGCCGCTGGAACATCCCTAATAGGTTAGCCGGGGAGTGGGCGCAGGTGCTCGCGCCTGCGTTGTACCGTACTCAGGTAGGCTGGGACAAGTTTTCTCCCAACCATACGATTCCGTTGCGGTCGGAACCGCAGCCACAACCCCAATACCCCATGCGTTGCGAAGCTCGGTCTCACGTCGCGTCTATCCTTGAGCAATTGGAATATCAGGGAGTAATTGAAACATGTGTGTCACCCATGAATAATCCTTTATTCACTGTGACGAAGCCTGACGGATCGTACCGCCTAGTTTTGGATTACCGGCACTTAAATTCACACTGCCGGACATGTGCGGTACAGAATACACACAGTTCGGCTCTCGTCGATAGTCTCGTGAGAAAACGTTTTAAAACTACTCTTGACATCTCCAATGGCTTTTATAGCCACAACCTGTCTCCTCATAGCTATGAGTGGACGGCGTTTACCTCGGGTGGCAAACAAATGAGGTTCAAAAGGCTCCCGATGGGCTATAAAAACAGCCCCGGGGTCTTTGCTGCTCGTGTGGTCTCACTTTTGGAGATGATTGACCCGGAAGCATATTCGTATGTAGATGATATCTACCTGACGGATGACGAGTTGCTTCCACACCTTGCTCGGGTGGATAACATAATAACTATGTTTGCTGACTTTGGTTACAAGTTCAACTTTTCCAAGTCCCACATTGCCGAGTTCACAGTGTTGTTCTTGGGGTACGAACTCAATCATGAGGGTCGAGCCTTGGCTCCGCAGTTCCTTGAGAAATGCGCACGCCTCAGTACTCCTACGACACTGAAGAAATTACAATCTTTGCTGGGTTTTCTGAATTTCGGTCGTACCTACATTCCTGATTATGCCCAGCGTATCAAGTCGCTTTATGCCTTGGTACAACCTACTTTTACCAAATCTTGCTGGCTGCCTGAGCATTCGGCTGCATTGCAATCTTTGCAGTCTGATCTTCTTGCTTCAAAGTTTTTACAAACTCGTGATAACCACACTAACCTGGTCATTAGAATTGTACCGGGTGCAGTGGGTTTCACCTACTTGACGTTCAATGAGGGCGACACCGTCCCCATTGCATACAAATCTCATCTGTACACTTCGGCTGAGCTGCGCTTCTCCGCTGTCGAGAAAGTACTGACAGCAGTTCAGATGGCGATCCGAAAGAGCGAGCGCTATCACAGGGGAAGCACATGCTGGTGGTAACACCGTACCCTGCTCTTGAAGCGGTCACTAAAGCCAGTGTACCTAATTCTAAGGCTTTGCATCCAAGGTGGATACAATGGGCAACCTCCTTGACTTCGCCTGACGTCACATATATCTTTGACGCGGCATTACAGACACAGGAGTTCTTGGAGTATGAATTTGTTCATCCGGCTCCTCTGACTTTGCGCCCACTCTAGGAGTACCATTGTGTCATATACACTGATGGGTCTGCGCAACCCGCAACTGGATCAAAGCACGCCTATTCAGCGGCCTGCGCAATTGTAGTAGGTACTTTCGTGAACGGTGAGTTCCAGTCTGATGTCGTGCATACGCAGTCATTGGGTGATTGTACCGCGCAGTTGGCAGAACTGAAAGCTCTGGTGCTTGCACTTGAGTTTGCTGATCCTCGGGTCACCACTCTTATAGTGAGTGACTCGTTCTATTGTGTTCAAACATACAACGAGAATTTACACTTTTGGAGTCAAAATGACTTTCATGATTCGAAAGGTAGCACAGTGAAGCACAAAACGCTTTGGGTTCGAGTGGCAGAATTTAAAGAAGCTCTGCCCCTCGTGAATGTAATTCACACTCTTGGTCACCAACGTGTTGGTGTCCATGCTGTCGGTAACAGTTTGGCTGACGAGGCAGCAAAAACCGCAGTGGCGACATATTTAGTAGCAGCAGTTACAAGATCCAAAACTAGGATTGATGATGACGGTGAGTAGACAAAACATTGGAAATGTAATATCGATATACAGAAATATCGAAGTAAAAATATCGATGGAATAAAATATCTCTGTTTTTTATATCGATGTAAAAAATGTCGATATTGTTATGTGTAGTAAAATATCGAGGTATAGTATATCGAAAGTCATAATATCGTGTTGTGAAAATATCGAAAAAGGATAGTATTCTGTGATTTTGTTGTTTGTTAAAATTTATTGTTTGTAAGTGTTAGAAAATGTTTATATAATTAAGTGTATTAAAAATAATAATTTTATTTATATTAATATTATATTTTTAATTTTGATATATAATTTTAGGAGCGGGATGTTGGGTTTATAGAGGATAAGGGTGGGGAGTTTTTAAAAAATATATATTTTAAATGAAATATTTTAAGAAATATTTGTACAATTCGAATTTAATTTGTGAACAAAATTGCTATATTTACATTTTAATTAGGAAAGAAATTTTATTAGTGGGATGTTGTGTATATAGGGGATAAGGGTGGGGAGTGTTTTAGAAATAAATATTAATTTTAATTTTTTATGAAATAATTTTAAAAATCAATTTTGGAATAAAATTGAAATTTTAAAATTTTAATAATAAAATTAATTTAATAAGTGGGATTTTGGGTTCATAGGGGATAAGGGTGGGGAGTGTTTTAGAAATATCTATAACATTTTATATTTTATAAAAAAAAATGAAATTTAAAATTTGGTATGCAATTAAAAATTAAAATTTTTAATAATAAAATTATTTTAATAAGTGGGATTTTGGGTTTATAGCGGATAAGGGTGGGGAGTGTTTTAGAAATATATATAAAACTTAATATTTATTACAAAAAATTTAAATTTATAATTGTTCTTTCTATTAAAATTTAAAATTTTTAAGAAGATAATTATTTTAATAAGAGGGATTTTGGATTTATAGGGGATAAGGGTGGGTAGTGTTTTGAAATTAGTAGTTTTTACAAAAAATCTAAAATAAATTGAAAAATTTCTAAACATTTTTTAACATTTCAAATTTAATATTAAAAATTGATTATAATATTTTATTTTAGAAGTGTGATGGTGGGTTTATAGGGTTAAGGATGGGTAGTGTTTGTAAAGGTATTTTTTAAAATTAAATAATAACATTTAATCAAAAAAAGCAATTAATTTAAACAAAATACTAAAATTATTAAAATGAAAGGTTTAGAAATACATTTAGGAGTGGGAATAGGAAATAATTTATGGTTACTGTTCAGCATCTACTGTAATTTATTATAGAATAGTATGGGAATTGTAAAATAATCTTTTTTAATGTCCAGCACCTATTCTAAACTTTTATAGATTGGAGTGGGAATAGTAAGTTAGTTATCGTAACTGTCCAGCACCTACTGTAATTTATTATAGACTGGAGTGGGAATAGTACAATATTTATGGTCACTGTCCAGCACGTACTCTAATGTATTATAGATTGGAGTGGGAATAGTAAAATATTTATGTTCACTGTCCAGCACCTACTCTAATTTATTATAGACTGAAGTGGGAATAGTTAATTATTTATGGTCACTTTCCAGCACCTACTCTAATTTATTATAGACTGGAGTGGGAATAGTAAGTTATTTATGGTCACTGTCCAGCACCTACTCTAATTTATTATAGACTGGAGTGGGAATAGTAAATAATTTATGGTCAGTGTCCAGCACCTACTCTAATTTATTATAGACTGGAGTGGGAATAGTAAATTATTTATGGTCAGTGTCCAGCACCTACTCTAATTTATTATAGACTGGAGTGGGAATAGTAAATTATTTATGGTCAGTGTCCAGCACCTACTCTAATTTATTATAGACTGGAGTGGGAATAGTAAAATATGTATGGTCACTGTCCAGCACCTACTCTAATTTATTATAGACTGCAGTGGGAATAGTAAATTATTTATGGTCACTGTCCAGCACCTACTCTAGTTTATTATACTGGAGTGGAAATAGTAAATTATTTATGGTCACTGTCCAGCACCTACTTTAATTTATTATAGACTGGAGTGGGAATAGTAAATTATTTATGGTCACTGTCCAGCACCTACTCTAATTTATTATAGACTGGAGTGGGAATACTAAATTGTTTATGTTTACTGACCAGCAGCTACTGCATCCTATTGTACAGTGGAGTGGGAATAGGAAATTATTCATGTTTACTGTCCAGCATCTATCTACTACAATTTCTTGTAGATTAGAGTGGAAATAGGTAATAGTTTATGTTTAGTGTTTTAAGTATTTATCATATTATAGTTTGTAGTGATAATAGTATGTAAATTGTGTATATTTTTTATTATTGATTTAATTAATTTAAATAGCATTGGAAGTGTAGAATTAGTTATTTTTACTTTTGAACATCTAGGGTGCTGATTCGGATCCTGGAAAAATTTCCCCCGTCCGAATTGAATCTGGACTTTTTTCCGTCCGAATCGTACAAGAAGCGTACAAACTGCCAAGTACGATTCGCATGGGAAAAACTCCATACGAATCACATCCGGAAAAGTTCCCCACACGTCCTCGGGTCGGAAATTGTGTCTGACACATCCTCGGACGATTTACCGTACGAATCGGAAAAATGAAGTCCGACCGCGCAAGTACGATCACTCCCGTCCTTTCGATTTCACAACTGTATGGAAAAAACACCGTACGGACCGAACTCCCATAGCAACCATGGAGACACGTGCCCGCATACGCGCCGAACACCCCACCACAGACCCCGCATGTACGCGCAAAATGCCCCCCGGCCGCGGATGTACGCGCCAAACCCCCACCAGTGTATGCATGGAACGTACCCCCACCCATGTATTATGCATGGAGCGTACCAACTCCCCACCCGTGTATGTACGGACCGTACCCACACCCCACCCGTGCATGTACGGACCGTACCCCCACCCCACCAGTGTATGTACGGACCATACCCCCACCCCAGCCGTGTATGTACGGACTGTACCCCCACCCCACCAGTGTATGTACGGACCGTACTCCCACCCCAGCCGTGTATGTACGGACCGTACCCCCACCCCACCAGTGTATGTACGGACCGTACCCCCACCCATGTATTTATGCAGCGTACCAACTCCCCACCTGTGTATGTACGGACCGTACCCCCACCCCACCAGTGTAGGTACGGACCGTACCCCCACCCCAACCGTGTATGTACGGACCGTACCCCCACCCCAGCCGTGTATGTACGGACCGTACCCCCACCCCACCAGTGTATGTACGGACCGTACCCCCACCCCACCAGTGTATGTACGGACCGTACACCCACCCGTGTATGCATGCAGCGTACCAACTCCCCACCCGTGTATGTACGGACCGTACCCCCACCCCACCAGTGTATGTACGGACCGTACCCCCACCCCACCAGTGTATGTACGGACCGTACCCCCACCCGTGTATGTACGGACCATACCCCCCCCACCAGTGTATGTACGGACCGTACCCCCACCCCACCAGTGTATGTTCAGACCGTACCCCCACCCGTGTATGTACGGACCGTACCCCCACCCCACCAGTGTATGTACGGACCGTACCCCCACCAGTGTATGCATGGAGCGTACCAACTCCCCACCCGTGTATGTACGGACCCTACACCCAGCCCCCCCTGTATGTACAGTGCGAAACACCACCACCGATGGACGGTGCAGACCAACACCCTGCCCGTGTTCGTACGCACCCTACCCCAGGCCCACACACCAGCACCCTCACCCAACATCGGGCATGTACGAGTCGTACTAAGCCATAGCAAAGGACAGCACTGTACAACAACATGGCCCATGTACGCACCGTACAGACGCTAAAAACACTCCTACTGAACCAGGACAAAGCAAAAAAACACAAGGAGAGTCAATCCGAGGCACACAACACCACAAAACATATCCAACAAGGCCAAATACATCCTATACACTGACCTGCAACTGACAAACAGAGAAACAGAGGCCCAAACCACTACCACTCCTTATAACACACCCACCCAAAGTTCAAACACAGCCACACCCACAAATGGACCAATAAAAAAGCCCAACACACACAAACCATGATCCTTTGCAACAGATCCACTGCTGCCAGACCCCAGAGACAACGCACTGCACCATACTTCAACCATCAATACACCTTACACTTGCACTCCTTCACACAACCACCATCACAAACACACCCTCATCATATTCACACACACACACCTGCACACCCACAACCATCCACACCCACACCCATCCACACCCCCACCCCCACAACCATCCACACCCACACCCCGCACCATGCCCACCAACAAGAATCCAAAGTTCAAAAAGGACGAGCTGGAGTCCCTTGTCGACGAAATCATCAGAGTCGAGCCACAGCTCTTCGGAACATTGGTCAAACGGACCAGCATATCAGAAAAAACTGCCATGTGGGAGAGGATAGTCAATTCCGTGAATGCTGTTGGGGCCACCAGAAGGACCAGGCATGAGTGCCAAGCCAGGTGGTACGATCTGCGGAGGACGGTCCGCCGCAAAATGACGGACGACCACAACCAGGCCAACATCACTGGAGGAGGTCCGGCCCGCAGACCAATACACTACCATCCCTGGGAGGAGAAGGTGATGGCCACGCTGCCGCCGGTGGGAGTAGACGGAGTAGAAGGAGTCCGAGAGCCTGGTGAGTACACAAACAACTCAACTCACATGGGAGGAATGCCCCAAGCAAGGCCATGCCAAGTCACAGGCCACACAAAACACCAACACAAGACAGGATGTCCCTGATGCCGGGAGGGTGGGCCACAAAACCAACATAGAGCAACTCTGAAGCACACAACAATGCCCTCAGCCCATATGGCTAAGGGCACAGCCATACAAACAGTGTGTCCCCACACAGTACTGTTTCGCCTGCTAATGGTGGCCGCGTTGCAGGACGACATGGGTATGAAGGCACAATTTGCACATAACAGCAGCCAATGAAGACGCAGCACACTGAAAGAGTGTCAGCACACACCGCCACAGCAGCAGCACAGACTCAGACACTCCGCGCAATGGGTGCCCGCAGAGACGAAACCAACCCACATGAACAAGCCAATGGCCTTTGCAAGACCTGCAAACTGTGTGTGCCCAGGAAGCTGGGCTGAGGTGACAGAGGGTGACACACAGTGGGAGGGAGAGGGGCAGAGAGAGGGACAGAGACAGAGGTGGACACAGGTAGACAGACAGAGGGAGGGAGGAGGCTGACAGAGGGAGGGAGAAAGGGAGACGGACAGAGGGAGGAGGCTGACAGAGGGAGGGAGAAAGGGAGACAGAGGGAGACCAAATCACCCTTGGGTGGTGTGGCCATGTCCGCTCGTCAGCAGGTGGACTGTGTGCATGTAGACAAGGTTTGGCAGTGCCTTAACCCCCCCCCTTCATCCTTTGATAAACACCAGGCCATGTGTCAATCTGTGCACGAGTACATCCGTGCTGCAGGCACAAACAGAACCTTACACCCAGTATACCTACCCACTGTGTTCGTCAGAACCCTGTCACAAATTGTTAAGTTACCTACCTGCATTCTCAAATAGCATGGGATAAACACCATTTGGCCACGTACAGTGCAACACGTAAGGCGGCTCTGCATGGCTTGCTACGCCCGCTCACTACACTGCTGACTGCGTTCCCAAAATATGCATCAACTAAGATTGTGTCACACATAGGTAAAGTGTCGAAAGCTGTGGCCAAGGGACATACCCATGCACAAGTGCACTGTGTGAGGAATGCTAGCCAAATCCAACCACCCAGAGGAACTGTGCCAAATTCAAAATGAATGAAACATGGATGTCGCATGTAACACAATTAACACTGTCTCTCTCACACACAGGTCAACGTCATCGATCTCCCCCCAACACTGGGGGGGAAGACTCACATGACCAGGCTCTGCGTGAAGAGGACACCACCGGCAGCGATGACTCTCACCACTCCGTGGATGACCCAGACCAACCTGGCCCCTCTGGTGTCCAACCACCTGCAGCACCTGCGTCAGGTACAACTGTGCCTGCTGGAGCAGGGTTTTCTGTTGAAAATTTATTGGGTTTTAAGCTCCAGTCTTGTCTATGTGTCATAACTAAAATTATTAATTTGTAATCACTAATTATCGTTTTTTGTGACAAACTTTGACTAATCAACATTACTAATAAGAGAAACTACACGTGGGAATGCATATATGTTGCTCAATAATATGTGCGTTTAAATAAATGACGAGAGTGCTATTTGTTTTATATTCATGCTTTTTAATAACGTGTACTAATGCTTAAATATGTCGCAGATGGCTAGATAATTACATACACATAAGGGTATTAGTGGGAATTAACACTGTTTAATCATTGCGATGATGTAGTAACGTTGTTTGTGTTTCTTTCAATTAAGATGGTCCGTTTTGGCCTAAATGAAAATGGCTGCCATTTACAGCCTGCGTTCGAGTGAATGAGATGTGACGAAAGGCCTTGCTGAACATGGTTGAAAGTCGCCTGATCACAGCCTCTGCACAATTCGAAAAGCTTCTATGATGACAGCGATTCCAGGCGTGCTGCCAATCCGCTGAGTTGTCCTTGGTTGAGAATGAAGCCACAATGAACTATTCACAATTGTGATGGCTTTGCTATGGTTCTGAGGAAGAGCTTCTATTAATGCAACATTTGCTAGATTGAGTTTCCTTCTTCCGTCTTTTTATTTTTGTGATTTTTCCTGAGCGGAAGTTTCTTAAATGTAGCGATGCTACATCCTTTCCTGCTCGCTCTGCTTAGCGGCTCAACGGATATTCAGAACCTATTTGTTGCTATCATTTTGCAAGTTTCATTATAAATATTGTTAGACTAGGGAGGGTCTAAGGCCACTTCTTCCTGAACCCATGCTGGTGAGGATCGATGCTGTGAGGACGGCGACTCGAGAGACTTTACTGAGAGACCTGTCCTGACCCATTTATGACATTTAGCTAGAATAGGTAAATATGAGAATAACGATTTTGCTATTGATTGACTTTCACTTGAACTAATTTTTAGATAAAATTACCTTATGTTTGAATTACAGTGTCGGGTGGTTATTTCTTTGTCAGTTATTGAATTCCTTATTGTGACTATTATTGTTTAAATCATGACTCAAGGCAATATCAATTTGGTCGCATTGGCCTCAGTGTAGATGCAGAGTGATCAAGGAGTTTCCTCTCAGGTTCAGTGCGGATAGAGTAATAGAGCGTATGTCAGTGTGATGGGCCCTAGTGAATGAAGAGTGTATGTGCGTGTATCTGTGAAATTACTCTATCTGTGGAAGTAGGGAGAATTTATATGCTCGGATCTGCAGCAATTTCCTGGTAGCAGAGTAATGGTTTTGATTATTGTTTTGATTTGATAGGTTGCTTGTACATAGGCTTTTGGTTTCATTAATTATTGATTGATGTTGATATATGTACTAATACTATATGTTGAAGTCGTCATGGTGAGTTTTATGTAGTGCTTCTGGAACTTGGGAGCTGGTGACGGTTCCGTAGTAGGGCAGAGGGAAGTGTGTGCTGCTCTCGGGAAAGACGGGATTGTTGGAATTACCTGTACGTATGCAGGAAGAACGTGTGACAATTGAAGTTGCGCGTCACATTGTCTGGGTTCGGAATTAGTGACATCGTCGTGTGTTACTACTAGAGATATTTCTGTGTATGAGAGGAGTGTGTATGGTAGCAAAGGTTATCTGTGAAACTCTGGTCTTAAGTCCCAGGGATCCGTAAGGTTTGCCGTTAAAGCTTACCACTGGAGAAGTAATAGGTATACTCTGAGCTTGCTTGAAGGACTGGGCAGAGGTAAATGCTGCTTGGTTAACGTGTGTTATAATTCTGTAGCGGGACAGATTGTTCGCTGTTCTGGGGAAAAGCAGGATTCTGTGTAAGTGTACTATATTTTCTTGTGTGAAAGTGCGTGAATGTATGAGCATTTAGTTAATTGTGAAAGCTCCTAGGAACAGTCCGGGAGGAAGCAGTTACTGGATGTGTGTTAGAAGGGCAGAGTAGAGGGATGTGCTACTGTGTCAACGAGAGTAATAATTCCGTGGTGGAGCAGAAGTAAGCACTGTTTCAGGGTAAAGCGGGATTCTTGTGAGAAAGATTTCCTTTACTATTCTGTGGTTAGCGAAGCAGACAATGGAGATGTTTATATGTGGTAACTAATAGATTTTGTAGAATTTTGAGACAAGACCAACGGAGACGGTTTTGTAAAGGAGGGGTAGTCGAGTGACAAGAGACAGGAGTCAAAGCGGCTGCAGCGACTACTGACGCCAGAAAGACCGCGCTCTGATTGGATAGTGAATCAGAACAGTGCTCGCGCTGGGATTGGTGCGTTAGTGTGAGCCGCGCGGGGATTGGAAGGAGTACAGAGTGACGTAGACGCTTCAGGATTGGTGTGTTGGTGTGAGTCGCGCTGTTATTGGACAAAAGATCCGCAACTGTACGGAAGGGACTAGAGAGTTTTGGTAAACGCTGAAATGTATTACCAAGAGGGGAAAAAGAAGAAATCCTTGTTCGGTAAAATAAAGAAATGGTTTGACAAGGATAAGGACATTAAAACAAGAGAAGGTGAATTGCTACCTCCGACGAAAACACCTGCATCCTTCATGGTTGCGAAATATGGGTATCATACTTGTATATGGTTGGACAATTGGGTTAGGTATACTAAAGAAGATGGTGTTTTAGCTTTCCCGGAACATGGTTCATTTAATTTGGCTGTGTTGAGAAATTTACGAGAAAAGATGTTGTGTCTTGAGCCGAGACCAAGGCCGACACAGTTCGAGGCATTGGTAGAATGGGAAGATGAGGTGCATGAGCGAGAGAAACAGAGAAGTGGGAGCCAATATAGGTATATGTTAGGGAGGAAATATGATCGTGAAACTCATCATGATCGAATGAGGAGATAGCGAGATGCGAGTATGACAGAGGGATTATACCCTATGAGGACAGTTGATGAAAAGGAGGGCAGGAAGGAAGCAGGGAGGATACCTGATGCAGAAGTGAAAAGGTTTGGGGCTAATGATTATGAGGATGAGGTCCTGGATGACATGATTTACAAGAGACCACCTCCATATAGACCAGAATCAGAAGAGAACACGCCAGTGGCTACTCCAATAAGATATACTTTGCGTATCATTGAGACAGAAGTTGTGTCTCCTGATTTGAAAGGTGGTAGCTCTTTCATGGAAAGGGAAAGAGAGAAAGAGCGAGAGAGAGAGGATCGAATTAGTGATGAGAAAACAAGAGAATTAGCCAGAACAACATCTGAGCTGACTGAAAAGATCAGAGAGCTGACAAAGAATCTAGAAGCTGTTACGGTACCTGTAACCATAGGTCCGGTTATGCCTGTTTTTGATAAGCAGAGGACGGGTGAAAGTGGTTTAACGGTTCCATATATAGGGAATGGATTGGCTGGTTCTTCGGGAGAGTCAGGAATGAGGACGAGAGAAAATCAGTTGAGGCATACCATAGGTGATGATGAGTTAAATGTACAGTCTAATTCAGGATTGAATACCAGTTGTGTAGGAATGCCAATATTGGAACCACAGAGGATGGCAGAACCAGTGAGCACAGTAAAAAGGTCTACGGAAATAACGGCTGAGGATTTGAATGATTGGTTGAAAGTTCTTCAAAAGAAGGAGAAAAATTCTCAAGCAATTGATGTAGCCAGGTTGCGCATAGAATTGGAGGAGCTCATTGCAGGAACAGTTTCTACGGAAATACTGAGAGATCATCATGATGGTGAATTGTTATATATGTGCAAGAGTATCACCTGGAGGGCTAAAAGTACACATGATAGGTTAAGAGGAATAGCGAGTGAATTGGGAGTTGACATGGATAAAGTGAAGGCTTTGCAGAAATCTTATCGAGTAGATTTTTCTGAAAAGGACATAGAGAATTTGAATAATGTTGGCAGAACAGGGCAAATTAAGGAAATGATTTCCTTGTTGCGGAAATGGGGTGATGTAGAAAGATGGAAGGACAGGTGGTACAAGAAAAGGGAAGAATCAGTGGACAGGACTTATTCAGCATTTCCAGTGAGGGAAAAGGAGAAAACAGTAGATGCTTATCCTATGAGAGAAATACCTGGAGGAGGATATGTACATGTTCCATGGACTAGACAGGATATTTTGTCATTTACAAATGATTTCCCTCGACTGAGAGAAAAGCCCGTCGAGTGGTATAGGCAGGTAGACAGGTTTGTGAAATTGTCAAAAGTGCTGTGGGTTGACCTGAACAGTCTGTTTGATATAATTGTTCCGGCAGACTTGTGGACTGAGTGTAAAATAGTCATAGATTGGCCTGCTAAGGAATACCCAAGAGATCCAAAGACAGGAGCTCCAGATCCAGAAGTTATGAGGAAATACGATCAGGTTATTGTGTTTCTGAAAGACAAGGTACCTCCAAAAGAGACAGACTGGGTTAAAATAGATCGAACACATCAGGAAGCAAAAGAATCAGTTCATGCTTTCTATGAAAGACTGATACTAGCTTTTAAACAGTTCAGTGGAGATGAACACCTGGGTGACAAAGATTTTAGTCATTTTGTATACAGATTTGTATATGGCCTGGGACCTGAGATTAGTGAAAGAATTCGTGAGCATACAGTTGATTGGCAGAGTAAGAAAATTGATGAAATCCTGAGACATGCTAAGTATTTCAGTGATGAAATTGAAGCAAAACAAAGGAAGCTGAAAGAGAAGGCAATGTGGGCACAGGTGAAAGTTGCAGAGAGACAAGAAGCACAGTTGGTGGAACAGGCAAATAATCCAGAAAATAGGCTCAGATATGCAGGAAAGGGAAAGGGAAGCTTGGAGGAGGCCAAGAAAAAGTTCCCTTGCCACAATTGTGGTCAACTGGGACATTGGAGATCCGAATGTACGAATCCACCATTAGTAAGTAATGAGAATAAATCTTTAAATCAACAGGTGCAGAACGAGGGGTGTAATCATCAGCAGCAACAGCAGAAGGTTGTTAAGCAGCAGAGTCAAGAGCCCAAACCGCCCTTGCCGCAGAATAGAGGGTCCCAAAAGTACAGCCAGGATTCGGGATTCTACAATGATGAGCAGGTAAACAAACAGAGACGTTCGAACCCGGTACAGCAGTACTGGTTAAAGAATGAAGGGAGTGAGTCTGAGGGTGATTATTGACGGTGCCGAGGAGAGGAGGAAGAGTGCATACTTGGTGCAACTCTAGAAATAGACCAGGCAGGACCATTTGTGGATGGGAAAATAAATGAAGAACGTGTTACTTTTTTAGTAGACACAGGTGCAACGAGATCAACTGTCAGGTCAGCAGATGTGAGAAATCTTCCTCTCTCGGACGAAGCAATCCAAGTAGTGGGTGTAGCCAACACACAGATTAAGACTCGTCTTACTGAACCAGTAAGGGTAAAAATAGGGAAATTTTCAGACATGCACAGATTTGTGGTCTGTGACACCAGTCCAGTGAACTTGTTAGGTAGGGATTTATTGTGCAAGATGAATTGTACAATTTTCTGTACTCCGGATGGAATAGCTTTTGAGACACCGGATGAGGATGTCTTGTACAGAATGACTCTAGATAATAGAGAGAGTGAAATTGTGGGTACATATGCCGTCTTTAATCCAGATGACTTGCCTAAAGAATTAAGAGACACAGTGAAAACAGCAGTTTGGGATTTTACTGGAGAAGATGTGGGATTGATGAATAATGTAGATCCAGTGAAAATTTCAGTGAAAGAGGGAATTACTTATCCTAATATTCCTCAGTACAAAATGACACCAGAAATAATTGAGGGAATAACGCCTATAATTGAGAAAATGATCCAGCAAGGAGTTTTGAGAGAATTACTGAGTAGTCCGTGTAATTCACCGATAATGGGGCTAAAGAAGCCTAATGGGAAGGTCAGGATTGTACAGGATTTGAGAAAGGTTAACAAAATTGTGGTGGTATGTTGTCCCATTGTGCCAAATCCGTCAGTGATTTTGTATCAGATTCCACATGATGCTGAATGGTACACAGTGATTGATTTATGTCATGCTTTCTTTTCAATTCCATTGCATCATGACAGTCAGCCTATTTTTGCATTTAGGTTTGGACAGCGTATTTTAGCATGGTGTCGTATCCCACAGGGGTATACAGAGAGTCCTTCGATATTCAATCAGTTGCTGAAGAAATCATTGGAGAGTTTAATCATGCCTGAAAGCTCAGTACTAGTGCAGTACATCGATGACTTACTTGTGGCATCGAAGACACGTGAAGCTTGTGAAGTAGATACCATAGCTTTACTGAATCATCTGGCAGATGGAGGGTTAAAGGTATCTCCAGCCAAATTACAATTTTGCAAGAAAGAGGTGCATTATCTTGGACACAATATTGAAAAAGGTCTCAGAAAAGTGACTGATGACAGAATCAGAATCATCAGAGGAATGAGAGCCCCGAAGACCCAAAGAGAAGTGAGGATGTTTCTGGGGATGGTGGGTTATTGTCGTCAGTGGATAAGTAATTTTTCCCTGATAGCAAAGCCATTGATTAAGCTGACCAAAAGTGAGGTGAGAGACCCATTGGAGCTGGATGGAGAACAAATGGCAGCATTTGAAGAGTTAAAGAGCAGAATGTGTGAAGCCCCTGCTTTGGGAATGCCTGATTATGAGAAAGAGTTTGAGTTGTACTGCAGTGAGAGAAATGGATGTGCACTTTCAGTGTTAATACAAAAGCATGGACAACTGAGAAGGCCTATTGCGTACTTCTCATCGACACTTGACCCTGTAGCTGTGGGTTTACCAGGTTGCTTGAAATCAGTAGCTGCTACGTGCAGAAGTTTGGAACAGAGTGAGGGTATTATCATGGGATATCCTGTAAGGGTATTCGTACCTCATAATGTGGCGATTCTTTTGACAAGAAGCAGAACTCAATATATGTCACATAGTCGCCTGACTAAATATGAGAAAATCATTCTGGGAGCATCAAATGTGACTTTAGAAAGATGTGTGAATGTGAATCCAGCGACATTGTTGCCTGATGCTGAAAATGTGGGTGTGAAGGATGAAGTTGATCATGATTGTTTGGATGTACTTGACTACTGTACGAAACCAAGACCAGATATTAGAGATCTTCCTCTACATGTGAGCGATCATGTATTGTTTGTGGATGGATCTTGTCTGAGGACTGACGATGGTGTGCTGAGTGCAGCATATGCAGTATGTAAAGTTTCAGAAGTGATGGAAGCATCTTCTTTGAAAGGAGTAAGATCTGCTCAAGTTGCAGAATTGGTGGCGTTGATGATTTTGTTACCCTTGGTAATAGATTCGTCAATGACATAGCACAGTATTGTGCAAAGAATAACCAATCGATTAATCGGGAACGAGAAAAGGAAATGTCTTTTTGTTCTGTGATGTTTACTAATGTCCTAGAAACGTGGGATGAAGTGAAACTGTTGCAGGATGAGGTAGGAAAGGAAGAGAAGAAAGATTGGATTAAGGCAGGTTGTGCTCCGAGAGAATCAGATCATGTTTGGGTCTGTAAAGATGGAAGACCAGTCATGCCAAATAGCATGCTGTCGACAATGGCAAGAATGTATCATGGCCAGGGACACCTGGGGAGGGATGCAATGATTAGGTCTTTTAAGCAGACCTGGTATAATGCAAAGTTCAGGCTGATTGCAGAAAGTATCTGTCAGAGATGTTTGAGTTGTCAGCAATTCAACACTGGGAAGAAGACAGTGGTGAGCCTAGGAACAATAGGTAGAGAAGGAGGTCCTTTTACCAGAATGCAAATAGATTTCATTGAAATGCCCCAAGTGAACAGATTGAGGTATGTTCTAGTGGTAGTCTGTTTGTTCTCGAGATGGGTGGAGGCTTATCCAACTAGGAGAAATGATGGAATAACAGTGGCAAAGTTACTGTTAAGAGAACTGATTCCAAGGTACGGGTTTCCAGTAACGATTGAGTCTGATAGAGGTGGACACTTCTATAATGAGCTCATGAGTTTAATTTGTGAAGCACTAAGCATACAGCAGAAGTTACATTGTGCATACAGACCAGAGGCTTCTGGAGTTGTTGAACAGATAAATGGCACAATCAAGAACAGAATTGGTAAGATGTGTTTAGCTACTGGAATGAAATGGCCTGATGTCTTGCCTCTAGTGTTGATGACTATTAGGTCTACTCCAGATAGAACTACAGGTTTGAGTCCGCATGAAATCCTAATGGGACGTGCGATGAGACATGCATTTGTGCCTGTCAACAAGTTGATGACAATAACTGATGACATGATTTTTGATTACTGTAAAGGCCTGGCTGACGCAGTTCATTCTGTGTTTCACCAGGTTGGAGAAGACGCCACTACACTTGAAAGGAAGCAAGCCCATGATCTGAGTCCAGGGGATTGGGTGAGGATAAAGGTGCACAGGAGAAGAAATTGCTTGGTTCCAAGGTGGGGAAGACCAAGGCAAGTCATTCTGACTACGACAACTGCTGTAAAGTGTGCCGGTGTGAAGAACTGGGTGCATGCAAGTCATACTCTGAGAGTTCCAAATCCAAAAGAAGGGACTGGTAAAGAGTATTTTGAAGAGTCAGATTCGAGTGATGATGAAGAAACTGAGCCAGTGAGAAGGGAAAAGAATCCTGAAAGAGCTGAAGGAGAAAGAGAGTCAGGTGATTCTTTCCTTCCAAAAGAGGCTTCAAGGCAAGCATTGAGAGTTTCAGAGGAGACATCAGATGCTGTAAGAGTGCCTGAAGTTCCAACGAGCAGTGGAGAAGAAAGGAGAGAAAAGAGCAATTCCACAGGGAATACTCCTGTATCAGATGAGGAGGTTGAAATTCCACTTGAGATTACACCTGAAGAAGCAGGGTCAGAAGAAGATAGAGAGGGACAGATTGCGGAAGACCCCCGAGGAGGTGTAGGGAACATTTCTAATGAGCTAGGTGAAGGGACAAGTAGACAGCAAGAAGATTGCGTGTTGGAGACCCGAGGAGGGACAGGAATAGGGAAATCTCGAGTGGTGAAAAAGAAGTCTGTGGAGCAAAAAAGAATTGCTGAGGGACAAAAGGCAGATGAAACAGAATCGGATGAAAGTGAGAATGAGAAACATGAGGGTCGAGTTCTGAGGAAAAGGACTTGGATTGGAGAAAGAAACAATAAAGAAGTGAGACCGAAAAAGGTTGTACGAGGAGATATTTGGCCTAACAAGATAAAGAGGCTGAGGTACAGACTGAAACGAGTGGATTCGTCAAAAGCTGAACAAGTGAACGAAGTGTCGAGTCAAAACCAAACAGAAGGTGGAAAACAAGAAGAATTGAAGGAACAAGGAAGAATCAAGAGAATTAGACAACCCAACCAAAAGTACAGATCACAGGAATGGTCTTATGTGGCACTGTCTGAAGGAGAAGAAGAAGAAGCAGAGAGTCAAGACAATCCGGAGGGGATCTTGAGAAAAGTGGTTGAGGGAGAGGAAAAGTCTGTTGGAATCTTGAAAGTTATCCTGACTGACATTGGAGAAGAGTCGGATTCACAGGATGTTGTTGAAGATCTGATACAATTCGATGTTGCTGAAGAAGAAGTGAAAAGTGATGAAAATCCAAATTGAGTGAACTGAAGGAGTCACTTGGAGAAAGTGAAAAGAAGAAAATTTGAAAATTAGCTGTTTTGAGATAATTTAGAGTTCTAAATTCAGTAGTGGAGTAGAAGAGGCTAAGTCAAAAGACACTGCCAAAGTAGTAAAATGGCTAACACAGAGAATAATCGAAGTAGATGTGCCTTTTTGAAAAGATGGTGTAGAATGTGCTGCTGCTGTACTGGTTTATTAGTGCTATTATGGTGTGTACTTGCTTTATTAGTTACCTTTAGGGTTACAATAGACACTTTTGGAATACATACTGAGAATATGACTGATGTAGGGAAAAGTTCACAGAAAATAGTTCCAACTAGAATTAGTAACATTTACATACATAAAGATAGGTCAATTAATGATTTTTCTAATAATGTTTTTTCAAAGTTGTTGTATGAATACGTAAAGACAATGGAAGTTAGGGATTGCTACGTATGTATGCAATTACCTGCATCCGTTTCAGAAGGTGTTACTTATCGTCATTTACCAGCTACGTATGGAATTTCATGTAGTGTGTTAAGTAGTGTTTTTTATTTGTTAGGGAAAATAGATTATGAGATGTTTAACAAAGATAACATTTTTGGGCAATTGCCTATGAACAAAAAGCTGAATCCAGCGAAAGAAGCTAACATTTTTGGTGAGATTTTTATTGAGAAAGAAGAATTAACATTAGATTACATTTTTAGAAACAATTTAACTTGCAGTTTGAAAGAAGAAGAGAAAGCGTTCCTGGACATGGTAGAGGAAAGGAGAATGAGCATGCATGAGAAGGCAGGGAAATATAAAGTGAGTGAGACAATTTGGGACATTGAAATGGGAAAGGAGTTGAGGAATGGGGCTAGTCCAACTTTGGCTTTAGATGCACCACAGAAGGGTAAACTATGCATTACCAGGAGGAAATCCCAATATGATAATTATTTTGTTGGGACTAGTGAGTGCCATGATACATACTTTATTGCAACGGGATGGGGATTCAGAGGAGGAGAAGATCCAGTTTTTCCGGGAGTGTATTATATTTGTGGGAATAAGGCTTATTATAGGTTGCCTGACCATTGGTATGGCACATGTTATGTTGGTCTGGTCTTCCCAAAGATTTTTCATATAGATAAGATAGAAGATGTAGAACATATTAACTTACTAACACGTTTTAAGAGAGAGACTTGGTCAGAAATAGTAGGTGATATTTTTGGAGCTTTAATTCCAGCAGTGGGAATTTCGCTAAATACATATGGAATTCGGAAACTGTCAACAGTGGTGGATCGCTTATCGACAAGTACCGCTGGAGGGTTTCTTTTGGTAAATACGGAAATGGTTGCTGTACGTGCCATGTCTATGCAAAATCGACTTGCCCTTGATATTCTATTGGCCAAAGAGGGTGGAGTCTGTGGAATGCTGAAAGTTCAACATTGTTGCACTTACATTCCTGACGAAAGTAAAGACCTGAAGGTCTATATCAAAAATATTACTGATTTGCATGAGGAGTTAGTACCACTGGAAGCTGAAAGTATCTGGACTAAATTAGCTAATAAGATGATAGCTGTTAAGAGTTTTATTGCTAAAATAGGTAGTACTATTATAGGTAAGGTGTTGTTTCCTTTGACATGTGTGATTGTTGCCTTATTGATACTAAGATTGGTGTGTTTGTGTTGTAAAAACAGGGGAGGGAAAAAGAAAAGAATTAGAGCTAATATTGAAAAGAAACAAAAGAGGTCAAAAAGAGACCCACAAGAAATAGAATTAGAAGAATTGAGAGAGAGTGTTTACTTGGAGACAAAAAGGGATGATGAAAGGGAGTCCGGTGTGTAAAGTTGGGAAGAAAGAAAGAGACATTTCAATTTCTCCTAAATTGGGACAAAATTTTTTTTTGGGGGGGTTTTGATTTGGTGATAATATCACCAAAGGGGGGATTGCTGGAGCAGGGTTTTCTGTTGAAAATTTATTGGGTTTTAAGCTCCAGTCTTGTCTATGTGTCATAACTAAAATTATTAATTTGTAATCACTTATTATCGTTTTTTGTGACAAACTTTGACTAATCAACATTACTAATAAGAGAAACTACACGTGGGAATGCATATATGTTGCTCAATAATATGTGCGTTTAAATAAATGACGAGAGTGCTATTTGTTTTATATTCATGCTTTTTAATAACGTGTACTAATACTTAAATATGTCGCAGATGGCTAGATAATTACATACACATAAGGGTATTAGTGGGAATTAACACTGTTTAATCATTGCGATGATGTAGTAACGTTGTTTGTGTTTCTTTCAATTAAGATGGTCCGTTTTGGCCTAAATGAAAATGGCTGCCATTTACAGCCTGCGTTCGAGTGAATGAGATGTGACGAAAGGCCTTGCTGAACATGGTTGAAAGTCACCTGATCACAGCCTCTGCACAATTCGAAAAGCTTCTATGATGACAGCGATTCCAGGCGTGCTGCCAATCCGCTGAGTTGTCCTTGGTTGAGAATGAAGCCACAATGAACTATTCACAATTGTGATGGCTTTGCTATGGTTCTGAGGAAGAGCTTCTATTAATGCAACATTTGCTAGATTGAGTTTCCTTCTTCCGTCTTTTTATTTTTGTGATTTTTCCTGAGCGGAGGTTTCTTAAATGTAGCGATGCTACATCCTTTCCTGCTCGCTCTGCTTAGCGGCTCAACGGATATTCAGAACTTATTTGTTGCTATCATTTTGCAAGTTTCATTATAAATATTGTTAGACTAGGGAGGGTCTAAGGCCACTTCTTCCTGAACCCATGCTGGTGAGGATCGATGCTGTGAGGACGGTGACTCGAGAGACTTTACTGAGAGACCTGTCCTGACCCATTTATGACATTTAGCTAGAATAGGTAAATATGAGAATAACGATTTTGCTATTGATTGACTTTCACTTGAACTAATTTTTAGATAAAATTACCTTATGTTTGAATTACAGTGTCGGGTGGTTATTTCTTTGTCAGTTATTGAATTCCTTATTGTGACTATTATTGTTTAAATCATGACTCAAGGCAATATCAATTTGGTCGCATTGGCCTCAGTGTAGATGCAGAGTGATCAAGGAGTTTCCTCTCAGGTTCAGTGCGGATAGAGTAATAGAGCGTATGTCAGTGTGATGGGCCCTAGTGAATGAAGAGTGTATGTGCGTGTATCTGTGAAATTACTCTATCTGTGGAAGTAGGGAGAATTTATATGCTCTGATCTGCAGCATGCCAACCACCACCCCCATTCCTGCCACATCCCAGGAGACACCCAGGAGCCCTGCCCGCACACAACAACACAGCCAGTCTGTCCACGAGGGACAAGGTTCTCCGGGCACCCAGGAGGAGGCAGGCGACACCGCAAATGCCATCCCTCAGGGGTCCCGGAGACCCGATGTGCCCACAACGGCAGGCCAGGCGCAAGTGGGCAGGGGTGGTGGGAGTGGAGGACGGCGGAGGCGCGAACCTGCCCAGTTGGCTAAGGACCCGGCTATGGCACACGTCAGAACCATCCTGGATGCATACCGGCGTGACTCCAGAGGCATCGCCCAGGTAGTGGGGACCCTCAATGAGATGAAGGCCCTGCAGGTTGAGCATCATGCCAGGATGGAGGCAAGACTTGCAGAGCTCTTGGCGGTGCACAGGGACGTGAGCCAATCCCTCCATCAGATCGCCCAAAGCCTGGCAAACCCTCCCTGTGCCACCAGGCATAGAGCAGCACCAGACACAGGGAGGGAGGAGGAGGAGGATACATCTGATGGAGCGTCCCTTGCATCGTCAAGGCAGGTGTCTGAGGGTCCCCGCAGGAAGGTGGGTCGTCCACGAAAAAGACCATGAGAGTCAGCGGAACATCACCATCTCCCAGGTCACCTGGCCTGGCACCTGGCCCTCTGGCCCAACAGCAGCACAGCAGCAAAGGACATTCTCTGCCACATGGCCTTGCAGGTCACTGTCTGACCAATGTTGACAAAGACTGTGGCACAGACTCTGATGACTGTCAATGGCAAGGACACCAACTCCCCCTGTGAACTTTGGATTCTACACTCCCGCCAAGCACCTCTTGTCACCCCCACAAACACGTACCCCAGCACTAATAAAATTCATCACAATCACAAGATGATGCCGTCATTTTGCATTATTCCACTACATGTGTGTGTTGTAAAGTCAAACCATGCATGATTTCTGAATTACCTCCAAACATCCATACCCTGGGGTCTGAGTCTGGCACAGGACACACATGGGTCACAACGTACCATCCAAGACAGACATGGAGCACCATACTCACCCGTGATGGGCCCAACCAGCTGAGGGGGTTCCCGCACAACTGTGCCTACAGACCTATTTAGAAGAGCAACAGTTATGCGCAGAGGTCAGGGATCATGTGGAGTGTCCTGGGGTGGGAGTCCCAGGTATGTGTAGACACGTGGCAGAACCATGTCCTGCATGCTTGAGTCAGGTGGATGTGGAGAATGATGGGCCAGCCAAGGTTGGATGCATGGAGATGGCACAATTGGGTGTTGGATCACAGTGCCACAAGGTTGTGTTGTGGTTGTGGGCTGCATCCTGAGTGTGTGCGTGGATTGAGAAGGTCATCCTGCAGCTGGCAGTGATCCACTCCCCCATCTCTGTTGGACGTTGATGTGGCCTGGTCGCCGGATGTAGTAGCAGAGCTGTGCAGATGCACCCTGGATGTGGACAAGTATCATGGGATTTCTAACGCACATGTCCGTAGAGTGCAGGGTAGGAGTAGACACGGATGTCATAGTTGACCTGGGGGATGGTCTCCCTCTTGCCTTGAGGTGGATGGAACTGGGGATCTTGTGCATAATGCAGAGTGTGCTGCCGCATGAGGCACAGATGCTGCTGATCAGCATAGCACATGTCAGCAAGCAATCCATGATGAACACCAGCTCGTTTGCGTGGACACTGGGTGCCCTTGCAGCAGGGCCTGCAGCAGCATGCGCCATGTCAAGGAAACAATGCCACAAGTAGCACACAAAGACAAGGAGCTCAGGAAGGAACCATGCAAAAGGTGTATGTCAAGGAAGGAATGTCTGGTTCAACATGGCACACACACACAATGGATTCACATGCGGCATAGTGGCCGTCGTGGAGACTGACATGCCACAAAACCTACACAGCCATGGACATCATGCACAATACAGAATCTAATCCCTGACAAACAGCTTGCATCTTGCTACTCTACACATAGACTCATATGCACCATCTCTGAGAACAATGCCAAACATGCCGCATGCACAGTGGCAACAGACCACCATTGACAGAGATGAGGCACCTTGGAGGCAGAGGGACACCTTTATTACTCATCTGTGTCGGAATGCTAATGCAACTCTGTCAACACATACACAGGTCATGTGGATGAACACGTGGGACCAACACTGGCACCCCCCTTACTACCACAGATGCTGGAAATCCATGGCACTGGCACACAAGTGACGGATTACAGCTAAACACCCCCTGCTGCTCACAGAGAGCCTGCTATACACCATTGAGCCCCTAATGGGGAATTCACACACCATGTCAACCCGGTGCAACCCGTATGTTTCCGAGGCCAGTGTTACACACATTGATGGCTCCATCACAATCCCATTACAGATGGCTGTCACCAAGTCTGACCATCAATTCAGGTGAATTCTGCTCCACGTCATGTGCCCCATGGTGAATCTACATGTATGTGAAGTATACAAACATGAACAGGAGCAGTGCACACACATTCAAAACAAATACCACTCCCAAAAAGCCGTGCTGCATCCCTTACCCGAAGGAGATTTTCGAACTTGTCCGTGCATGTAATGCTGATTCAGCACATGTTGCTGTGTTCATGAGGAATAGCAGGAGCACAACAATGCCACCAGCAGACAGCATGCACAAGTACCTGTGGATGGGAGACACACCAGAAGTCAGCCAAAAGAAGCACATCCGCATGCATGTGCATGTACTCGACACGTATTAGGTTGTCAACATGCGAGGTGACAATGATGACTCTGGAAAAACATTCTTCTATTGCACCATCACTCGAGTGACACATCGAAACACACCTCTGACTCACTTGGAAGACATGCAGATGGACACACACATTGCAACACATGCCACACACAGCCCAATGCGTGCACACTCAGATACTGGAACTCACCACTAAGCAAAGAAGTCGCGTATGAGCCGACTCCGCATGTCCTCTACCGCCTCCTCCTCCTCCACATCACTTGCCTCGTGCCCAAGCCCTTCATCCTCCACGGGTGGATGGTCCTGCTCATCTGGATCCAGGATGAGTGGCACAGCTTTCTCCACTGCCATGTTGTGCAGCATGCAGCACACGAGGAATATCTTGCAGACCTTCACCGGTGCATATGGGAGTGCGCCACCGGTCTTGTGGAGGCAACGGAATCGGCTCTTCAGGAGGCCAAACGTCCTCTCTATCACTCGCCTGGTCCGCCCATGGGCGTTGCTGTAGCGGTGATCGGCAGCCGTGCTGGGGTTGCGGAGAGTCGTGATCAGCCATGGCATGTTGGGATAGCCAGCGTCCCCTACATGGAAACATCATGGACAACAGTGGGTCAGGAGAAACAGTAAGACAGGAAGATGACGTTAAATACAGGACTGCCAGAGTATACCCACCAACAATACATGCTCGTTCGTTGCGCAGCTGCAGCATCATTTCAGGCACCCTGCTACGCCTCATGATGTACGCATCGTGTGCTGATCCTGGGAAACGAGCACAGGCATGTGAAATCACCATGTTGGCAAGACACACCGCAAGGGCATTAATGGAGTGGTAATGCTTGCGGTTACGGATGGCTACCTCCTGTGCCTGTGGTGGTAACAAAGCCACATGTGTTCCATCTATGGACCCAATGACATGGGGCATCCCTCCCAGGGCATAGAACTCACGCTTGACAGCTGTCAACTGCTCAGGAGTTGGGAATTTAAGGAACTCATCAAGGTGCTCCAACATGGCCTCTAAAAAATCATGCAGAACACGGCTTATCATGGTTTGGGACATCCCACCGACATGGGCAATGGTATGTTGAAAGGTACCCGTGGCCAAGAAATGTAGGGCTGCCATCACCTTCATCTTGGGTGTCAGTGCACCAGGATACCTGTGTAGCGGTTGGAGGTGTGCTGCCAGCCGTGTCGTCAAGTCCACAATCAAACATTGGGGGAAGCGGTAGTGGCGTATACAGTCATTTTCCCGCATGTCAGCCAAGTCCAGAATTGCTCGAGGGAGAGGCGGAGCCCTGCAGTGAATTAGAAGGGACAACGAAGAGTGAGTACAGTACACCACCAATGTCAATGTACAGAGCACATGCTCAACAGGCAATACACATATGCTACATACAGAGTCAGGTCTGTGCAATATGCCCTGGACACGTTTGCCAGGCATGTGACACTCCTACCAAGAGCCAGCTCACATGTTGATTCTCAACCTCATTATGCCATACCATGAAACTAGCTGTGGGCCAGTGTAAGTGAGCAGGCAGACACATTACAGGAGTTACAGACATCCAAATATGTGCAGAGGAAGGATGTTTATTGTACAGACAGGTTGCGGAACACTAGAGGCACAGGTCACATGTAATAGAAAAAGGACAGACCACACACCTTGCCATGAAGGATTACATGTCAAGACTGATCACACATACATTGAGAGTATGCAGATATGTCCTTGTTTGGAAACTCCGTGTCGATGTATACATACACACCTTACGTCGGATTACACATGTGTGCTGGTGTGCGTAACAGTGCGCCATGCCCATCTACACACAGACACATGTTGGTTGCAGCAACAGCAGATGCATTTGACCAAACACCTACAGCAAACCTATGGGAACACATGACACACACATGACATAGCTACAGCATGCAACGCGGGCATTCACTTGTCAGGGGTAACATTCCGTGTACCTGGCATCAGGGGACATTTGCGGGTGTCGGTGACTGTGCCATGCCAGTGACGCATGGCCCACCAAGTCAGTACTACATGCACACATGTCAAAGGAGTGAAGGGGATGTGTGGCACATAGGGCACCATCACACGTGACATGTGTACACAGCCCATCATACTGTAATTAGCTTCACACCTCAGGAGTATGGTGCCACATCACAGCCTGACCCACCTGTGCCCGACACATGTAGTACTGAACAGACGATGCCTTGATGTCCAGCCTTGGCCATGTATGACAGCTCAATTCATTCCTGTGTGCCGCCTGTCACCACTGTCAGGTGTGAATCCCACCGTACATACGCTCCGAGGGCGTGTGTGGGGTCCCTATCACTATGGTGGTGCTGGCGTATGCGTACGCCATAGTGATACGGACCGTACACACGCGTGTACTGTCCGTATCACTATGGTGGTGCTGGCGTATGCGTACGCCTTAGTAGTCCGGACCGTACACACACGTGTGTACGGTCCCTATCACTATGGGGGTGCTGGCGTATGCGTACGCCTTAGTAGTCCGGACCGTACACATGCGTGTGTACGGTCCCTATCACTATGGGGGTGCTCGCGTACGTGTACGCCATAGTAGTCCGGACCGTACACATGCATGTGTACGGTCCCTATCACTATGGCGTACGCATACGCCAGCACCACCATAGTGATAGGGACCGTACACACGCATGTGTACGGTCCGGACTACTAAGGCGTACGCATACGCCAGCACCACCATAGTGATATGGACCGTACACGCGTGTGTACGGTCCGGATTACTAAGGCGTACACGTACGCGAGCACCCTCACAGTGATAGGGACCGTACACACGCGTGTGTACGTTCCCTATCACTATGGGGGTGCTTGCGTACGTGTACGCCATAGTAGTCCGGACCGTACACACGCGTGTGCGGTCCGTATCACTATGGTGGTGTTGGCATATGCGTACGCCATAGTGATACGGACCGTACACGCGTGTGTACGGTCCGGACTACTAAGGCGTACACGTACACCAGCACCACCATAGTGATAGGGACCGTACACACGCGTGTACGGTCCGTTGCAATGCATTTGGGGTGCCCTAGGGCTGTGGGACGCACCGTACCTGTGTTGTGACATAGGATTGCCATAGGGGACACATGAGGGACAAGTATAGGGGCCTAAACGCATGCTGGTTGTCATGGAGACCGAATTTCAGGTTTGAATTTTGCATCATGTGGCTAGCAGAAGTCATTGGAGACAATTTACTTTGTTGCAATGTGGTTGTTGACATTACATCATGCTCAATTTTAAGACCATGCAAAGCCTGTCACTGGGGTAGTTTTAAAATGATTGGACGACACGTAGGATGCAAATGTGACTGAGCCAATCACTCTGCACTCCTGTAAATGAAACAGGCCAGCAAGGAAGATATAAGGCAGCCAGGTCCCTTGAGAGAGCACTTGCCTGCACATCCTTGCATTCAACAACACTGCTGCTGCTTGTGATTCCTCTGGCACCATGTCCAGGTCTGTGGAGAGGGCCCAGCCATTCACCATGGAGGAGAATATGGCGTTGGTGGATGTGATCCTCCCACAGTACACCGTGCTGTATGGTCGACCAGGGGAGCAGGTGAGTGCAGACTCCACTAGCTTAAACTGTGCCCCTTTTAGTGACTGTGACTTCTGCCATTGTGTCCAGGTGTGACAGACATGCAGGGTTCTTCATAGTGGTTCCCGGGGGGGGAAGGGCTCATGTCTCCCATGCAGAGCATGCTGTAGTTTCTGTGTGCACAACGCACTAGCATGGTGCTTACTGTCACGATCACTGCATGGTGCATGCCGCTTTCGGACTGCCTCATCCTCCTGGAAATGTTGTTTCTACAGTCCTGATGTGAGTCTGTGCTCCACCTAAGGGTGATAGGTGCCAGGACCCACTGATGTGTGTCTGTTCAGTGTACCTGTGGTGAGAGTGTGCAAATGATGTGGTCGTCCCCTGGACATTGGTGTGTGTGTGTGAGTCCCCTGTCATGTGGGTGTGTGCATATGTGGAGTGTTGCACCCCAGCTGCATGTGGGATGGATACACCCTGGCCATCTGATGTGAGCAGGGAGCTGTGCTGGATGTCTGCCGTGCTGAGACAATCCCACATCTGTGACACCCTAAGTCTAGTGGCACATGTGCAGAGTGAGGTTTGTAGCGGCAGTTGCCTATGCCAGGTGATAGTTCTGTGCCTGTGTGTGTCTGTGTACTCTGCTGAGGTAGCGTAAGTGGGCTGGGGCATGTGAATGCTTAGGGGTACTGTTCAGATTCCTGTTGTAGCTTGGGATGCACAGTGTGCGCCTGCATCATTGATTGTGTTGCACCCTTCATGCCACCTGTGTACTTTCTATGGCACCTACTGCATTCGCCCATTCCCAGGAGGATGATGTCACTATGGCAAAGGTGCAATGAGTTGGCTGCATACTATGGCCAGTTCAAACATGCATAATTTGTAATATGTGTGTCTCTGTGTAATTGATAAGGTGGATTGATGTATTGTCACTTTTGCATCCTCACAGGTAGGCGTCTGTGCCAAGGGGGAGATCTGGAAGCAAGCCGTCAGTGCCGTGATGAGGACGGAGGGTCGGAAGCGGCGCCTAGCCCAGGTGAGGAAACGCTGGCAGGACATCCGGTGCTGGACGCGGAGGATCGCACGGGTCCTGCTGGGGGACTCACCTGTGAGCCAGAAAAACCGTGGGCGCCGGCGTCTGACCCACATCCAGAAGCGTGTGCTGGCGGTGGTCTTCCCCGACTTGGACAGGTGCTTACTGGAGAAGCAGCAGCAGGAAGGGGGTAGGTACATGTGTGTTTGTTGTGTGTGACCAGCTCTTGGAAGTGCGCACTTGCATGGATACACTGCCAGGGTTTAAATGTGCAGTCTTGACAGACGCTTATTCTATTGCGCACTCGCTGTTGTTGGCGCTGCTGCTGGCGCTTCGCTTTTTAAAACTCCTGATTTTGTGAATTTGTTTTATTTTACTTTGCTGCACTTCTCCCCTGTTTTTAGCAGGGTCTTGCCCCCTTCCTCATTCCGCATATAATTGACTCCCTCACCGCCGTTTTGGCGGGCCTGGATCCCGGGTGTGGTTCACTGTGGGCGCCATTTTGGGTAGGGCTGTAAATGTAGCTTCGGGCACCATCTTGGAGCGTCCTCGCGCTCGCGCTAGGATTGGTGAGCCTACTTAATGCTCCCCTCTCCCGCGCAGCGGGACGCGCAGGTGAGGACGCCGTCGCTTAGCCGGAGTCGTGCCAGAGTCCTGCCCGTCTGCGCTCGTCCGCGTCGAGGCAGCGCGAGGCGGGGCAGGCTCTGTTTTTTGTCGCGGTGTTGCTTCGCCGCTTCTGGCAGGTATGTTGTCTTACACACGGTCCGAGCTGCTGGACATAGGGCAAATGTCCAGAGGATGTGTCTGTAAGCCTGTGGACCCTTTAGTCGGCCCTTACAGCTGTGCCTGCAAAGGCTGGTCACTTAAGAGCCCTACTAAAATCCGTTCCTTGGAAGATGCTATTCCTGTTACGCGAACGTGTGTTGCATCTCGAGATCTTCGTATTTGGTGTCTAAACATTAGATCGCTGGTAAAACACCACCTGTCCATTTATGATTTGCTTGAGAAAGAGGACCCCGATGTCTTTCTAATGACAGAAACCTGGCTTCAGGATTCGGATTCTGCCATATTGAATCTTGCATTCCCTCAGAACTATACCGTCTTCACTTCCAATAGGACCACAAGAGGAGGTGGTATTGCTATGGCAGTCAAATCCTGTTTTCCAGCTGAATGGAAACCGTCGGGACTACCTGCATGTGAAAGTGCTATTTTCAAAGTCGCTTTTTCCCATCAATTCACTTTCAGTGGTATGCTCATTTACCGTCCTCCCGGCAATGATTCTGTCTTCAGGTCCGCACTGGCCGATATGGTCAGTCCTATAGCACTCGGTTGTGCCAATTTCAACATCGTGGGGGACCTCAACATCCATTTTGATAATGGGTCATCCACTACTGTGAGCACTCTGCTGGCGAACCTTGAAGCTCTTCAACTCACTCAGCTCGTCACCCTTCCAACCCACTCAGGGGGCCATATTTTGGACCCCTTCTTTTCCACACTTGATGGGGTGAGGTTGTCAGATCCGAGGCTGATGGGGTGGACTGATCATCTGCTGGTAGAAGCCTTTTGTCCGGTCCACGATAAGCCTTTTATAGCTGTGGACAGACCTATTCTAAAAAGGCTTTGGCACAAGCTTAGGCTTGAAGAGTTTTATAGCATACTGGAACAGAAACCTCTGAGCACCTTTATTAATGTGGAACAAGGTTACCAACAGTTCTGCGCTTGGATCACCGATGCCCTGGACTCTCTCATACCTCTACGGTGGTCGAAAGGCCGGACAAAAACACCTAGTCCTTGGTATAATGAGTCACTCGCAGAACTGAAAAAAGCTTGCCGAAAAACAGAGAGGGAATGGAGAAGATCCTATGACCCTGCTCTGAAAACTCGGTACTTTACTGAGCTGAAGTTCTACCATAGAGCTATTTGCAGAACACGAGCCGCATTTTACGCTCAAGAATTTGCTACCAGCCCCAACCCATCAAAACTGATCTTTAAGGTACTGAAGGACCTTATGAAAAACAGATCCACTTCAGAGGTGATTTGCACAGACTCCCATTGTGATAAGCTGGCCTCCTTTTTTGTGGAGAAAGTGAAAAAAATCTACCAAGGTTTTGACACACTCCACCAGAACCGAGAGGTTATTGTCCCCGATACGATGGGATATGAGACCCTTGCTATGCTACCTGAACTGACTATTGAGACCTTTGACAGGCTTAGCCTCAGGGTCAAGTCAGGTTCTCCCTCGGACCCATTAAAGCCAGCCTTTATTAACACACTTTCCCCACTGTGCCGTGACCCCATATTGAATCTTATCAATATGTCATTGTCCAACGGAACGGTACCCACGGCATGGAAACAGGCAGTGGTTACTCCTATACTAAAAAAAGCCAACTCTGACCCCCGGTTGCCAGAAAATTATCGACCCATATCCCTGTTGCCTTGGATTGCCAAAGTAACAGAAGCCCACGTCAACTCTGTTCTGTCTGAGCATCTGGCTCGCAACCAGATATTGGATCCCAGTCAGAACGGCTTCCGGTCGGGACACAGTACCGAGACGGCATTACTCTACATCACGGAACATCTTCGCCAGGTACTGGACTCAGGTCGTACTGCAGCGCTTTTACTATTAGATCTAAGCGCTGCCTTCGATACTGTGTCCCACCATATACTGATCCAACGCTTACAGGAGGCGGGAGTGACTGATCTCGCTCTCCAGTGGTTTCGGTCTTTTTTATCGGATCGATCCTTTAAAGTGGCTATACCACCTGGCCAATCCGCCACTTATCCCCTGGAGCTGGGGGTACCACAGGGATCCTCGTTGAGCCCTACTATGTTCAACCTCTATGTGAAACCGCTGGCTGGTGTCGTCAAACAGTGGGGTCTTACAATGGCCTCATATGCGGACGACACACAGCTAGCGGTGACACTTAGTGGAGACCCTGAGGTGGAGGCCCCCAGATTCCGAGCGGGTCTGATGGCAGTAGCAAGCTGGCTTCGCACCAACTGCCTTCAGTTGAATGCCACCAAAACAGAGGTGTTGGTACTAGGGAAGCACGCTGAGCTATGGGGTAACCAGTGGTGGCCATCAGAGTTGGGTGTCACTCCCATTCCAGCTTCTGGAGTGAGAAATTTAGGCATCTGGTTGGACTCTGCGCTCACTTTCAGGGACCACACCAAGAAGGTGGCTGCCACGTGCTATGGCATTCTGCGGGGAATAAGGCCGGTTTTAAAGTACTTTGATCCCCCTACCAGACAGCTTGTGGTCCAGGCCTCTATACTATCTCGGCTGGACTACGGCAGTTCACTGCTGTTAGGGGTGAATCAAGCGGAGGCCTCTAGGCTCCAAAGGGTACAAAATGCCACGGCACGGGCCATAGTGGGCCTCCCTAGACATTGCTCAGTGTCTGGTACCATCACGGCCTTACATTGGCTCCCGGTCAGACAGCGAATCCAGTTCAAAGCGCTGTGCCTGACCTTTAAAATTTTGAAATCTTCTTCGCCGCTGGCACTTGCCAACCTACTCACGCCCTATATTCCTTTGAGATCCTTGAGATCGGAGGGGCTTCATCTGGCTGTCTGTCCACGCTTTAAATTGAGCAGTATGGGTGGCCGCTCCTTTAGGGTGCTCGCGGCAGGTTTATGGAACTCGCTTCCGGTACACATCCGAGCTCTTGAAGACCTGCTCGCCTTCAGGCAGGCGATTAAAACTTTCCTGTTTCCCGTGTTTGTTTAATTTCCTTTTCTTTTATTGTGTGTTATGTTATAGTGTCTGTCAAAGCGCCAGGACGCCCCTTTGCTGGGGCAGCTGTGCGCTATAAAAATATAAATAACATAACATAACATAACATAACATAACAGTGCATATCCTGTTCCACAAAGTAAAGCGGTGCTGTTCTTCCTCCCTTCCCCTCCTTGCCATGTGTTCCCTGGTCTGTGTGTAGTCACTCTTGCACAAGGTCATCTAGGCTGGCAGTTACTCCAAGTGCCCAATGCTTGCAGCATCATGTGTGGGGGTGGTGTGTAACAGGTTTTTGCACGTTGCCTGTGCCCTGGCCAGTTCTGTCATTGTGGGGTCCATGTTAGTTGGCACTGATGCTGAGTCCCGACATGGGAGTGTGTGTTTCATGTGTACTGCCTTACTGCCTGCATGTCGAATGTTGTGCCCTCTGACATGATGTGCTTGAGCGTGAGATGTGCATAGTGCAGGGATGGTGGCTTGGGTTCCAGTCATATCCATCCAGGGCCATGGAGTGGTGTGGCCACTACAGTCCCCTGGGGCACCTTGTCCTAGGTATCATGTGTGTCATCAGACAATGTGGACATTCTCTGTGTCTTCAGCATGGTTTGGACCCTGTGGCATAGTACCATGGCCTCATTTGTATTCATGTATACTGTGCTACATGTGTCCACTGTACAGGGTGACCTAAATTAGCTGGTTCATACTCCAGTGCCTGTGTGTCTTGGTACAACTATCTGATGATGGTTGTTTGTCAGTGATATATGTGGCCAGGCGCACCAGGGGTAGTTTGTGTGCGATCAGGATTAATTGCAGGCCATGTGTTTTCATCCCAGACTAAGAGGTGTAAGTACTTCCTCTGTCTCAATCACATTGTCTCAGGTGGGGGGGGTTGGTGCGGGCAAGGCCTACATGTCCAAACCTGAAGTCTCCTTGCTCGGTCTGACCAGTGTGTGATGTTTGTGTGGCCAAACACTCAAGGTGCAGTGCCCCAGTCATGTTGGCCATGTTTTTCAGTATTACTTTTGCAGCATGTCCCAAGAGTTGCTTGACATGGTTCCTGCTCATCCCTTTCTTGGCTACGCTGTGTGTCGCTGATGCTGTGCTAGATTGTCCCCAGAGCCTGGCTCCTCTGTCCAATTTGATATCAAGTTATTTGCTATTGTGTCATGCTCTCCATATTTTAACAGTGGCATGGGGGGTCAACAAACTGTGTGTTGCAGGGACTACATAGGTACCATGTATTGTAGATGTTACTCTTGTAGCTTTTCAGGCTATGCACTGTGACCTATGTGGAGTTGACTCATGTGACATATGTATACAGGTGTCTGATTTCTCCTGTCTCTTCACCTTGCCCACAGCATCGTCGGGGGACTACGAGGGAGACACTGGCACGGACCGTGAGGAGGGAGCGAGCACCAGTGCCAGCAGTGCAGAGTTGTCTGGCACATCGAGTGGCACGGAGGCCGACGGGAGAGCAGCGGAGGACCTGTCCAGTCAAACCACCACCGACTATGACACAGACGGGTCCGAGGCTGAGCACTCCGAGGGGGCGGGGGCTGCTCCCACAGCTGTCAGCAGCACTCTATCACTACCCGCCCCCTCCATTCCGATCATCGGCCTCCCACTTGCTCGTGTCCCTTCCCGCCGTGCTCGGTCACCACGTGTCTCCTTCTTGCCAGGCACCGCACCCCCTGCCCCTGTCTCCACTGCTGCCACCAATGCCGAGTCTGTGGACATCCTGCGGCAGTTGCAGGTTGGTCAGACTGCAATGCTTAATGTCCTCCATGGCCACAGCCAAGTGCTCAACCAGATGGAGGCATACATGGAGGGCATTTCAGCTGCGCAGTCTGACCAACGCAACTTTCTGAGGTCCATAGACTCGACACTTACTGCAGCATTGGGTCTCCTGCAGCGCTACGTCCCCCCCTACCCCTGCAGCATCCACACTTCCCACTCCCATGCCTGTCCAAAGCACACCCAGACGTAGCCATGCACGCACACCACCAGACACAGGCACCACACCACCAGGGAAGGCAAAGCGCACACCTCCTGGCACGCACACACAGGGTGAAGTAGGCACACCCACTGGGTCGGGGGGGAAACGGAAGACACGCAGCCAGAGTGGGAGTCCACATTCCTCACGACCACCACCCTCCAAATCCACTCCCCTCAGCTCTCCTGGCCAAGAGTCGGACACAGGGTCAGTCCTGCCCAGTGTGTCCATCAGCCCCAGTGTGGCACCACCCCGCAAGCGGTGGAGGCAGGACACCGGCAGGGGAGTTGAGCCCCCCCCTCTGTCCACACCCTCCACCAGTAGCACTGCAACCCATCCCTCCGACCCCCCCACCTCCTTGGGGTCTGTGGTTCCTTCGGGTGCAGGGGAGACGCTGGGCGACCTGGCAGTAGTGTGCAGCGCCGTGCTCGAATCCACCTTTGGCGCTGCCCCACCCCCTGTGTTGGAGTCGTCCGTCCCTACACCCACAACACCTACCCTTGCCCCTCCTATCCCTGCTGTGCCTGGTCCTTCCCCCCCACATGATGCCCCCCCCTTTGGATGACAAGGTAGTCTGAACTGTGCAGGCAAGCTAGGGGACACGCATCCCAATGTGTCCCCCACCTGGATTGGAACAATGGACTGCCCTATGTGCCTTGTGCATTTTGAACTCTTCGTACAAATCATTTTGGGACATTGCTGAATAAAGCTATTTTATTTTCCTTGGCACACTACTGCTTTACTGGCATTGCTGTTGGTGGTGCTGCTCCATGATTTGGGGTGGCGATAATGTGTTAGGTGTCTGGGATAAGTTGTAGTGTGCTGTTCGTGGGGTGGACCCTGTTATCTGTGTGCCATCACACGGTATTTGCTATCAAACTTTGGTCATGTAAGCTGTTACTGCATGGTGACATTGTCCCAAGGTGTGTTCCTTCCTCTGTGGACCCTGACATCTTCCCTGCAGGGTGTTGTGAAGACATTTGTGCAGTGCTGTGTCTACATTTGCTGGGTGTGTGACGGACCCCTTCAACTTTGGCCATGCATGCTGGCCAAGGTCTCCACCTGCATCATTTGTGTCATCCTTGGGGGTCACTGTACTTGTGAGTGGAGTATATTGACAGGACTTCATGTGTACATGTTCCCTTTTCCGCACTTTGCATGTGTGTACTCCCAGCCTCGCACACATGTGTTTCGTGTTCTGCTGGGTCTTTGAGCACCTGACTGACAATTGTGGCCATTGTATCTGTGTGTACACAACCCCTTTCTTTCCATGGGCACAGCTGGGGGGACTCTGCACACACCCCTCCTATGTCTGGGCACTGCTGGGAGGACTCTGCACACACCCCTCCTGCGTCTGGGCACTGCTGGGAGTAATAGGCACACACCCCTCCTATGTCTGGGCACTGCTGGGAGGACTCTGCACACACCCCTCCTGCGTCTGGGCACTGCTGGGAGGACTCTGCACACACCCCTCCTGTGTCTGGGCACTGCTGGGAGGACTCTGCACACACCCCTCCTGTGTCTGGGCACTGCTGGGAGGACTCTGCACACACCCCTCCTGTGTCTGGGCACTGCTGGGAGGACTCTGCACACACCCCTCCTGTGTCTGGGCACTGCTGGGAGGACTCTGCACACACCCCTCCTGCGTCTGGGCACTGCTGGGAGGACTCTGCACACACCCCTCCTGTGTCTGGGCACTGCTGGGAGTGATAGGCACACACCCCTCCTATGTCTGGGCACTGCTGGGAGTGATAGGCACACACCCCTCCTGTGTCTGGGCACTGCTGGGAGGACTCTGCACACACCCTGCCTGTGTCTGGGCACTGCTGGGAGGACTCTGCACACACCCCTCCTGCGTCTGGGCACTGCTGGGAGGTCTCTGCACACACCCCTCCTGCGTCTGGGCACTGCTGGGAGGACTCTGCACACACCCCTCCTGTGTCAGGGCACTGCTGGGAGGACTCTGCACACACCCCTCCTGCGTCTGGGCACTGCTGGGAGGACTTTGCACACACCCCTCCTGTGTCTGGGCACTGCTGGGAGTGATAGGCACACACCCCTCCTATGTCTGGGCACTGCTGGGAGTGATAGGCACACACCCCTCCTGTGTCTGGGCACTGCTGGGAGGACTCTTCACACACCCCTCCTGTGTCTGGGCACTGCCAGGAGGACTCTGCACACACCCCTCCTATGTCTGGGCACTGCTGGGAGTGATAGGCACACACTCCTCCTATGTCTGGGCACTGCTGGGAGTGATAGGCACACACCCCTCCTGTGTCTGGGCACTGCTGGGAGGACTCTGCACACACCCCTCCTGTGTCTGGGCACTGCTGGGAGGACTCTGCACACACCCCTCCTGCGTCTGGGCACTGCTGGGAGGACTCTGCACACACCCCTCCTGTGGCTGGGCACTGCTGGGAGGACTCTGCACACACCCCTCCTGTGTCTGGGCACTGCTGGGAGGACTCTGCACACACCCCTCCTGTGTCTGGGCACTGCTGGGAGAACTCTGCACACACCCCTCCTGCGTCTGGGCACAGCTGGGAGGACGCTGCACACACCCCTCCCGTGTCTGGGCACTGCTGGGAGGACTCTGCACACACCCCTCCTGCATCTGGGCACTGCTGGGAGGACTCTGCACACACCCCTCCTGTGTCTGGGCACTGCTGGGAGTGATAGGCACACACCCCTCCTATGTCTGGGCACTGCTGGGAGTGATAGGCACACACCCCTCCTGTGTCTGGGCACTGCTGGGAGGACTCTGCACACACCCCTCCTGTGTCTGGGCACTGCTGGCAGGACTCTGCACACACCCCTCCTATGTCTGGGCACTGCTGGGAGTGATAGGCACACACCCCTCCTGTGTCTGGGCACTGCTGGGAGGACTCTGCACACACCCCTCCTGTGTCTGGGCACTGCTGGGAGGACTCTGCACACACCCCTCCTGCGTCTGGGCACTGCTGGGATGACTCTGCACACACCCCTCCTGTGGCTGGGCACTGCTGGGAGGACTCTGCACACACCCCTCCTGTGTCTGGGCACTGCTGGGAGGACTCTGCACACACCCCTCCTGTGTCTGGGCACTGCTGGGAGTGATAGGCACACACCCCTCCTATGTCTGGGCACTGCTGGGAGTGATAGGCACACACCCCTCCTATGTCTGGGCACTGCTGGGAGTGATAGGCACACACCCCTCCTGTGTCTGGGCACTGCTGGGAGTGATAGGCACACACCCCTCCTATGTCTGGGCACTGCTGGGAGGACTCTGCACACACCCCTCCTATGTCTGGGCATGTACGGTCGGGACATACACGGGTGTGGGTATGCTCCATTCATACACGGGTGTGGGTACGTTCCAAACATACACGGGTGGGGAGTTGGTACGCTGCATGCATACACGGGTGGGAGTACGGTCCGTACATACACTGGTGGGGTGGGGGTACGGTCCGTACATACACTGGTGGGGTGGGGGTATGCTCCATTCATACACGGGTGGGGGTACGCTCCATTCATACACGGGTGTGGGTACGCTCCATTCATACACGGGTGTGGGTGCGCTTCATTCATACACGGGTGTGGGTACGCTCCGTACATACACTGGTGGTGTGTGGGTACACTCCATTCATACACGGGTGGGGGTACGGTCCGTACATACACGGGTGGGGAGTTGGTACGCTGCATGCATACATGGGTGGGGGTACGGTCCGTACATACACTGGTGGGGTGAAGGTACGGTCCGTACATACACTGGTGGGGTGGGGGTACGCTCCATTCATACACGGGTGGGGGTACGCTCCATTCATACACGGGTGTGGGTACGCTCCGTACATACACTGGTGGGGTGGGGGTACGCTCCATTCATACACGGGTGTGGGTACGCTCCGTACATACACTGGTGGGGTGGGGGTACGGTCCGTACATACACTGGTGGGGTGGGGGTACGCTCCATTCAAACACGGGTGGGGGTACTCTCCGTACATTCCTGTACCCACGGTTTGCAGGGCTGGGTACGTACCGTCCCCAGGCCTTAAGAGCGTGGGTACGGGCCGTACCACGCCCACCACTACGTCACCCCGACAATGGCAGTACGGGCCGTACCCACGTTCGAATGGCCGGGGTACGGGCCGTACCAGCATTGTTGGGGTGATGTGGAGGTATGCGTGGTACGACCCGTACCAACGCTCTGAAGGCCTGGGTACGGTGCAGACCCCCAATGGGGTGCCGTAGGGGTACGTACCGTACCCAGGCCTTCAGAGCGTGGGTACGGGTCGTACCACGCGTACCCCCACATCATCCCAACAATGCTGGTACGGCCCGTACCCAGGCCATTCGAACGTGGGTACGGGCCGTACCGCCATTGTCGGGGTGACGTAATGGTGGGCGTGGTACGGCCCGTACCCACGCTCTTAAGGCGTGGGTACGGTACGTACCGGTATTGTTGTGTTGCCGGTTCGCGTCAACATCCACTTCCATTGTGGCGGACGCTTGCATTGCTGGACACGCCCCCACCCCCTCGAGGTGACCAGGTCCTGCAGGTCAGGTATGTCCAGGGCATGTGTGATTTGTGACTTGTGTGGGGGTTATGTGTCCTGCCCCTGCCCCCCCTTTGCCCCTGGGTGTTATTCTGACCTTCTGCGGCATCTGCGTCGGTGCCTGTAGAGCAGGTGGACTGCTATGAGGGCTGGGATGACACGTAGGTTCGGGTCCATGGCTGTCCGTCGCGTACAGGTGCTCCTTGTGCGCGTCGTCCTGGTTTCCCGGCAGTTTTTGGCAGCCGGAAAATATCATCCGTGCGGGGTGACGTCGGTGCGGATCGTACTTCCCGGTTCGTGAACCGCAGCCTGCATGCGTCCCGACGTCACGTCGGAGCATTCCCGGATCACATTGGTATGTATTTTTTCGTCGGTCGGTGTTTGGTGCGATTCGTACGGAAATGTTGTTTCCGTGGGAATCGTACTTCCATGTTTGTAATGTTTATTTCCCGGGTACGAGTCGGACGTATGAAACGCTCTGACTGACGGTTCGTACCCGGTTTCTCCAGGATCCGAATTGGCACCCTACTGTAATTATTGTTAAGTGCAGTGGTTATAGTAGATTTTGAGGTTTACTGTCTGGTATTTCATGAAATTAAATTAAATTGATATAGCAATAGTAAAAAAATATTTAAGTGTATATTAATTGTATTTTATTATTACATATTGGATTTGTACTACTTAATTAAATATTTAAAGTTTAGGATAATAAATACACTTAAAGTTTTAATGTGATATGTTTATTGATATATTTAATGTTATTAGTAGGAAAAAAATATGAATATTTTGTATTGGAATAATGGGTAATGGTATTCTGTAATTTTATAGTATTTATTTATTTTATTTTTGTAAAAACAATTTTTTATATATGTTAAATATTGATAATAGAAGGTAAATATAAATAATCAGAGAACCACAATTAATAAGACAAGAAAATGGTTTTTATTGTAGTTTTTGTAATTTTTTATTGTTTATTCATTTGAGTAGGATCATTCAGAAATATCATTATTTACATTGTAATTCAATTCAAACATATTGAATATAGGTCAGAAAAAATGTTATGTACATTTACTATATTTTGTACAATTTTTTAGTACATTTAAATTATTTATAATGTAGTAAAATGTTGTGTTTTAAATTAAATTCAATATAGCAATAGGTTTTGTAAATATTTATACAAAACTTTTGGCAAATATTTTCATATATAAACATTTTTAACATTTTAATATTTGTAGTACAAACATGTTATAAGTTTTTTATTAATATTAATATGTAAAATATTAATATTATTTTTTTTTACAATGTTTTCAAAACAAACACATTTTTAACATAAATTAAATGTTATCATTCATGCAAAATATTTGTAACAATTTTTCATACATTGTTTTGTTGTATTTTCTTTTTAGAAAATATAATAATAAATATTTTATATTTTGTAATATTTATATTTATAATTTTACACATGAGGAATTTTTTTTTACAATTTTTAGGTACATGAAAAAAAGAGGTGTATTTTAGCTAAATAATAGAAAAAACTTTGTGTGTGAATTTACATTTTATTTGATTTAATGAGGTTTTTTTTGTATAGTTAAATGTTTTATTATGTTTTGGGCGCTCTATTTTGTAACCCGGTAATGTTGTTTTGGGTCATTTGGGTGGAAGGGAAGCTCGCGGTTAGGAGTTACTTCGCGTCGTGAAAGGTAAGGTTTGTTTTATATGTTTTAGATGGTTTAAAACTTTATTTTGAACCTAGTTAGATACTGTTTAGTGTAGCTGTATATATATTAGTTATGTTTGGAAATGTTATGTGTTAGAGTTGCGTGTTGTGTTTTTACGTGTTTTTAACGTTGTGTATTCATGTTTCGAGAGTTAGGTTTAAGGTGTTTAATGTATATTTAGAACTCTTTTAAATCTAGTACTATTGTTAGTAAGTGTTTATGTGTTGTTTTATGTGGGTGGGAATGTATGTTGCTTTGTTTTTATACATTCTTTGCTAGGTTCTTCGTTTCGGATGGAGTCGTTTTTTTTTTTAAAGAAGTGTGTGTTCGTTTTATTGAACAATATGTTTTTTACACTTCTTTAAATTTTTCGGTTTTCCTGGAGCGTTTTTTACTATTTTTATCTATTTTCGGGTTTTTCATGGTTTTCCGATGGATATTTGGTGCATGGATTATGGATTTAATCGACAGTTGTATTTTTGCATTTTTTTGGGGAACCTTTTTTTTTGTGTTTGGATTGTGTAAGCAGGAAATTGATTTTTCAGAGTTTGGAATAAACTTGGTAAGTTAATTTATTATTATTTCTTGTGGGTGGGTATTGTTTAATATTATTGTTTATTTTTATTTTATTACAAATATTATTAATGTGTGTTAATATATTTTTGACAATGTGTATAAATATGTTACACACAGTAATTATTTTTGTGATAAGATAAATATATTTTATGTGTTTGATATGATTGAAAATGAGTAATTAGTCATTTATTTGTATTGGTCTTTTAACCCCTTGGCTGCGGCAGGAATTCCGCCGTAGCGCTGGGGGGGGTTTGGGGGCAGCGCGGTGGCGCTGTGCTCATGACAGAGCCACTCCGTCATGAGTCACGGTTGAGCTGTGCTCATGACGGAGTGGTTCCGTCACGACTCCGCCCACTGCACTAATCGCCCGCACAGGCGGGGAATTAGCGCCGCGTGGGCGGAGGGGCGGCCAACGGCCGCAGCATGACGGAACCACTCCGTCATGAGCACACGGCACCCGTGGCTCATGACGGAGTGGTTCCGTCATGAGCGGGGAAGGGGTTAAAGAAGTGTTTTAGCTATGATGTTTAGGTATTCTAGGCCTTTGGTAGTCGGGTACAATTTTACTTGTTGCTCTAGATATTTATACATTTGTTTAGTTTGTTTTAAGGTTTTTGGAGTTAGCTGAGTTATGGATTGTTCCATTCGGAACTCTTGATAACTCTGTTCTTTTTGTAGGCATGATATAAATCTTTCTAGTGTTGGTTTTGTTCTGCCTGTTGATTGCAGGAAGGCGTTATGCCATCCTTCAACTGCGTTATTAGTTTTTGATTCTCTATTTAATTTGCTTCTGTATACGTTCCACCAGGAAATTAGGAATTTAGGGTTTCTTCTGTGGCCAGATCTATGTAGTCTGCCGACCCATGTATCTTCGAAATAGTCCAATAGTGGACTTAGTTTTTCTTCATTTTGTTTGTAGAAGGCGCTGTCTATTAAAATGTTGTAATGTTCTGTTACGTCTGTGTCAGGTACATAAGCTAGTGCTATTAGTTTTTTTATTTGATATGCGAAAGCTGAATTAGTTGCATATTCAATGCTTAGGGCTGATTTTTGCATGTGTCTCCATAGGCACTGATTAAAATGATAATAGCAGCCTTGGATGGAGGTATGGGGGTGTGTTTTTAATATAGTATTAATCATTGCATGTTCAAAATCTAGGATTATTTTTTGTGGGGAAAAGTTATTTGTTTTTTGTTTTATTGTATTTAATAGTTCAATGTATGTGGAGTTATGTTTGTTTGGTAATAATGTGTAAATTAATGGTATATTGCAATTGTGATATAGGACGTGTATTGTATATAGTTGGAAAAAGGGTTTGGGACATATGGTAAAAGTCCCATCCATCATCCAGTTTTGTGATTCTTGTAGTTTAGAGAGATTATTAACAGTTCCAAATATTATTATTCTTTTGTCATTGTTTTTATTATCAAAAATGACAAATGGTTCTTTGTTTAAAGTTATACTTTGTTCTGGACTTAGAATAACTTCACTATGGGGCCGATTCCGATCCTGGAAAATATTCCCCGTGTGGAAATGTGGATTTTCCTGGTCAGTTATGTCCCCTATCTTGGACCCCAACGGTTCTATATGCATGTTACAAGTACATGTATGTTCCCTCCAGTTCCAGTTTCGAAGACGCAAACACATGTGCGTCCACCGTTAACATGTCCTCTGTCAGATCCGCCATGAATGGGCTGGATATTCGATTCCTAAGTATGAAAGGCCACCGACTTTATATGGCTAAGTTACTCCATTTTTACAGTTCAGGCAAGTAGGCCCGATTCTGTCCTCAAAGCCTTTCCCTGCTCTCTGCCTCTGACAGCTTCAGCTTGAGCCTGCATCTGTGACCATGAACTTTGTCTCATTCTCTGTGCGGCCCACGAAGCCTGACATCAGCCTATTCTCTGCCAAGAGCTGTATTTCACCTTCGAATTATCTGCTTCCCCCTCAGCCGATGCATTCCTGCCTAGTAGCTTAAGTAAACATTCCTCCAGTTACCAAGCAAAAGGCCCGGTTTCTCTGCCCTCATGCAAGTAATTCATAGCCCTGTCACCATGGAATATTCCCATCCCCTCGCATTCAGTGTAGACACTTAGACGCTTGTACACACACACACAGTCAGTATAGAATAGATTCTGTCCGAGAGCCCTTCCCTTGTGGATAACACAGTTCTTTAAACATAGGATATTAGATATGATTTGGGATTAGGTTGACATAACCCCAGACTTTTGTCTCCACATGTAGAGCTAAATGTCAAGTCCCTTTCACCCTCTAGTTGCACGTCTATCACACGTCATGCTGCTGCACGCGCATCTCTGCCAAGTATTTCTGCTGACATTGCGAAATCATCTCCAGGTATCCACCCACACATGACAATTTACCCCTTATCATCAAGTGGACGCCCACATGGACGCCCACCTTCACGCCTACTTACACGCCCACATGCTCTTATCTCATTCTCTCTTGCTCTTTTGCTTACGTACAATTGAGAAATGTATATATACTGTACTCTGTGAATAATGTTTTGAGAATATTGAGAATACTTTTCAGCCCCGTCCAGATCCTTTTTGGTGATGGAGATATTCTCCCTTTGACTCGAGTTATTGGAATAAAGCCCTTTATGAATCTGATACCACAGACTCAGCCTCTTGCTTTATGCATGATCCTATTGATAATATTTAAAAGTCTGAGAGCGTGATATTTTATTTACCACAGAATGGCGCCCGAACAGTTTAATCTCTTTCCCCACACGCCGGAGATGAAGGTCCTGTTTTGCCCCCTTCCATAGCCGTGATGGACTTCAAGCGTGCACGTCGCGGGTTTTTCCCGCCAACTCCCTCAGGCCACCGAAGGGGACAGACTGCGACAAGGCATCCATACGAGGCGGTGAGGAACGCAGATTGTCTACCCAGAGCCCACCTGCGAGAGAGCTGCGTCTGAGGTATACAGAGGCCCACCAGGTTTTCAAAGTCCCGATGTCCAGAGGGTCCGATGTCCGCAGTCGTCGAGTCCAGTCCATTCTCTGAGGCCTTCCGTTTCAAGGAGCTACTCGGTGAGTACCATCGCCGGGGAGGCGTGTTGACGCGCACATAGGTTGTGCCGGTCAAGACGGATTTGGGTACACAAATCCGGTCTGCACTGTTTAGCAGTGTATATGTACTGTTTAGCAGTATATCAAGTATTCCGAAGTATTCAGTTATTGTCAAGAATTCAGCGTGGTGATTAGTTAGGCAGACTGTCATCATTGTCGGTCGTTGTTAAAATGTTTAATGTTTAATGTTTAAAGTGTTCAAATATTGTGGTATGAATGATTGTTCATTGTTCACTGTTCATTATTGTGTTTTTTTCGTATTAAGTGAGTTCAAGAGTAAGTATCAGATCAGTTGTCAATATGCCGCTCTTCTCGAAGTTAAGACAGATTACTACCAGAAAAGGGGTGCTTGAAGAAGCAGTTCCTATTCCTCCTAGGGACACTCCAGGACATTTTATTTATCACAAGCATGGCTTAGACGCCATATTATTCCTTGATCTATGGGTGGACTACACCAAAGAGTTACCAGAAAGTCAGAGATGGCCCGTAGCTGGGACCTGGGATGCCGAATGTATCATGAAAGTCGAAGAAGAGTTGTGGAAGAGAAAAGCTAGACAGTCACAGAAAGACGCTGTTGAATTATGGCGTAAAGAATAGCATAGACGCACAGAGTAAGCGCTCAGAAAAGAAGAGAAAAGTAGGGAGGATTCAGACAAAGCCCGAGAAAACGTGTTAGTTGAGGAAGGTATACGAGTAAAAGCAGGACAAGTAGATGGACAACGAAACACTCTTATGAAAGAGAAAATGTAGACCAGCTTGGAAGGATGCCATTGAGTTTTTGGCGCACGGAGTGACATAGAAGGACAGAGTAAGTGTTTCACGAAGCAGAGAGAAGTGGACTGGTGTCTGGAAAAGCCAAGGATGAGATGTTACAGGAGGAATTTGAGCTGGTAAAATGAGCGCAGGCTGACAGAAAAAGAAATACTGACGTTGCTGGTATTTATCCCGTCCTTTCAGAGGACCTAGCAAGAGTGGCCCCAGTAAAAAGACCAGTTCTAATACATATATTAATTACATAGTAGCCCAAAGGTTCTTGAGCCCCCCACCAAATGAACGGCGCATAGCTGGTTTTTACATGGTCCAACATTTGACTACATTGTCAATAGGAAATTGAGAGGGGTGCAGCTAGAGAAGGAGCAACTCCTGTGATTTGATGACACCCCTAATGTACAAAGTGTTAACGAAAAATAATTAGTGACAAGTTTAGCTTGGAAAAAGAATTGTGGGTATTTCGAATTTGCAAATTTTTCATGAATACAGGTTTGTGTTCTTGATGGTCCAGTGAGCCAATGTGCAGGGTCAAGTCGGTAAGATTATGACCCCCTGAGTGCAAATTGTATGTAAAAATAATTTTTCAATTGAGCGAATTATTGCAGTTTTTATGGAATTGAGTAGTCTTTTTGTCTTTGACAGCTTCAGAGTGAGGAGAAGGTGGGGGCCGTGTAGAGCAGAATGTGATACAGAAATCGGAGACAGATTCTGACCTTGTAGCCAGTGTAGGTGGGGGCCGATGAGAGGAGCAGAACAGGGCACTGCTTAGAAGGCTTCTCTGACATCGCATCTGTGTAATGCCTGCAGCTGGAGAGCCTTGGGGCCAGGAGTAGGAAAAACAAACAAAAGATGGCTGGCAGCCCAGGCTCAGGCCGCGCTGAGGGGCTATTTTTAACTTCTCTGATAAGACAGGGCAGCTGAGAAATGTAAGTCGAGAAAGATTCCCTTGTTCTATTCTGTGCAAAACAAGTGCCCCGAGGAAATGTCTATGGAGAAGATTTGTTTTATTTTTTAGCAATTGTTATATTGCTTCTGGTCAGAAAGTAAAATGTTGCTCTTGCTTGGAATTTTAAGGGCTATGTGCCTATATAAAAACGATTTTCAAATTCAGACATTTTTGAATTGTGGCCACAAGCTGCCACCAGTTGCATTGGATAAATGATCCAGTGGTTACGGGTCTGTGAGGAAAGATGTGAGATGCATCTTCGACTAGGACATGAGGGTACATTGTGTACAAAGAAGCATAGCACATTTTTATAAAAAAAAAAAAAAAAAAAAAAAAAGAGACAGGTTCGTGTGTTCGTCATTTTTTGATTATTGTTGCTGATCCTGTGTGTCAGACTTGACGCGGTCATCATTGGGATGACCCACTGCCAGATGGGGTTGTATAGGGCAGGTAAATAAGTTATTGATTATAAGCCTGACAAATTAAGCAGGCCAGAATGTTCGCATCTGAGCTGTAGGTACTGTAATTACGCATCGCTGCTCATTTATATATGTTAGTGTAATTATCCATGCTTTCTGTGCCCGGTATACTGATGGCTTGGCACAATTACTAAATTTCACAGACATGATATTACCATTATCATGCTGTCAAAATAGCAGACAACACGTTATCAGTGTATGTCTAATTGGTGTTGGAGATGAATGAAACAAAAGAAAAAGGCTATGCAAGACTAAAATATTTTTCACATAACTGCCTTTCTCTTATAGACAGGCAGCCTCGGTCATATGTTTCCAGATTGGACATTAAGGAACAATTATGATCTGTGCACTCGCATTTTAACTCTTGAAAGGTTTTTTTTTTAAATAAGGACTGCCACCACAGAGTGACATATGAGGCCCGGTATTTAGGGTAATGAGAAAATATCTGACAGGATTTCCTTTTTAAAGTTTGCTTTAGTAAGCTCATTCTTGTGAGTGGTGGCCCCAATAGTTGACTTGTTTTTGAATTAGGCTATTTATTGTATAGGTGGAAATTATTGCAAAATGACTAATTTCTTTAGCAGATAAATTATTAATTATCAACATTAACAACTGTTCTTAAACTTGGTTTTCCGAATATTCAGGTACTTTAGCATTCCTATTAGGGCTTCCTAGCATTAATATTGACTTCAGGTTGGTGTAGGTTCATGTACTAGGGACATTTGCATATGAGATGTCATTTGGCTAGCTTATGAGCTAACACAATGAGGTTTGTACATTAATTTGAAGGATTTCTCGCCGTTTCACATACGCTGTGTATCTCCTATAATTTTGCTTACGCCCAGTAGCTACACACAGGGAATAATAGTGTTGACAAGACACAGGGTTTGATAGTGTTTGACACCAGTGAAATCTGTTTCAGATTTCCTCCTGTCAAAAAGGGGGGGGAAGGAGGAGAATATTGGCTTTCTGCTGGCCCCTGAGGAGGTTCGCTTCCCGCTAGCCCCTTAAGAAATTAAGCCCCTTAGAAATTAGCCCCCTTAGAAATTAAGCCAAGGAAATAGGTATGGTGTTTTCCCCTTTTTCTCATGTTTTATTGTGATCTTTCAGGGGAATTAGTCCAAGCCCCTAATACAGCTTCTACTAAAGTCCTCCCTTGGACACAAGAACACACTGTGGCATTTGAAGAATTAAAGAGAGCTTTATGTCAAGCACCAGTTTTAGCAAACCCTGATTACAACAAATCGTTTATGTTTTTGTGACAGAGCGGGATGGAACAGCACTATCTGTCCTAACACAAGATCATGCAGGAAAACACGAGCCCTGTGCTTATCTTTCTAGTACATTAGACCCAGTAGCACAGGCTTTGCCTGCGTGCCTAAAATCAGTTGCAGCAACGGCCTTAGCCATAAGACAAAGTGACTCGATAGTGCTGGGCCACCCTCTGACAGTACAAGTACCACACGCAGTAGAGGTTCTCTTGAACCGGACACAAACACAACACCTGACTGTAGCTAGACTGACAGATTATGAGCCAACGTTATTTCAACCACACATAGAGATCAGACGATGCAACATACTGAATCCTGCTACCCTTTTGCCCTCCAGTACAGAAAGCGTTTCACCACACAACTGTGTTGAAGTAATACATACCGTGACTAAACCAAGACAAGACTTGACAGATGTTGCACTCCCAGACCCCGAGCTAACACTATATGTTGACGGCTCATGCATGAGGACAGGGGCGGGAGAATTAGTGGCAGCATATGCAGTGACTGCTGATACTGTAATAATAGAGACTAAAAGAATAGACATATTGTCAGCACAAGCAGCAGAGCTCATCGCCCTGACACAAGCGTGCATAAGAGCTAAGCACCTGAGAGTAAACATTTACACCGATTTTGTGGAGAGAAAGAGGTTTCTTGACCTCTCATGGGGCCAAGATACAGCATGGCCCCCTTATTCAAGCCCTACTGGAAGCAATACATTTACCAACAGCCATAGCTATCCTAAAATGTAAAGCACATACTAGAGCCACAGATACCATTTCCCAAGGCAATGATCTGGCAGACCGAACTGCTAAACAGACAGCTCAGACCCCACTAGACATGACAAAATCACAGATACTATCACTGTCCAAAGCCATGACAGTTAGGGATCCTTCCAAGGATGTACAAGACATACAGACACATGCTACTATGGACGAATTAAAGAAATGGTCGGAACAAGGAGGGGTACTGACTGATCAGGGTTGGATGAATAAGGGCAAATTCGATGGTACAAGTGATTATAAATACCGCACATAGTCCTGCACACTTAGGAGAGAAAGCAATGATAGATAGCTTACAGAATATATGGTTCAACAAGCACCTGCGTGCAGCAGCGAAACAAAAGGTCAGAACATGTATGATCTGTTGCCAATTCAATGCAGGTAAAGGCATTCCGATGGAACAAGGTGGATTCCATCCACCTGACCACCCTTTTGAAGTGCTCCAAATGGATTATATCCAAATAAACAGATGTAGAGGTTACAAATATGTCCTGGTACTAATGAAGCAGGTGTCCCTTCTGTTAGGGTATACCTGGAAATTCCATTGTGTGCGACATCCTGAAGCAGCAGGCCTTGTAGAAAGACATAATCAGACATTAAAATTTGCGCAGACAAAGGTATAGATTGGATGGTAGCCCTGCCGGTTGCCCTCTTTTACATGCGAATAGTAGCTCATTCTAGAACAGGCTTATCTCCCTATGAAGTGGTCTTTGGTAGACCACCAAATATGTGGGGCACTACAATGCCTAAAAGATTACTTATGTTGACAGTAACATGCTGACAGATTACCTGGCTTCCTTGATGTCTGCACTACTCTCTTGTTGTTCGCAGGTTGCTGCCGCCTTCCCTGACAACACCCAGGTCAAAGAATACTCCATCGCTCCTGGATGACAGGCGCCGAAGTCAGTGCTCTGGACCACGGGGACGGCCGTTAAAGTCAAAGTGCACCTTCACCACTCTTTTACAAAGGAAAAAAAAACTTTGAACTTGGATTTTGAACAACATTTTCTAGAGGAGAATGCCCAGAAGTTTCCACAAAGCTAAACCTTGATTCAAAAAGTCAGAACCCGTTTGATCAATTAAGTCCACTAGGTGGTGAAGCGGTTGAACATGTATTCTGGCTCGCATAAGATCTTGGACAATAACATAAAGCAAAAATAAGAGAGTTAGATAAGAAGCAAATAGATGTATAGTGACTGTAATTTTTCAATATCTTAAGAGCATCACGATAATATGTATCAGCTTAATACTACATGCTATTTTTCCTCCTATTGCCTCACTTTTACACTCCTCCACTAATGATACCATAAAGCACACATTTAGTGATCTGCCATCCTATGAGCTATCATATCGACTTGCCTTACGCAACAATACCTTTATTCAGATGCTGCACCATTCACATCAGACTAGCAATGCTACAGACTGCTGGGTCTGTGGCCGACTCCCCCCCTATCAGAACTATAAGGGAGTTTTTGCCCCTTTTTCTCTATCCGTTCACACACAATGGCTCCTGTGGAGCATGGTTTAGTTTGATTAATTCCCTAGATTCGAATTCCGCAGTTTATCAAGACAACTGGGTATGGGGAAACCTGAATTTAGTTTTTGCTTAAAGTCTGCTACCCTAACAAGGAGGGACTTCCCAAAAGAACAGGAACTGATCTAAGAAATGAAGTATATGGATTAGGTAATTTTACACTTAACCTCATGATCCTGAACGTTGAATCTGAAGCTACACCAATCTTGCCCGCCATGTCCGTATTCCCAGTAAAAGAGGAATTATGTATAAGAAAGAATGGCTCCATACACATGGGCCATAGTAAATGCACCACTGTAATAAAATTCAGTGATCAAGGCAAGTCTACATTTAGAGCTTCTCGTCATTCCTACTTTATATGTGGCCAGACCGCATATATACGCTTACCTCTAGATTGGGACGGTACCTGTTACATAGCATTCCTCCTACCACCTGTTTTCCTAGCTCCTCCTGATTCTCATAGAAATACTCATTTAGTACACAATAGACAGCAGAGAGATCTCCCAATTGTCAATTACACTGAAACAGCATGGGAAAAAATACACAGATTTCAATAAAGGTTTCTTTCCCTATATAGGTACAGTTACCAATAGTAAGCTGATACGTAGATTAACCAGAACCCTTGAAGCAGTAGTGAACGAAACTATTTCCGCCTTAGGCAATTTAACAGAAGAGCAGTCTGCTATGCGGATTGTTGTGCTTCAAAATATTCTTGTCCTTGACGTTATCCTGGCCGATAGGGGCGGAGCTTGTAGGGTCATCGGATCAAGCCATTGCATTTTTCATACCAGAAAATTCGCCATCTGTATATAAAGCCATAACTCGCCTTCATAAGATTGTAAGCCAGATACACCAGAATCCAGGCACCTGGACTTGGTCCGGTTGGTTTTGGAGTGTATTATCTACCTTTGGATGGAGGGTCCTATCCTTCCTAGGTATTGGCCTTCTCATACTATTCAGTTGCTGTCTATGTCTACAATGTGGACCAGCGATCTGTGGTCTGTGTGCCACATCGTGTATTCCACCACCAAGATTTCATTCAAGATCACGGAAGAAGAAAGAAGAACAAATGATGCTATATGAACAGATCAATGGATTGATGAAGATTGATATCTCTTGAAGGGCAAGTAGGGGACAAGGAGGGAATGTGGAAATGTGGATTTTCCTGGTCAGTTATGTCCCCTATCTTGGACCCCAACGGTTCTATATGCATGTTACAAGTACATGTATGTTCCCTCCAGTTCCAGTTTCGAAGACGCAAACACATGTGCGTCCACCGTTAACATGTCCTCTGTCAGATCCGCCATGAATGGGCTGGATATTCGATTCCTAAGTATGAAAGGCCACCGACTTTATATGGCTAAGTTACTCCATTTTTACAGTTCAGGCAAGTAGGCCCGATTCTGTCCTCAAAGCCTTTCCCTGCTCTCTGCCTCTGACAGCTTCAGCTTGAGCCTGCATCTGTGACCATGAACTTTGTCTCATTCTCTGTGCGGCCCACGAAGCCTGACATCAGCCTATTCTCTGCCAAGAGCTGTATTTCACCTTCGAATTATCTGCTTCCCCCTCAGCCGATGCATTCCTGCCTAGTAGCTTAAGTAAACATTCCTCCAGTTACCAAGCAAAAGGCCCGGTTTCTCTGCCCTCATGCAAGTAATTCATAGCCCTGTCACCATGGAATATTCCCATCCCCTCGCATTCAGTGTAGACACTTAGACGCTTGTACACACACACACAGTCAGTATAGAATAGATTCTGTCCGAGAGCCCTTCCCTTGTGGATAACACAGTTCTTTAAACATAGGATATTAGATATGATTTGGGATTAGGTTGACATAACCCCAGACTTTTGTCTCCACATGTAGAGCTAAATGTCAAGTCCCTTTCACCCTCTAGTTGCACGTCTATCACACGTCATGCTGCTGCACGCGCATCTCTGCCAAGTATTTCTGCTGACATTGCGAAATCATCTCCAGGTATCCACCCACACATGACAATTTACCCCTTATCATCAAGTGGACGCCCACATGGACGCCCACCTTCACGCCTACTTACACGCCCACATGCTCTTATCTCATTCTCTCTTGCTCTTTTGCTTACGTACAATTGAGAAATGTATATATACTGTACTCTGTGAATAATGTTTTGAGAATATTGAGAATACTTTTCAGCCCCGTCCAGATCCTTTTTGGTGATGGAGATATTCTCCCTTTGACTCGAGTTATTGGAATAAAGCCCTTTATGAATCTGATACCACAGACTCAGCCTCTTGCTTTATGCATGATCCTATTGATAATATTTAAAAGTCTGAGAGCGTGATATTTTATTTACCACACCCGTACGAATCGTATCTGGATTTTTTACCGTACTAATCGTACAAGTCCCGTACAAACTGGCAAGTACGATTCGTTTGTGAAAAAGTCCATACGAATCGCATTGGGTAAATTCCCCGACACGTCCTCGGGTCGGAAAAGGTGTCCGACACGTCCCCGGACATTTTAACGTCTGAATCTGAAAACTGAAGTCCGAGTGCGCAAGTACGATTCCTACCGTCCGTCCGATTGTACAACCGTATGGTAAAAAGACCGTCTGGAGCGAACTCCTATAGCAACCATGGCGACGTCCAAACAGGTGCCCGGTACGTGCCGAACAACCCCCCCAGCCCCCCGTATGTACACGCTGTACCCCCCCAGCCCCCCGTATGTACGAAACGTACCCCCAGGCCCGTAGGTACGGCACGTACCCCCACCCGTGTATGTATGACACGTACCCCCAGGCCCGTAGGTACGGCACGTACCCCCACCCGTGTATGTACAGCACGTACCCCCACCCGTGTATGTACGGCATGTACCCCCACCCGTGTGTGTACGGCACATACCCCCACCCGTGTATGTACGGCACGTACCCCCACCCGTGTCACGGGTGGGGGTACGTGTTGTACATACACGGGTGGGGGTACGTGCCGTACATACACGGGTGGGGGTACGTGTCGTACATACACGGGTGGGGGTACGTGCCGTACATACACGGGTAGGGGTACGTGTCGTACATACAGGGGTGGGGGTACGTGGCATACATACACGGGTGGGGGTACGTGCCGTACAGACACGGGTGGGGGTACGTGTCATACATACACGGGTGGGGGTACATGCCGTACATACACGGGTAGGGGTACGTGTCGTACATACACGGGTGGGGGTACGTGCCGTACATACACGGGTGGGGGAACGTGCCGTACATACGGGCCTGGGGGTACGTGCCGTACATACACGGGTGGGGGTACGTGCCGTACATACATGGGTGGGGGTACGGCGCATCCATCTGCGGGGCTGGGGGGGGACGGCGTGGCCATCCGCGGGGCTGGGGGAGGGACGGCGCGTACATACGGGGGGCTGGGGGGGACAGCATGTACATACGGGGGGCTGGGGGGGAGACGGCACGTACCGGGCCCTCTATTCCACTCGCATCACGGCGTCCTTCGCTTTTCCGGCACTTTTTGGGTGCTGTAAAAATATTGCCGTCCGGACTGCTGTTGGTGCGAATCGTTCTTGCTGGGACGTAAAAACATGCCTAACTCCGTCCGGACGTCACGTCCGCGGTGTCCCGGATCACATTCGTATGGATTTTGCTGTCAGTCAGTGTTTTTTCCGACTCGTACGGAAATGGTGTTTCCGTAAGAATCGTACTTGCAAGTTTGTATGGTGTTTTTACCGGGTACGAGTCGGACGGAGAAAACGCTCCGACCGACGGTTCGTACCCGGTTTTTCCAGGATCGGAATCGGCCCCTATATGTGTGAGGAATTGGGGTTGAAGTAGTAGTGGTTTTTTTAGTACGTGCTATAGTTCTTTTGAGTGAAGTTACAGATGGCATTTGTGTAGTAGCAGTTTGAGGAATTTTGGGAAGCTGCTCTTTTAAAATTACACTTGTAGGTTTTTGAGAACTTGTGCTAGCTTCCTTTATAGTTTCCAATGCAGATCTGATTTCTATTTCAGTACTGTTTGGTGGATGGTTATGTTCTCTAGTGTACAGTACTGTTGTTTGTCATGTTGTAGCACGCCCATAGCACTTATTAGAGTAGTATTTAGTGCATTTCCAGTTAACTTTTAAACCATACACTTTTTCCTATGTGTAAGTGTATCCCATATAGCATAGTAACATTTTTCCCTTCTGGCTTGTTATGAATTCTGCTCCTTCAGTCATTTTGATGTAGCTTTATCTATGAAAAATATATATTATAGTTATTATCTATGCTGTTGTATGAATTTCAGTAGAAAAAAACCAAGATTTATTTACAATATACTTACAAAGTTGGTTTTGATGTGTTTGAGTAGAATGCCTTTTATTCTTTATTTGTGGAATTTTCTTCCAGTGTTTTCTTTCTCTGGAAAATAAAAGTACATTTGTTTCTATATTTTTATAGGGAATGGTTAGGGGATTTGTAATTGGGATTTAATTTGGGTGGTTTTGTAATCTATTAGATTTTTGGTTTTGAAATACTTACTTTGTTAGTTGTATCTTTTTTGGTGCTGTTCTGTATTTTCTTTGTTTCTTTTGGAGTTTCCTGTAGTGAAAACATGAAATAGAAAGAAGACATTTATTTATTTATAGTGTATGTATATTGTAATTACAATTTATTAGCTTTGAGTCTTAATGAGTATAATATAGTTAACTTACTTTTGATAGTTTTAAATATTTGCTGTATGTTGATTTCCTTATATCTGCAGTAGCAATCAAGTAGATTTTCTTCTTCATTCAATTTCGTTTTTTTGGTTCTGGACTGTGAATGAAGTTGAACTTCTTTTTATAGTGCTTTGGATGTTGTAATCTGTGTTTTATTGGTTAGTTTGAATTTGGAGTGTTTTTATTGGTTAGTTCGAATTTATTTTTTAGATATTCTGGTAGTTAGTTTCCAAATAAGGAAAACGCTAATTAGTGGTTTTGTGGTGTATTATTGTATATGTATTTTTCTAAAACATTATATTATGTATTGTATGCATGAATTGATAAAGTATAATTCCATAATATTGTTGTTTAATGTAGGAAGGTTGTTAATAATGTTTTAGTAAATAGTTAAGTTTTTTAATCGATTTTTAAATGTAGTAAATATATTATTGTTTAATCTTAATTTTGTGTAGAGTTAAAAGACATTATTTGCTGTTTATGTTGTTTGATTTTAGTATTTAATTTAATTTTATATAGTCGATATTAGTAAAATGGAGATATTTTAGTGGTCGATATTTTAGTTTACGATATTTTGTAATGAAGTATATGTTTATTAATGAGCGTCGATATTTAAGGATTTCGATAATTGTGTTTGCGATATTTTGTGTATCTATATTTATGTAGTTCGATACTGTGTGTTCGATATTTTTGTAATGTTTTAAATAAGTATGTGATGTTGATAATAATGTGATCGATAATTTCGTATCGATATATTTGTACGTCGATTTTTTGTCTTTCGATATTTTGTCAGTGATTCGATGATGACATCTTGGCAGCTATTGCTGCGTCCGAGACAGGGACGGGCTTTCCGAAAGGATTCCCTTCCCGCTACCATTATCGTTTAAGTCCTGATAACGTCCCGTTAGTGAGGATTAACAACGTTGGTGACAGATTGATTCCCAACGCGGACTGCAGACCATCTCTGATTACAGCTGCCCACGAAGGTGTTGCGTCTGCGCACGCCGGCATTTCGGCGACTGTATCTCTTTTGCAGCAACGTTACTGGTGGTACGGTTTGTACAAACAAACGCAAGCTTATGTTCTTTTATGTGACATTTGCCAGCAGATTAAACCCTCTACTGTCGCGCGTCCACCACAAACACAGCTGTTTATATCTAATCAACCACTTGCGTGTGTTTATTTAGATCACTGCGGTCCTTTTTCCTCTGATACTGCGTACAAGTACATCTTGGTTGCAGTGGATTAGTGCACACGTTTTCTGTGGGTGTGGCCGCAAAGGAGTACTGATGCCCGGACGGTCATCAAGGATTTGCGTGTCTTTATTGGGAGTTTTGCATGTGGTACCCTTCATTCTGACCAGGGCCCTGCGTTTGCCTCTAGGGCTTACAAAGAAGCCATGAGAAGTTTGGGGGTCCAAGTCAAATTTTCATCTCCATACCGGCCTGAGGGCAACAGTGTTGTGGAGCGAATGAACCGTGACCTAAGCAATCTTTGACAGCAAGGGTTTTAGGTACAGGCCGAGGCTGGCTGACCCACTTGTATGACGTGCAACGTGCACTTACATCTGGCTGGTGCTAATATGTATTTTTTTGTTCATGACAATTGGCTTTGTGGTAGTGTTTTTTTAAAATTATAAATGGACACTACCTGACTGAACGATCTACAATTGGATCAATTGCTGGAACTTTGGCCCCCCATTCCTCATCACACATTATGAAAAGGGACCAGACTTTTGTGAACATTACTGCCTGGCCTGTGCGTGATGGGATCGCTTGGGATGCTGTGAAATTTCAAATTCATGGACCTACCGAAGTGATTAATGTGCCTAATGTATTTCGTGTTTCTATGGGTGATGTAGTTAAACAGAATATCCGATCTGATGATTGGGATGTACAAGCAATAGAAGCACTATTTTCTGATCTAAAATATTATGCTGCATTTGATGCTGAAGATTTATATTTAAATTCTGCTAATTATGTTGAACAATTTTGTTATCAACATTATGGCACACATTTCCTACACAGAGCAAATAGTTTTCGAAATTTTGTTAATTACACACAATGGGAACATTGTCCAGACCCTCATCATGGCAGTTCTACAACGTTAGTGAACAAGTTCACATACTTTTTGGATTTTAGTGTGTCAAGACCAGCCTCCTTTTACTTTAAGATGGCGCCTGAAACCGCCTCGAAGGTAAGGTTGACACATACCAAATTATTATATTCCAAATCCTTTATGGACGAATTGGCTGTCGGAGGATATGAGCTATGGAAAGCTACTATCGATCTTAAATCGGTTTGGGGTACTAAACCATGGCAGGTTCAGGGAACAGAAGCTTTGCATTGTGCCTGTCTTATCCCTAACCATATTTTATTTTTGAATTCATCTATTTTTCAGACAAATTGTTTTGGCTTGTCTACCCGGATCTGGGTGCTTATCCCGGCTGGGGTAATTACACAGATCTTTCCCTTACTAAGTTGCAGTCCCTTATTTCCAACACCACCTTTAATGTTTCGGCATTTAATCCTGAGGGTTGGTTGGTTTGGCAAACTGGTTCAGATTCTTGTCAACGTCGATTTTTAGCCTTGGCACCTGGGTACACTCAAGTCAGGGTAGATCCTCGTTTTGAATCATCACACACTGTGACTACCTACTCTGTGGGTAAGTGATGCCAGTCGTGGCTGCAACATTCCACATTAGCGTCTGTTAAACTTCATTTGTCACGTTTAAACGACAACATTTATTTGAATGATTTTATTAAAGGTCCTGCAATAGGCAGGTCCAAAAGATGGGTATATGCTATTTACAACAAAGTTTGGAAATTGTCACAAATTGAGGCTGCCTCCAGATTACGTGCTATTGACCAGACCAATATGGAAAAAGTGTTGGCTGTGATTGATAATAGTATAAATACCTTGTCTTCTAGAATCTATACGTTAGATAACATTGTTTCATCTGTCGTAGACATTGTGCAGGATGATTTGTCTGTGTTGTACCATGGCCAGAATCAGATGCGTTCTGTTATGCAGTTTGCATGGACTTTACAAACGTTAAAGGCAGGGAAGGTCCCATGGGATTACATGAATGTTTCCTCTTTGTTCCTCCCTTTTAATTTAACTGCGAAACAACAGTTTATGTCTATGAAGGATGCGACTTATTCATTACTGCACATTGAGAAATTAGAACTATTGCCTTTCTCTATTGCTGAGTTAAATTCAGCCGTGTGGCTTATCCATGGGGTAATCACTTTACCTTTTTCGCTTTTTAAGTTTAGTTCGTGCATGAAAGATTATGCTCTTGGCAGATATGAACAACTTGGTAGTGCGTTCCTGCACTAGGTTTGGTCGCTCCCGTTTACATATAGATGCATGCGGGAGGGCACAGAGGTTTATCTGAAGGGTGAGGAATGCACTTCTGCTCCTGATCATTCTGTGGTGTGTAGACACATACAATTACATGGTGCTTGCAATGTACACGCTCCTAATTTGGCTTGCGTCCTGAAAGGTGTACCGGTGCCAGTTATAACCCCTTCATTTACACTGCTTGCTAATGGTAGTTATTTGCTTTTAAATAATGAAAATTGCTGCGGGATGCTAAAGGGCATACCATACATAGTCACTGTTTCACAGCGTGTTGTTTGCTGTAATAATGTCCTTTTCCCGCCCCCGCATGGCCGGCTCGATGTTTCTATCTGGCCTTCGATTCCAACCTTGAGCGCAGAGTTCAACCAGATGAGCAGAATAAGGGCTCTTTTGTCTCAAAGGGAGGTCGTTTTAACTTCGTCCCGTGAAACCTTTCTTCTTCACGTGGCAAACACCCGCACGGAGGTGCAGGCGCTTTTGAATACTGACCTCCCCTTCCATTTTGGAACATTGATACAGACTATCTTTCATGCCTCGTCTACGACCGGCATAGTTCATTTTTTTAAAATAGTGGGCTCCGGCCTCGTGACCTCCTTTCAGACTATTTTTGGTGTGATTCCGGCATTTTTTTCATTCTATTTTTTCCAGCGTCTTCGGAGGTCTTCCTTTGCTTCTTGCCCTTATTGCTGGAATACTTTTGCTGGTTTGCGTCCTACACAATGGCTGTTCAACTTGCGTACAGAGACAACATGCCCTGGCTGTTTCATCTGCGTAACCGGATGCTTGAATACTATGGCACGTTGCCTCTGGCGACTTTAAGTGTCGCGTATGGATTATCCTTCCGGTTTCCCTTCTTTACTTGTGTGCAACCCGTCTTTCACTGCCTGGATTGTAAATTCCAGTGGGCTCTGGATTTGTGCCTTTCAACCACGGTGTCACCTGTACCGGATTTTGGTCAACTAATGGGCCCCTTAACGGCTCATGACTATGAATGTTCTGGTGTTGGGTTTATGGCCTTGGGTGCGGCACATGGAGTCCTTGGAAATTGGGCCATTGAAGAGGCTGCGATTGACTTGCTGGAACGAAGTTATATCGAGGAACCTTCCTGTTGTTCCCGAGTGGTGCTGGAAGCTCCTATTGTGAGTGAACACGTGTGTTCCTTTCCCTTGTTAAACTGGATGGCAGATACTTTTGCGGAACGCTCCAATGATTTCCTCTTGGAGGCTGTTGCAACTTATTGTGCCTATACTTTTATGGATTGACTTTTTATCCTGGTCTACCCTTGATGTATCGATCATTGTCGTCTTTTTTTTTTTTTTCTCTCCCATTTTTTCATGTTTTTTTTTTCCACCAGACGACATCTGTTTTGGAATTTTTTTTCTTTTTCGAACTTTACACTTACCTTATATGGACTTATAGTTAATGCCCTTGGTTCCGTTCTTTATAACTTGAACTCTGCGTTCTTGATAAGTGAGGCCCTAGTGGTTAGTAGTCCGATCAAGGGGGGGTGTAGTATGGGTTAACCACTCCCTATGTACAACGCTAAGTTAGCAAAACCTCGATGGCTGTTAGAAAGCCAGCTTGCCGCTTCTGCTGCTTTTGCACGCGACACTGTTGTTACATGTTATTCATTCGAGAACTGCTGACTCGACTTTGCTTCACATGAGAACCGTCTGTTGTTTAACATCCTTAACAGTGAGCTGTGACCTTGGTCTGTACACCGTGTAAAGAACGAGTCTGGGTCACTAGACGGGGCAGGTTGTTGTGTTCAGGTTGATCGTACCACTTCTTAGCCATAACATACATACAGCTGCCAATACCTGAAAGACGAGCCCTTTAATATTACAGAGCAGCATGTTTTCTGTTACATTCGAAACGAAGAGCTGTTGCAGGAGAGAGCCTAGCTGATCCTGTGATGTGATTCCACTAAGCTGATCTATAAGGTATGGGGTCCCCCATGCAAGCCTAAGAGACCTTCTATTAGTCTAATAATACCTTATTAGTTGCTAGAGAAAGGAGGGTGGTTGCTTTCCACTGTCATTATTCTTATGATTGCACCTTTCATTTTCAATGGTATTGTAACAATGCTGATGGTGCTGATCCTAACCATTTGTCTGCTTGTGTTAGCCAAAGTACTGCATCTTAGGACGCGAGGTTTATAAAATAAACTCTTTAAACTTTACTGTGTCTTTGTTATTCTGTTGTGGACTGATATATAGCTACCAACGGGTATTTTGGATTCCCACCACTCCTGAGAGTATCTAAGTCGCTTGTTCTGGGTTGTCTATACATTGGGACCGCCAAGCTAAATCTCGGATAATGAATGGGACACTAAGCTAGTCGGATAGGGGTTCTTGGTTCTGAGGGGAGTTTCTGGTACACCACAATACTCTGAGGTCCTGGTTTCCTGCGCATAGTTCTGTCCATAAGCAGAATCCCTGCAACACCAGATCCTACCAAGGATTCTAACTGACTCTCTGAGATCTGTACGCATTGGAACCTATTATAGGTGTTCAATGAAAGCTCGATGTGACTAAATATCCTACCATGCTTTATGAAGAAATCAAATACGTAGCTGAACCCATGGGGGGGTTTTCAACCAATCAGCATGCAGTATAAAGAGCGCTCCAATGAGTACAGGAGAAATGCCTCTGATTAAGTGGTACGTCGGCCACAGAAACGCGTCAGCCAATACAACTAACTTGGATGGCTGGGGCGGGCTGAACCGTGATGCCGAATGGCTGACGCACTGTCGAGTGCATCTTGAGAAGCTTCCGCGTTTGTTGGATAAAATTATGACACGGGTGCCGTCCCGTGCAAGATCCACCATCACGAAGGAATGAGAAGCTGAGGGAGAGGAAACTTCTTGCTCCGGTTTCCAGCACAGTGCGTCTTGATGAAAAGTGCCTGGTCCCATCACAAGTTCAATGAAAGCTCGATGTAACTACCCATCCTAGCATGCTGTATGAAGAAATCAAATACGTAGTTGAACCCATGAGGGGTTCTGCATGCAATCAGCATGCAGTATAAAAAGCGCTCCTATGCGTACAGGAGAAATGCCTCTTATGAAGTGGTCCGTCGGCCACAGAAACACGTCAGGCAATACAACGAACTTTGATGGCTGGGGCGGGCTGAACCGTGATTCCGAATGGCAGAAGCACTGTCGAGTGCATCTTGAGAAGCTTCGGCGTTTGTTGGATAAAATTATGACACGGGTGCCATCCCATGTAAGGTGTACCATCTTGCAGGAATTAGAGGCTGAGGGAGAGGGACCTTCCTGCTCCGGTTTCCAGCACAGTGCGTCTTGATGAAAAGTGCCTGTTCCCATCACATCCAGATCCTACCAAGGATTCTAAATGACTCTCTGAAATCTGTACGCATTGGAACCTACTATAGGTGTTCAATGAAAGCTCGATGTGACTAAACATCCTAGCATGCTGTATGAAGAAATCAAATACGTAGCTGAACCCATGGGGGGATTTTCAACCAGTCAGCATGCAGTATAAAGAGCACTCCAATGCATACAGGAGAAATGCCTCTGATTAAGTGGTACGTCGGCCACAGAAACGCATCAGGCAATACAACGAACTTGAATGACTGGGGCGGGCTGAACCGTGATGCCGAATGGCAGAAGCACTGTCGAGTGCATCTAGAGAAGCTTCGGCGTTTGTTGGATAAAATTATGACACGGGTGCCGTCCCATGTAAGATGCACCATCTCGAAGGAATGAGAGGCTGAGGGAGAAGAACCTTCCTGCTCCGGTTTCCAGCACAGTGTGTCTTGATGAAAAGTGCCTGCTCCCATCACATCCAGATCCTGCCAAGGATTCTAACTGACTCTCTGAAATCTGTACGCATTGGAACCTACTATAGGTGTTCAATGAAAGCTTGATGTTACTACACATCCTAGCATGCTGTATGAAGAAATCAAATACATAGTTGAACCCATGAGGGGTTTTGCATCCAATCAGCATGCAGTATAAAGAGCACTCCAATGCGTACAGGACAAATGCCTCTGATGAAGTGGTCCGTCGGCCACAGAAACACGTCAGGCAATACAAAAAAACTTGGATGGCTGGGGCGGGCTGAACCGTGATGCCGAATGGCAGACGCACTGTCGAGTGCATCTTGAGAAGCTTCGGCGTTTGTTGGATAAAATTATGACACGGGTGCCGTCCCATGTAAGATGCACCATCCCGAAAGAATGAGAGTCTGAGGGAGAGGAACCTTCCTGCTCCGGTTTCCAGCACAGTCTGTCTTGATGAAAAGTGCCTGTTTCCATCACATCCAGATCCTACCAAGGATTCTAACTGACTCTCTGAAATCTGTACACATTGGAACCTACTATAGGTGTTAAATGAAGGCTCGATGTGACTATACATCCTAACATGCTGTATGAAGAAATCAAATACGTAGGTGAACCAATGGGGGTTTTTTCAACCAAACAGCATGCAGTATAAAGAGCGCTCCAATGCGTTCAGTAGAAATGCCTCTGATTAAGTGGTACGTCGGCCACAGAAACGCGTCAGGCAATACAACGAACTTGGATGACTGGGGCGGGCTGAACCGTGATGCCGAATGGCAGACGCACTGTCGAATGCATCTTGAGAAGCTTCGGCGTTTGTTGGATAAAATTATGACACGGGTGCCGTCCCATGTAAGATGTACCATCTCGAAGAAATTAGAGGCTGAGGGAGAGGAACCTTCCTGCTCCGGTTTCCAGCACAGTGCATCTTGATGAAAAGTGCCTGTTCCCATCACATCCAGATCCTACCAAGGATTCTAACTGACTCTCTGAAATCTGTACGCATTGGAACCTACTATAGGTGTTCAATGAAAGCTCGATGTGACTAAACATCCTACCATGCTTTATGAAGAAATCAAATAGGTAGCTGAACCCATGGGGGGGGGGGTTCACCCAATCAGCATGCAGTATAAAGAGCGCTCCAATGAGTACAGGAGAAATGCCTCTGATTAAGTGGTACGTCGGCCACAGAAACGCATCAGGCAATACAACAAACTTGGATGGCTGGGGTAGGCTGAACCGTGATGCCGAATGGCAGACGCACTGTCGAGTGCATCTTGAGAAGCTTCGGCGTTTGTTGGATAAAATTATGACACGGGTGCCATCCCGTGCAAGATCCACCATCTCAAAGGAATGAGAAGCTGAGGGAGAGGAAACTTCTTGCTCCGGTTTCCAGCACAGTGCGTCTTGATAAAAAGTGCCTGGTCCCATCACATCCAGATCCTACCAAGGATTCTAACTGACTCTCTGAAATCTGTTCGCATTGGAACCTACTATAGGTGTTCAATGAAAGCTCGATGTAACTACCCATCCTAGCATGCTGTATGAAGAAATCAAATACGTAGTTGAACCCATGAGGGGTTTTGCATCCAATCAGCATGCAGTATAAAGAGCGCTCCGATGCATACAGGAGAAATGCCTCTTATGAAGTGGTCCGTCGGCAACAGAAACACGTCAGGCAATACAACGAAATTGGATGGCTGGGGCGGGCTGAACCGTGATGCCGAATGGCAGAAGCACTGTCGAGTGCATCTTGAGAAGCTTCGGCGTTTGTTGGATAAAATTATGACACGGGTGCCGTCCCATGTAAGATGCACCATCTCGAAGGAATGAGAGGCTGAGGGAGAAGAACCTTCCTGTTCCGGTTTCCAGCAGAGTGTGTCTTGATGAAAAGTGCCTGTTTCCATCACATCCAGATCCTACCAATGATTCTAACTGACTCTCTGAAATCTGTACGCATTGGAACCTACTATAGGTGTTCAATGAAGGCTCGATGTGACTATACATCCTAACATGCGGTATGAAGAAATCAAATACGTAGGTGAACCAATGGGGGTTTTTTCAACCAAACAGCATGCAGTATAAAGAGTGCTCCAATGCGTTCAGGAGAAATGCCTCTGATTAAGTGGTACGTCGGCCACAGAAACGCGTCAGGCAATACAACGAACTTGGATGACTGCGGCGGGCTGAACCGTGATGCCGAATGGCAGACGCACTGTCGAGTGCATCTTGAGAAGCTTCAGCGTTTGTTGGATAAAATTATGACACGGGTGCCGTCCCGTGCAAGATCCACCATCTCGAAGGAATGAGAAGCTGAGGGAGAGGAAACTTCTTGCTCCGGTTTCCAGCACAGTGCGTCTTGATGAAAAGTGCCTGGTCCCATCACATCCAGATCCTACCAAGGATTCTAACTGACTCTCTGAAATCTGTACGCATTGGAACCTACTATAGGTGTTCAATGAAAGCTCGATGTAACTACCCATCCTAGCATGCTGTATGAAGAAATCAAATACGTAGTTGAACCCATGAGGGGTTTTGCATCCAATCAGCATGCAGTATAAAGAGCGCTCCTATGCGTACAGGAGAAATGTCTCTTATGAAGTGGTCCGTCGGCAACAGAAACACGTCAGGCAATACAACGAAATTGGATGGCTGGGGCGGGCTGAACCGTGATGCCGAACGGCAGAAGCACTGTCGAGTGCATCTTGAGAAGCTTCGGCGTTAGTTGGATAAAATTGTGAAACGGGTGCCGTCCCATGTAAGATGCACCATCTCGAAGGAATGAGAGGCTGAGGGAGAGGAACCTTCCTGCTCCGGTTTCCAGCACAGTCTGTCTTGATGAAAAGTGCCTGTTTCCATCACATCCAGATCCTACCAAGGATTCTAACTGACTCTCTGAAATCTGTACTCATTGGAACCTACTATAGGTGTTAAATTAAGGCTCGATGTGACTATACATCCTAACATGCTGTATGAAGAAATCAAATATGTAGGTGAACCAATGGGGGTTTTTTCAACCAAACAACATGCAGTATAAAGAGCGCTCCAATGCGTTCAGGAGAAATGCCTCTGATTAAGTGGTACGTCGGCCACAGAAACGCGTCAGGCAATTTAACGAACTTGGATGACTGGGGCGGGCTGAACCGTGATGCCGAATGGCAGATGCACTGTCGAATGCATCTTGAGAAGCTTCGGCGTTTGTTGGATAAAATTATGACACGGGTGCCGTCCCATGTAAGATGTACCATCTCGAAGAAATTAGAGGCTGAGGGAGAGGAACCTTCCTGCTCCGGTTTCCAGCACAGTGCATCTTGATGAAAAGTGCCTGTTCCCATCACATCCAGATCCTACCAAGGATTCTAACTGACTCTCTGAAATCTGTACGCATTGGAACCTACTATAGGTGTTCAATGAAAGCTCGATGTGACTAAACATCCTACCATGCTTTATGAAGAAATCAAATAGGCAGCTGAACCCATGGGGGGGTTTCAACCAATCAGTATGCAGTGTAAAGAGCGCTCCAATGAGTACAGGAGAAATGCCTCTGATTAAGTGGTACGTCGGCCACAGAAACGTGTCAGCCAATACAACGAACTTGGATGGTTGGGGTAGGCTAAACCGTGATGCTGAATGGCAGACTCACTGTCGAGTGCATCTTGAGAAGCTTCGGCGTTTGTTGGATAAAATTATGACACGGGTGCCGTCCCGTGCAAGATCCACCATCTCGAAGGAATGAGAAGCTGAGGGAGAGGAAACTTCTTGCTCCGGTTTCCAGCACAGTGCGTCTTGATGAAAAGTGCCTGGTCCCATCACATCCAGATCCTACCAAGGATTCTAACTGACTCTCTGAAATCTGTACGCATTGGAACCTACTATAGGTGTTCAATGAAAGCTCGATGTAACTATCCATCCTAGCATGCTGTATGAAGAAATCAAATACGTAGTTGAACCCATGAGGGGTTTTGCATCCAATCAGCATGCAGTATTAAGAGCGCTCCTGAAGGACTGGGTTATTCTAAGACCCAGCGGTGCCAGGGGACAACACCTGAAACCTTCGTGGGTTACCTGTTTCGGCGTACAAAATACAGAGACACGGGACACTTCCAGCGACGTCAAAGATCAGCGTTTATTTACTGCAGGGATACAGAAATCGCAAGAAGTACACAACGTGTAGGTTCTCGGAGACTGCTTCAAATTGCAAAAGTGGATTGCTCCTTTTATACACGTTTTTGCCATTGCACAACATGGCAAACAAAGGTTACAACTCAGTTCCCACAATAAACTTCAAAAGAGTCGCGTTCATGTTTCAGGAGGCCGGAACATAATTACAGCAGCATTGCCGGTTCCCAACTGTAAAAACATATCATCCCCACAGTTAAACACATTCCATTCTGACTGTAAACACATTAAGAGAAGGGACAGAAACAGATGCAAAGAAAGAACAAGGATGCACGACAGATTGGAAAAGAGTGTTGGGAGTAATAACGGAAACTTGATTACAGGATCAAAGACCTCGTGCCCAATGCATGCACAACTGAAACAATAGACCAGCACGGTAAGATGAGCCTCGAGCGGGGCCATCTGCCTTTGCCGTGTCATTTCCCCTATCATAAAAGTCACCCTCAAAGAAACACGTGTCCTTCGTGTAAGCTTGGGAGTCCCAGGGTCACAGAGCGGACAAAGTCCGTTCGCTGGCTACTTGAGGGCAAGAGACAAGATGGATGCCGCATCTGAAATGGAACCCGAGGGTTCGGATGGACAAACCCAAAAATGAGACGAACCATGCGTGGTTGCGTAGCGAAAACGCGTACACCCACTAAACTCGTCATTTGCGGTTCGTAGATACCAAACTCTTCCATATTCGACAACACCCAAAAAGTGTCGTTCCGTCTCGCACGGAACCTCAGACGCTCCTTTTGCCCTCATGTAGGCAAGCACTAGTCAATATCAGAATCGATTTCGATATTCATCAGATCGTTCAGCTGTTGCTGGAACATCATTCTATCCATCAATGTCTCCTTGGTAACAGATGGCCGTCTTATACACGTTGTAGCACAAAGGCCACATAAGGCAGGACCACACTGTACACAAAGACAACACGTGAATAGAAACGTTACAACAACCCCTATGATCATCAGAATTTTCCAACCCCAAGTGGATATCAAGCCCCAAAACCATCCTAGAAGTGTCCAATTACCTTTGTCCACGTGTATGGACTCGGAAATCTTGTGCAACTTCGAGATGGCTTGGTAGACAGTTGGAGCGTTGTCAGGAATGAAAATGCAACAGCTCGAATGGATAACTTTACACACACCACCTCTATCTGCGAGAACAACGTCTAGAACCATACGGTTCTGCAACGTCATGAGTCTATCCGCCTGAAGTTCAGCTGTTAAATTACCAAGGGCACTCGCAGTTATATTAGCAGTCGACTCGACTACACGGGTCAACTGTCTTAGGTTCCTACTATTAACCATAGGTCCCCAAAACGGCAAGAAACCCTTAAAGAAGTCTCCTGCTTCTTGACCGGCAGTGTCCTCTTTGCTAATAACGCCTCTCACAATTCTAGTCTTGTGATAGTCTGAGGCAACTGTAAAAGTCGGTGGTAAAAGATTCGCAATATAACAGGTACCCGAGAAATCACGGGGTAACCATGTATATGCACGTTCATAACATACGAAATAAGTGCCCTTAGCAGTCAGAAAAACAGGGGAAGAGAGCATCGGTAGGACATACGTGTCAGTACAAGCACTGCTCCCAAGTTGTGCTCTCGGATTTCGACCCAAACCCTTCAAGCAGAAATTACCGAGGTGGGGTACAATCCATATTGGGGACGAACTCTTGAGCTGTCTATCACCCACTGACGTACTATACTCAGCCTCACTCAGATCCTTATAGGCTTGCACCTCTTCATCTGGAATAAGCGATGCATCAAAAACATCTCTATCTAGATCAGCAATCGCTATCGCCAAAGGCTTGTGGTACGGACCAGGACCAAAGTTTGCAGAGCGTGGCTCTCGACTGGGGTAGGAATCTAGTGCACTACGAAACATAGTTTGGAATGCTCGAGCTGACCCTTGGGAGCTATACGGAAGAACCAGATACGGAATACCCCTCTCCATGGTATGTGGCATTAACCCACACACCCAACAGTTGGTAGTATTCATCACCAACTGATGCTGATGTAGGAGTTGAACGAAGGAGTTATTCATGAATTCCGCACGTCTAACCTGTTCGTGTTGAGGCAGGGGATGAAAAGAATGTGGAGAAACAGTGGTAATGGAGCTTGGTTTAGGAGAAAGAGTAGGTGAAACAGAAGGTAATAACGACTGTATTCCAAAATACACTCCGCCCACCAATAACATAGACACAGTCAGAAACAGTAGGAACATCTGAAACAGAAAACATTTTGTTCGTACAATCTTATACAATTTTGATCTTTGCGCCGACATCCTTTCTACTTCCAACAGCTTAGAGAATGCCATCCTCTAAAAACCGTCCGTGACGTACTTGACGCACTTCGTTCTGAGTAGCGATTATCAATTCCCAGGAGTTCCCAGGAGTCGACAAAAGTAACCGACCTAGTGTCAGAAACCTGCTAAACAGAAAGGAGTACCCGCACGGCCCTACGGTAACCCGGATGATAGGTTTTCTTAAACACTCAGCTTTAATACAAATCTCTTAGCAGTGAAAAGCACATAAAAACTCAAAAAGAAAGGATGTAATCGTTCATAATGTCCGTAGCACCAGTAAAGAAAAAAATATAAAACTAAATTTTATTAGTCCTTGCTACGTGAACGAAGAAAGTATCGATTTCTTCCAGGTCGAGTCTGCTCTACAAACAATTGTTCAGCTGGTAAAACAGTGTTCGGTGGAGTGGACGACGATTCAGACCTTGAGTTCTCTACGACTGATGACTCCACAAATGTGTCTGGCAACGACAAATTGTCTCCTACAGGTTGAGCATCACTAAACGGCACAAAGCTTAAAGGGGTCTCAGTTTCCGTTGCCGCAATCCCAGTTCTCACCCAACCATCTGTTGGTGAGGGGATCGGTACTTTTTTCGTGTGGCCGGCGTGAACCCAGTTCTTTCTGCCTTCCAATCGAACTGCAGTCCTCGTTGTCAATAAGACTTGAAAGGGTCCCACGAATCTTGGCTCCAAGTTACGTTTTCGACCAAAATTTCGGGTAACGACCCAATCGCCTGGCCGGAGCTGATGTCCAGGACCCTCTGTCTGCGCCGGTAGAGCTTCAAAGACCTCTTGGTGAATTAACCTTAGTTTAGTGGTCAAATCATGAAGATAATCAATTAGTATTGGATACTCAAGACTATCAAAGGCCTTAGGTCTCGGGACTCCCCAAATGTTCGCAGGGCGGCCGAACACAATCTCATATGGGCTAAGCCCTACTCGAGAGTGTACAGTCGCTCTGGTTGATAGGAGAGCCAGAGGCAAGGCATCAGGCCATGATAGACCAGTCGTAGCTTGTATCTTTGCAAGTTTCAGCTTCAGGGTACCATTGTACCCTTCAACTAAACCCGCTGCCTGAGGATGATTAGCGCTATGGAATTTCTGCCAAATTCCAAGGCCCTTACATACACTCTGCATCACACTCCCCACGAACTCACTTCCATTATCTGACCACACAATCCGTGGCATTCCATACCGAGGAAAGTATTCCTTCAGTAGGACTTTCGCTGTGGACAGGGCAGTGTTATCCTTAAGAGGATAGGCCTCAATCCATCTGGAGAACGCACAAACCACAACCAAAACATATTTTAGATTATTGCATCTCTCCATATGGATGAAGTCCAGTTGGATAACCTCAAAGGGACAAACAGGAGGAGCAAAATGACCAGGTGGAGTGGGGGTGCCCTTGCCAGGATTATGCATCAAACACACCATGCAATTCTTAACCACTCTCTCAGCACATTTAGCAATACCATCATTCTTCCACACAGGGGACAAAAACTTGCATATCCCTTTTGCACTAATGTGTGACAACCCATGAGCCATCGTCACGACAGCTAATACATACGCATCCGGTAACATCCACCTCTGACGTTCCGACAAGTCAACCCAACATCCATGCATATCCAACTTTCCCGTACTTTCTTTCCACTTGGTCTTTTCAACTTCAGTGGCCTCGTTCTGAATTGCCTTTACACTCTCAACAGCGTCTTCACACATACCAGTTTCCGTCGACCATCTCGCTGAACCTGTCACATACATTCGGGTAGCGAGATTCCTAGCCGTTTCCTTAGCAATCTCATCCGCAAATGCATTACCACGACCAACATCATCCGTCACTTTCCGATGTGCACTACATTTAACGATCGCCACCTGTTTAGGCAGCGTAAGTGCATTCAAAAAATCATTCACGAGCTGCCCGTGTTGGATCTTCGTACCATGCGATGTCATAAATCCTCTTTCTCTCCACAATCGTCCAAAACTGTGCGAAACACCGAATGCATACTGACTGTCGGTAAACACATTCACTCGCTTTCCCTTAGACAAAACACATGCTCTTGTCAATGCAATCAACTCTGCCGCTTGCGCTGAATTCTGACTCAATCTCGCGGTCTCCACAACCGTGCTCAACGTCACTACAGCGTACGCAGTCGTCACATCGCCATTCGGCAATTTAAAGCAGGAACCATCAACATACAAAGTGCCATCGGGATCTGTCAATGGAGTGTTTTTCAGGTCCACACGACCCTTTGTTTCTTCCTCAGTTCGTAAATAACATTCATGTGGTGGTACATCATCTGATTCCATATTAGTCGGCAACAATGTCGCCGGATTCAATACATTACAACGCTTGATCTGTATATGACTTGCCAAAAGGGTCAGCTCATACCCAGACAACCTTGCACTCGTCAGATGTTGAGTTTATGTCCGATTCAAGAGAGTGTCAACTGCATGCGGAACCATCACAATGAGCATATTATCCATGACCAGACCTGCGGATTGTCGAATAGACGCCGCAGCTGCCGCCGTCGCCCTCAAGCAACTCGGCAACGCTCTAGCTACCGGGTCTAAGGTCGAGGAAAAATATGCACACGGACGCTGCTTGCCACTTGTTGCGTTAAAACGCTGAACGCACAACCTTCCCTCTCGTGGACATATAATGTAAATAGCTTACTGTAATCAGGAGTACCTAACACAGGAGCCGAACACAACGCATCACGCAGTTCAGAAAAACTTTTCTGACATTCTTCCGTCCATGGCAAAGGAGTTGAAACATCCTTGCACGTGAGCGCTATCAATGGCTTCGCTAACAGTGAAAAATTTGGAATCCACTGTCTGCAGTATGACGTGATACCTAGAAAGGCACGCACATCTCTCTGAGTTGTTGGCACAGTCATTCGAGCAATTGCTGCAATTCTTTCAGGGGTCAACCTTCTTCCCGCCTTTGACAATAAGTGACCTAGATAGGTTACTTCTTGACAACAATATTGCAGTTTAGTAGGTGACACTTTGTGATGTAAGTCACAAAGATGCTGTAACAGTGACACTGTAGCAGTCTTGCAAATCTGTTCAGTGTCTGCAGCTACCAACAGATCATCAACGTACTGAATCAAGGCCGCGCCAGTTGGCAGCACGAACGCATCAAGTTGACTCTTAAGAGCTTGGCTGTAGATCGATGGACTTTCACAGTAGCCCTGAGGTGCACGTTTGAACCTGAAGCTACGACCACCTAATGAGAAATAAATCTCTGCTTTCCTCAGCAATCGGAATGCTAAAGAACGCATTCTTCAGATCGATTACCGAGAACCATGATGCAGAGGCTGGAATCAGAGTCAGCAAAGCTGTAATGTCAGGTACCACGGGAAACTGTGGAACAACAATTTTATTTACCTCCCTTAAATCAATAACTAGACGGTACACAGGAGGCTTGGAGGGATCAGTTCGCTTCAAAATAGGCAACACAGGACTATTACACACGTTACCTCGTGTTTCCTCAATGACATCTTTATCGATCAAATCGTAAATGATCGCTAATAGTGCTCGTTCACCATCAAGGGAGATACGATACTGGGGTATGCGCGGCAATCGCGCGTTGAATTTCAATTGAACAACATAAGGGGGTATATCCAACAGGCCCACATCATTGGGACCTGTCGCCCACAAAGAAGCCGGAAGAGAACTCAATTCCGGTGGGAGCTTATCAATCGACAAATACATAGGGGAGATCACTCTCTGACCCAATGTAAGCTCCACTCCCGCGGGAAAGCAATACAAAGTCGCATGTAACCGTTTCAACAAATCCAAGCCCAAAAGATTTTCACCACAACCAGTAGTCAAAATCAACGGAGCTTCTAACTCAGAAGACCCAATTGTAAGGGGCAAAGGGCTAGAAACTGGATTGCTAACGGGGGCGCCAGAGAATCCAACGGAAACATTTGTTAAGCTAGACAAGGGCGCGCCAGGGAGTTTCGAATGCATGATGGAACTTTTCGCTGCACCAGTGTCCAACAGAAAGGCTCGACTACGCCCACTGTGGCAACTGCGACATAAGGCCCTCTCTGATCAACCGGAACTGATACTTCTCCCTTCCTCTGTCTACGGCTGTCCTAGTAGATACCATCCGCATCAACATCATGCTCAACATAATAGTCATCCACATGATACTGTGCAGATCTACCAGACGAGAGATCGCGTCGATCGAAACAATTTTGCGAGTCTGAGGAAGTGGCAAGACGCTCGGTCTGATTCTGAGTAACACCGCAACCTCTACCACGTGAAGCTTGTTGAGGACCACTACGACCTCCTCGAGCTGAAACACCATTGTTCCTGTCACGTAAAACTGGACAATTAAACTTCAAATGGCCCTCACCCCGACAATACGCGCATTGATTATACCCCAACACAAAGCGAGGTGTAGAAGAGTCATTACGCAACTGTGATCTAGAAAACTGCGATTGCGATCGATTTGGCTGTTGCGAGTCATTGTAATTCGAGCGCGGAGGATACGCTTGCTGCAATAAGACCTTAGTTTTAAGATCCTTCGTTTTCTTATCTGCGCGTTCGCTTTCTTCCTTCTCTCTGTTTTCGTAGTACTGGGCCGTGGCTAATATCTGAGCAGTGGTAGAAACAGCCCACGAACTTTCAGAATTCTTCAGCTTGTTGCTGAGTTCAGGCAACAAATTCGATACGAATTTATCAACGAACAACCGCTGACCACCCTCAGAGCTCATGTCCTGACCACTATGATCAATAAATGCCTCCTCAAATCTCGTAAAGAAATCGGAGACACTTTCATCCCTCTTTTGTTTGCACGCAGACAACTTGTCCCAATTAACGCGTATTGCTGGCATAAGTGTCTTCATAAGGGTAATTATCCTCTGGGGCAAATCCGCAATAAGCTGTTCAGGTTTAGCCCCACCAACTTGCTGGGCGTCTGCCGCCGCAAGAGCAGCCCAGTCGCCGCCTAACTCGGCCGCGTGACTCTCATGACGGATTTTCGCCCAAATCGGCTGAGGCACTATATTGCCAAACAACATGTCAATATCGGCGAGGTTCATAACGGTAGCATCCACTAGTTGGGACAATTCCTTATAATAACCTGCAGGATTTTTACGGGGGTCGGGCAAGGTTTGCTTTACCTGCAAAACTTCGGATCGCTTCCAAGGGAGGTGTATCCAAACTCTCTGAAAACGTGCTGGAATAGCAGGATTAGCATTAGGATCACCTGGCATCCATACTGGGGGAACTTCCCGCATAGGATACTGACCAGGTTTTGCCATCCACTCTTCAGTCTCGTCCTTAAACAATGCTCGAGGTTGCACTGTACATCGAAAAGATAACAGACGCTCTAGAGCACATCGAACATTATTACCTACAATCACACCAGTCGTAAATTGATTCTGGAGCTCAGAGACCTCGGGCGGTACATTATCAACCGCATCATTATCCCACTCTTCTCTCAGAGATTTACACATTTCCTCGAACACGAATCGCTGTGTGGGCGCATTAAACTGGGAAAATGTCTCAAACACTACACGCGAAGTGTACTTCACAGGATGGCGAATCCATCTACGCGCCATTTTTACCAATGACTCACGTTCCCTACCATCAGGAATCTGACTGCGCCTCTGAGCAACATCAGAAAGAGTCGATCCGAGTATTGGCCCAAAAAACGGAGAATAGAGAGTAGCAACAGCGTTAAAGAGACGGCTACGAACAGAAGGAGAAGAAGAAGGAGGTACAGGAGCAACAACAGTAGGAGTAGAGACGGTAGTAGTGGACGGGGTAACAGGAGTAGTGGTAACAATAGGCTGATAAGGGACTGGCAAAGGAGCAGTAGGAAGAAGAACTGGTAAAGGAGGATGAACAATCTGTGGCACAAGAGGATTCGGGAGAGCAGGAGGAACAACGGGCTGACCAGCAGCCGCCAGAACAGCAGGTTGAGGAATAGGAAGAATCATAGGACCCACGGTATCTGGAGCATAGGGAGGTGGTGATTTCAATAGATAAGACAATAACGAATCTTCTATCACTTCCTCCCCCGTCTTATCAGAATTAGACGGTAACGCCGGATAACACTTATCCACCGCCATGTGATGAAGTCGACTTCCTGCTCCTTCTCATCTTTGTCTCGCTGATACTGTTCTGCATTTCGCATCACCGTAATAACACCTTCTCTCTTATTTTTCTTAATCTGTTTGATTTCTTTCTGCTTGGCCTCTTTGCGCCATAACCGGAAGGAATCAAACATGGCCGGCCTAGCCTTCCTTTTAAACAGTTTAGCTTCAAGATTATCTAAGACGGCAGTTTCGAAACTACCATGTGATGGCCAACTAAGAACACCATCATTTTTGGTGTAACGGACCCAATATTCATTATATACGATAGGACCTACGCCATGGCGACTATAGAGCTCATAAATTGGAGTTCCAACCGGAGGTATCGGACATGAATCCTCCAACCGGGAATCCGTGCTACAACATTTAAGGAAACCAAACAAAGTACTACGGCCAGGCATCGTGCACACTAACCGAGTTTACAAACTTCGAGGGCTATAGAATTATGATGTCCTCGCACAAATAATGCAAGACCCTCGGTTTTTGGCAATTGCAATCGTCAAATAAAACCCAACAACTAAGAACCAACGACTAAGAACCACAAATGCAATGGAACCATGCAAACAACAAGGTAACTCTGGGAGCGACCCACAAATACTTAACTGAAAGAGCAATGGCGTCACCAGGAAGGCCCGTCTATCGTCTCGCCATACAAAGGACTACGCCAGGCGCCAAAACAGGTCGACAGTCAGGGCATCAGTCCGTCGCAGCCGTCTGGAGGCGGGAATCTTCGTGGGAAAAGACTTCGGGCCACTTATTTCGACAACTGGATCGATGAAGCGGGGTGCACCTTCCCTCGGAGATTTCACACGAAGTTCCTCACGATCGTCGGGCTTTGGACCGGTACCGCTGATGTCGCCCCACGTTGGGCGCCAACTGAAGGACTGGGTTATTCTAAGACCCAGCGGTGCCAGGGGACAACACCTGAAACCTTCGTGGGTTACCTGTTCTGGCGTACAAAATACAGAGACACGGGACACTTCCAGCTACGTCAAAGATCAGCGTTTATTTACTGCAGGGATACAGAAATCGCAAGAAGTACACAACGTGTAGGTTCTCGGAGACTGCTTCAAATTGCAAAAGTGGATCGCTCCTTTTATACACGTTTTTGCCATTGCACAACATGGCAAACAAAGGTTACAACTCAGTTCCCACAATAAACTTCAAAAGAGTCGCATTCATGTTTCAGGAGGCCGGAACATAATTACAGCAGCATTGCCGGTTCCCAACTGTAAAAACATATCATCCCCACAGTTAAACACATTCCATTCTGACTGTAAACACATTAAGAGAAGGGACAGAAACAGATGCAAAGAAAGAACAAGGATGCACGACAGATTGGAAAAGAGTGTTGGGAGTAATAACGGAAACTTGATTACAGGATCAAAGACCTCGTGCCCAATGCATGCACGACTGAAACAATAGACCAGCACGGTAAGATGAGCCTCGAGCGGGGCCATCTGCCTTTGCCGTGTCATTTCCCCTATCATAAAAGTCACCCTCAAAGAAACACGTGTCCTTCGTGTAAGCTTGGGAGTCCCAGGGTCACAGAGCGGACAAAGTCCGTTCGCTGGCTACTTGAGGGCAAGAGACAAGATGGATGCCGCATCTGAAATGGAACCCGAGGGTTCGGATGGACAAACCCAAAAATGAGACGAACCATCCGTGGTTGCGTAGCGAAAACGCGTACACCCACTAAACTCGTCATTTGCGGTTCGTAGATACCAAACTCATCCATATTCGACAACACCCAAAAAGTGTCGTTCCGTCTCGCACGGAACCTCACTTCTATGCGTACAGGAGAAATGCCTCTTATGAAGTGGTCTGTCGGCAACAGAAACACGTCAGGCAATACAACGAAATTGGATGGCTGGGGCGGGCTGAACCGTGATGCCGAATGGCAGAAGCACTGTCGAGTGCATCTTGAGAAGCTTCGGCGTTAGTTGGATAAAATTATGACACGGGTGCCGTCCCATGTAAGATGCACCATCTCGAAGGAATGAGAGGCTGAGGGAGAAGAACATTCCTGCTCCGGTTTCCAGCATAGTGTGTCTTGATGAAAAGTGCCTGTTTCCATTACATCCAGATCCTACCAAGGATTCTTTCTGACTCTCTGAAATCTGTACGCATTGGAACCTACTATAGGTGTTCAATGAAGGCTCGATGTGACTATACATCCTAACATGCGGTATGAAGAAATCAAATACGTAGGTGAACCAATGGGGGGGTTTCAACCAAACAGCATGCAATATAAAGAGCGCTCCAATGCGTTCAGGAGAAATGCCTCTGATTAAGTGGTACGTCGGCCACAGAAACGCGTCAGGCAATACAACGAACTTGGATGACTGCGGCGGGCTGAATCGTGATGCCGAATGGCAGACGCACTGTCGAGTGCATCTTGAGAAGCTTCAGCGTTTGTTGGATAAAATTATGACACAGGTGCCGTCCCGTGCAAGATCCACCATCTCGAAGGAATGAGAAGCTGAGGGAGAGGAAACTTCTTGCTCCGGTTTCCAGCACAGTGCGTCTTGATGAAAAGTGCCTGGTCCCATCACATCCAGATCCTACCAAGGATTCTAACTGACTCTCTGAAATCTGTACGCATTGGAACCTACTATAGGTGTTCAATGAAAGCTCGATGTAACTACCCATCCTAGTATGCTGTATGAAGAAATCAAATACGTAGTTGAACCCATGAGGGGTTTTGCATCCAATCAGCATGCACTATAAAGAGCGCTCCTATGCGTACAGGAGAAATGCCTCTTATGAAGTGCTCCGTCGGCAACAGAAACACGTCAGGCAATACAACGAACTTGGATGGCTGGGCGGGCTGAACCATGATACCGAATGGCAGACGCACTGTCGAGTGCATCTTGAGAAGCTTCGGCGTTTGTTGGATAAAATTATGACACGGGTGCCGTCCCATGTAAGATGCACCATCTCGAAGGAATGAGAGGCTGAGGGAGAGGAACCTTCCTGCTCCGGTTTCCAGCACAGTCTGTCTTGATGAAAAGTGCCTGTTTCCATCACATCCAGATCCTACCAAGGATTCTAAGTGACTCTCTGAAATCTGTACACATTGGAACCTACAATAGGTGTTAAATGAAGGCTCGATGTGACTATACATCCTAACATGCTGTATGAAGAAATCAAATACGTAGGTGAACCAATGGGGGTTTTTTCAACCAAACAGCATGCAGTATAAAGAGCGCTCCAATGCGTTCAGGAGAAATGCCTCTGATTAAGTGGTACGTCGGCCACAGAAACGCGTCAGGCAATACAACGAACTTGGATGACTGGGGCGGGCTGAACCGTGATGCCGAATGGTAGACGCACTGTCGAGTGCATCTTGAGAAGCTTCGGCGTTTGTTGGATAAAATTATGACACGGGTGCCATCCCATGTAACATGTACCATCTCGAAGGAATTAGAGGCTGAGGGAGAGGAACCTTCCTGCTCCGGTTTCCAGCACAGTGCGTCTTGATGAAAAGTGCCTGCTCCCATCACATCCAGATCCTGCCTAGAATTCTAACTGACTCTCTGAAATCTGTACGCATTGGAACCTACTATAGGTGTTCAATGAAAGCTTGATGTTACTACACATCCTAGCATGCTGTATGAAGAAATCAAATACATAGTTGAACCCATGAGGGGTTTTGCATCCAATCAGCATGCAGTATAAAGAGCGCTCCTATGCGTACAGGAGAAATGCCTCTTATGAAGTGGTCCGTCGGCAACAGAAACACGTCAGGCAATACAACGAAATTGGATGGCTGGGGCGGGCTGAACCGTGATGCCGAATGGCAGAAGCACTGTCGAGTGCATCTTGAGAAGCTTCGGCGTTAGTTGGATAAAATTATGACATGGGTGCCGTCCCATGTAAGATGCACCATCTCGAAGGAATGAGAGTCTGAGGGAGAGGAACCTTCCTGCTCCGGTTTTCAGCACAGTCTGTCTTGATGAAAAGTGCCTGTTTCCATCACATCCAGATCCTACCAAGGATTCTAACTGACTCTCTGAAATCTGTACACATTGGAACCTACTATAGGTGTTAAATGAAGGCTCGATGTGACTATACATCCTAACAAGCTGTATGAAGAAATCAAATACGTAGGTGAACCAATGGGGGTTTTTTCAACCAAACAGCATGCAGTATAAAGAGCGCTCCAATGCGTTCAGGAGAAATGCCTCTGATTAAGTGGTACGTCGGCCACAGAAACGCGTCAGGCAATACAACGAACTTGGATGACTGGGGCGGGCAGAACCGTGATGCCGAATGGCAGACACACTGTCGAATGCATCTTGAGAAGCTTCGGCGTTTGTTGGATAAAATTATGACACGGGTGCCGTCCCATGTAAGATGTACCATCTCGAAGAAATTAGAGGCTGAGGGAGAGGAACCTTCCTGCTCCGGTTTCCAGCACAGTGCATCTTGATGAAAAGTGCCTGTTCCCATCACATCCAGATCCTTCCAATGATTCTAACTGACTCTCTGAAATCTGTACGCATTGGAACCTACTATAGGTGTTCAATGAAAGCTCGATGTGACTAAACATCCTACCATGCTTTATGAAGAAATCAAATAGGTAGCTGAACCCATGGGGGGGGGGGGTTTCAACCAATCAGCATGCAGTATAAAGAGCGCTCCAATGAGTACAGGAGAAATGCCTCTGATTAAGTGGTACGTCGGCCACAGAAACGCGTCAGGCAATACAACGAACTTGGATGGCTGGGGTAGGCTGAACCGTGATGCTGAATGGCAGACGCACTGTCGAGTGCATCTTGAGAAGCTTCGGCGTTTGTTGGATAAAATTATGACACGGGTGCCATCTCGCACCCGAGAAGCTTCACCATCTCGAAGGAATGAGAAGCTGAGGGAGAGGAAACTTCTTGCTCCGGTTTCCAGCACAGTTCGACTTGATGAAAAGTGCCTGGTCCCATCAGGAAGATTTCAAATCGGTTATCCAATCTTTAGTCCTTTCAAAGATTGACTACTTGGAACACTTTACTCTCCGGAACACCCAAAGTTCACCTAGCCCCCCTCAAATCTGTCCTCCACTTAGTGGCCAGGCTAACAACTGACTGTAAGCGTTCTGAACACATATCACCTGCCCTCAAGGACCTCAAATGGCTTCCCATTGAAGGCAGATCCTCCTATAAAATTGCCTGCATTACACGCAAAGCCCTTTATCAAAAGACACCAATTTACCTCTCCAACAAACTCACTAAAGCAGGTTGCACCCGGACGTTGAGAAGCTCAAACTCACTTCTTCTCGTCCCCCAGCTATTAAAAAAAAGCCTCTCAGTCACGCTCCTTCTCTGGAAAGGCCCCCAGCATTTGGAATACCCTCCCCAAAGATCTTCGTTGTACCGCTTCCTATATCAGTTTTCAAAAAAGGCCTTAAAATACACTTGCTCAATAAATATTGGGGTACTTAATCCCTCGCCTACCATACTTGTTCTACCCACCCCATCTCCCTTAAACACTTCCGCTCTCCCCCTCGCTCCTCACACTTCTCCATCCCGACCCTACTTCCCTCTTTTCCCATCCTAACTTTCCCCTCCATCTCCTTCTCACATACCTAATCCCTCCTGCGTTATTATGACCACTGAACCTACCCTTATGCACTTTTTACTATTATTATCTGTATTTGCTCAATTGACTCTTTTAGTCCATTGCTTCATTTTATATCAATTGTTCTGTTTCTTTCCCTAAATAGTTTTTATGCAAATGTAAAGAGCTCCAATACCCCCGGGTGGAGCTAGCGCTATATAAAACTTCTTAAATAAAATATGTTTTAAAAAATGAGAGGCTGAGGGAAAGGAACCTTCCTGCACCAGTTTCCAGCACAGTGCGTCTTGATGAAAAGTGCCTGTTCCCATCACATCCAGATCCTACCAAGGATTCTAACTGACTCTCTGAAATCTGTACGCATTGGAACCTACTATAGGTGTTCAATGAAAGCTCGATGTGACTACACATCCTAACATGATGTATGAAGAAATCAAATACGCAGTTGAACCCATGGGGTTTTTTCAACCAATCAGCATGCAGTATAAAGAGCGCTCCAATGCTAACAGGAGAAATGCCTCTTATGAAGTGGTCTGTCGGCAACAGAAACACGTCAGGCAATACAACGAAATTGGATGGCTGGGGCGGGCTGAACCGTGATGCCGAATGGCAGAAGCACTGTCGAGTGCATCTTGAGAAGCTTCGGCGTTAGTTGGATAAAATTATGACACGGGTGCCGTCCCATGTAAGATGCACCATCTCGAAGGAATGAGAGGCTGAGGGAGAAGAACATTCCTGCTCCGGTTTCCAGCATAGTGTGTCTTGATGAAAAGTGCCTGTTTCCATCACATCCAGATCCTACCAAGGATTCTTTCTGACTCTCTGAAATCTGTACGCATTGGAACCTACTATAGGTGTTCAATGAAGGCTCGATGTGACTATACATCCTAACATGCGGTATGAAGAAATCAAATACGTAGGTGAACCAATGGGGGGCTTTCAACCAAACAGCATGCAGTATAAAGAGCACTCCAATGCGTTCAGGAGAAATGCCTCTGATTAAGTGGTACGTCGGCCACAGAAACGCGTCAGGCAATACAACGAACTTGGATGACTGCGGGGGGCTGAATCGTGATGCCGAATGGCAGACGTACTGTCGAGTGCATCTTGAGAAGCTTCAGCGTTTGTTGGATAAAATTATGACACAGGTGCCGTCCCGTGCAAGATCCACCATCTCGAAGGAATGAGAAGCTGAGGGAGAGGAAACTTCTTGCTCCGGTTTCCAGCACAGTGCGTCTTGATGAAAAGTGCCTGGTCCCATCACATCCAGATCCTACCAAGGATTCTAACTGACTCTCTGAAATCTGTACGCATTGGAACCTACTATAGGTGTTCAATGAAAGCTCGATGTAACTACCCATCCTAGTATGCTGTATGAAGAAATCAAATACGTAGTTGAACCCATGAGGGGTTTTGCATCCAATCAGCATGCACTATAAAGAGCGCTCCTATGCGTACAGGAGAAATGCCTCTTATGAAGTGCTCCGTCGGCAACAGAAACACGTCAGGCAATACAACGAACTTGGATGGCTGGGAGGGCTGAACCATGATACCGAATGGCAGACGCACTGTCGAGTGCATCTTGAGAAGCTTCGGCGTTTGTTGGATAAAATTATGACACGGGTGCCGTCCCATGTAAGATGCACCATCTCGAAGGAATGAGAGGCTGAGGGAGAGGAACCTTCCTGCTCCGGTTTCCAGCACAGTCTGTCTTGATGAAAAGTGCCTGTTTCCATCACATCCAGATCCTACCAAGGATTCTAAGTGACTCTCTGAAATCTGTACACATTGGAACCTACAATAGGTGTTAAATGAAGGCTCGATGTGACTATACATCCTAACATGCTGTATGAAGAAATCAAATACGTAGGTGAACCAATGGGGGTTTTTTCAACCAAACAGCATGCAGTATAAAGAGCGCTCCAATGCGTTCAGGAGAAATGCCTCTGATTAAGTGGTACGTCGGCCACAGAAACGCGTCAGGCAATACAACGAACTTGGATGACTGGGGCGGGCTGAACCGTGATGCCGAATGGTAGACGCACTGTCGAGTGCATCTTGAGAAGCTTCGGCGTTTGTTGGATAAAATTATGACACGGGTGCCATCCCATGTAACATGTACCATCTCGAAGGAATTAGAGGCTGAGGGAGAGGAACCTTCCTGCTCCGGTTTCCAGCACAGTGCGTCTTGATGAAAAGTGCCTGCTCCCATCACATCCAGATCCTGCCTAGAATTCTAACTGACTCTCTGAAATCTGTACGCATTGGAACCTACTATAGGTGTTCAATGAAAGCTTGATGTTACTACACATCCTAGCATGCTGTATGAAGAAATCAAATACATAGTTGAACCCATGAGGGGTTTTGCATCCAATCAGCATGCAGTATAAAGAGCGCTCCTATGCGTACAGGAGAAATGCCTCTTATGAAGTGGTCCGTCGGCAACAGAAACACGTCAGGCAATACAACGAAATTGGATGGCTGGGGCGGGCTGAACCGTGATGCCGAATGGCAGAAGCACTGTCGAGTGCATCTTGAGAAGCTTCGGCGTTAGTTGGATAAAATTATGACATGGGTGCCGTCCCATGTAAGATGCACCATCTCGAAGGAATGAGAGTCTGAGGGAGAGGAACCTTCCTGCTCCGGTTTCCAGCACAGTCTGTCTTGATGAAAAGTGCCTGTTTCCATCACATCCAGATCCTACCAAGGATTCTAACTGACTCTCTGAAATCTGTACACATTGGAACCTACTATAGGTGTTAAATGAAGGCTCGATGTGACTATACATCCTAACATGCTGTATGAAGAAATCAAATACGTAGGTGAACCAATGGGGGTTTTTTCAACCAAACAGCATGCAGTATAAAGAGCGCTCCAATGCGTTCAGGAGAAATGCCTCTGATTAAGTGGTACGTCGGCCACAGAAACGCGTCAGGCAATACAACGAACTTGGATGACTGGGGCGGGCTGAACCGTGATGCCGAATGGCAGACACACTGTCGAATGCATCTTGAGAAGCGTCGGCGTTTGTTGGATAAAATTATGACACGGGTGCCGTCCCATGTAAGATGTACCATCTCGAAGAAATTAGAGGCTGAGGGAGAGGAACCTTCCTGCTCCGGTTTCCAGCACAGTGCATCTTGATGAAAAGTGCCTGTTCCCATCACATCCAGATCCTTCCAATGATTCTAACTGACTCTCTGAAATCTGTACGCATTGGAACCTACTATAGGTGTTCAATGAAAGCTCGATGTGACTAAACATCCTACCATGCTTTATGAAGAAATCAAATAGGTAGCTGAACCCATGGGGGGGGGGGGTTTCAACCAATCAGCATGCAGTATAAAGAGCGCTCCAATGAGTACAGGAGAAATGCCTCTGATTAAGTGGTACGTCGGCCACAGAAACGCGTCAGGCAATACAACGAACTTGGATGGCTGGGGTAGGCTGAACCGTGATGCTGAATGGCAGACGCACTGTCGAGTGCATCTTGAGAAGCTTCGGCGTTTGTTGGATAAAATTATGACACGGGTGCCGTCCCGTGCAAGATTCACCATCTCGAAGGAATGAGAAGCTGAGGGAGAGGAAACTTCTTGCTCCGGTTTCCAGCACAGTTCGACTTGATGAAAAGTGCCTGGTCCCATCAGGAAGATTTCAAATCGGTTATCCAGTCTTTAGTCCTTTCAAAGATTGACTACTTGGAACACTTTACTCTCCGGAACACCCAAAGTTCACCTAGCCCCCCTCAAATCTGTCCTCCACTTAGTGGCCAGGCTAACAACTGACTGTAAGCGTTCTGAACACATATCACCTGCCCTCAAGGACCTCAAATGGCTTCCCATTGAAGGCAGATCCTCCTATAAAATTGCCTGCATTACACGCAAAGCCCTTTATCAAAAGACACCAATTTACCTCTCCAACAAACTCACTAAAGCAGGTTGCACCCGGACGTTGAGAAGCTCAAACTCACTTCTTCTCGTCCCCCAGCTATTAAAAAAAAGCCTCTCAGTCACGCTCCTTCTCTGGAAAGGCCCCCAGCATTTGGAATACCCTCCCCAAAGATCTTCGTTGTACCGCTTCCTATATCAGTTTCAAAAAAGGCCTTAAAATACACTAGCTCAATAAATATTGGGGTACTTAATCCCTCGCCTACCATACTTGTTCTACCCACCCCATCTCCCTTAAACACTTCCGCTCTCCCCCTCGCTCCTCACACTTCTCCATCCCGACCCTACTTCCCTCTTTTCCCATCCTAACTTTCCCCTCCATCTCCTTCTCACATACCTAATCCCTCCTGCGTTATTATGACCACTGAACCTACCCTTATGCACTTTTTACTATTATTATCTGTATTTGCTCAATTGACTCTTTTAGTCCATTGCTTCATTTTATATCAATTGTTCTGTTTCTTTCCCTAAATAGTTTTTATGCAAATGTAAAGAGCTCCAATACCCCCGGGTGGAGCTAGCGCTATATAAAACTTCTTAAATAAAATATGTTTTAAAAAATGAGAGGCTGAGGGAAAGGAACCTTCCTGCTCCAGTTTCCAGCACAGTGCGTCTTGATGAAAAGTGCCTGTTCCCATCACAACCAGATCCTACCAAGGATTCTAACTGACTCTCTGAAATCTGTACGCATTGGAACCTACTATAGGTGTTCAATGAAAGCTCGATGTGACTACACATCCTAACATGATGTATGAAGAAATCAAATACGCAGTTGAACCCATGGGTTTTTTTTCAACCAATCAGCATGCAGTATAAAGAGCGCTCCAATGCGTACAGGAGAAATGCCTCTGATTAAGTGGTACGTCGGCCACAGAAACGCGTCAGGCAATACAACGTACTTGGATGACTGGGGCGGGCTGAACCGTGATGCCGAATGGCAGACACACTGTCGAGTGCATCTTGAGAAGCTTCAGAGTTTGTTGGATAAAATTATGACACGGGTGCAGTCCCATGTAAGATGCACCATCTCGAAGGAATGAGAGGCTGAGGGAGAGGAACCTTCCTGTTCCGGTTCCCAGCACAGTGCGTCTTGATGAAAAGTGCCTGTTCCCATAACATCCAGATCCTCCCAAGGATTCTAACTGACTCTCTGAAATCTGTAAGTATTGGAACCTACTATAGGTGTTCAATGAAAGCTCGATATGACTACACATCCTAGCATGCTGTATGAAGAAATCAAATATGTAGTTGAACCCATGAGGGGTTTTTCAACCAATCAGCATGCAGTATAAAGAGCGCTCCAATTTCTTACAGGAGAAATGCCTCTGATGAAGTGGTACGTTGGCCACAGAAACGCGTCAGGCAATACAACGAACTTGAATAGCTGGGGCGGGCTGAACCGTGATGCTGAATGGCAGACGCACTGTCGAGTGCATCTTGAGAAGCTTCGGCGTTTGTTGGATAAAATAATGACACAGGTGCCGTGCAAGATGCACCATCTCGAAGGAATGAGAGGCTGGGGGAGAGGAACCTTCCTGCTCCGGTTTCCAGCACTGTGCGTCTTTATGAAAAGTACCTGCTGCCAACACATCCAGTTCCTACCAAGGTTTCTAAATCACTCTCTGAAATCTGTACGCATTGGAACCTACTATAGGTGTCAATGAAAGCTCGATGTGACTACACATCCTAGCATGCTGTATGAAGAAATCAAATATGTAGTTGAACCCATGAGGGGTTTTTCAACCAATCAGCATGCAGTATAAAGAGCGCTCCAATGCATACAGGAGAAATGCCTCTGATGAAGTGGTACATTGGCCACAGAAACGCGTCAGGCAATACAACGAACTTGGATGGCTGGTGAGGAAATTCGATTTTTGATCTCGCTTGTATTCAGCCACCATTTTGTGTTCCACCACCATTTTGTGTTGCCCTCACTCAGGCAGCACAATGAACAAAGTTTTTCTGCTGATCTTACTGCGACGTGTCAAATAACCTTCTGCCTCTGTTTACGAGACTGATGTCAGGGACTGGCTGAGTCCACTAATCCTCGTCTGGTTTGACTAAACCCTGTCTCAACTGTCTGTCGGTTCACTCCATTCTTTCCTGACTTTATCTTATCTTCTGGCCTTCGCTATTCTCTACTTGTATTCTCTCAATTCACAACTGTCCTCCAAAGCATACAAATATTTCCTGCCACCTGCAAGTTGAGTTGTAGACACTACCACTGATTAACTTGTGGGGAGGGGTGACAAAAACAGTTGGAAGAGAGGTTTATTTGGGTTACTTGATATCTTGTTTTCAAACTTTTCTCATTGGTTATATCTTGTTTTCAAACTCTTCTCATTGGATAACCATGTATGCATTGGGAGTGTTCTTGGTGAATCTATGTGCTATAAAAGATTGTGCGCCACGGAGTAAAGTGGCAGTCTCCTAAGAACATACTGAGTGTACTTCTGGGACAACTGTACTTAGCTGCAGCTAATAAACCTGATCTTCTACGCTCAACAGAATGTCCTGTGTCTCTGTTCAACAAAGCAGGTGAACTCAGGAGATTAAGACGTGCCCTGCGCCGCCAGGCCCATAAGGCCCTGGTTCTTCAATTGGTGCCCTCTGTGAGGCGGCTTCAGAGGTAGTGATTTTGCCTGAGGGTCGTGAGGAACCCCACAAGAAAATTCTGGAGGAATCGCGAACCACGTCAAGCGACCCCTGTATGTCGAAGTGGTCCGAAGGTCTTTTTCAGCGCGTTTTCTCCTTCCTGACGGCTGCTGACGACTGCTGCCCTGACTGCCACCTTGCTTTGGCCCCTTTTGGTGATGTATGGTATCGCGAGACGTTAGACGGGCCTCTGTTGGCGTAAGAAGACACTTAGTTAAGTATTGGTTGGTAGCTCCCAATATTTTGTTTTGATTTGGGTCTGGGCTACGGGTCCAAATGATGTTGGTTGTCTTGAGATCCCGCCTTATGTTGTTACTCTCAAGCCCAATGCTAAATTGCCACGCATTCCTCAATACAGAATTTCCAATGAAGGTGAAAGAGCGCTTTTGGATATCATTTGGATATCATTTATGATTTGGTTCAGAAGGGTGTGATTGAGGAAATGAGAGGAAATGTATGTAATAGTCCTATTCTTCCTATTCTTAAACGCACTGATCCTTCTAAGCATCCTGTTTATCGTTTTGTGATTGATCTTTGGGAGGTCAATAAAATTGTTGTACCACAGTTTCCTGTTGTTCCAGATATCACTGCCCTGTTAACTATGATACCTGCCTCAGCGGCTTGGTTTTCTGTTATTGATCTGAAAAATGCTTTCTTCAGCATTACCATTGCCAAAGAGAGTAGGGATATTTTTGGTTTCTCTCTAGGAGGCCGAAGTTTCCAGTTCAAACGCGCACCCCAAGGCTATTGTGAAAGCCCCTCTATTTATAGTCAAGCTCTGAAATGTCAGCTCGATGTTTTTCCTTTGCCCCCAGGTGCTACTCTTATTCAATATATGGATGATTTGTTGATTGCTGCTGATTCAGAGGATGTCTGCAAGAATGTGACTGTTGCACTGTTACGTCACTTGTCTGATCTTAATCATAAGGTTTCGCCTTCTAAACTACAATATGTCCGTCGAGAGGTTACCTATTTGGGTCATCTCTTATCAAAGGAGGGAAAGCGATTAACCCCAGAACGAATTCAAGCAATTGCGCAAATGTCTGTGCCATCTACACAAAGAGAGGTGCGCGCCTTTCTGGCCATCACTTCTTATTGTAGACAATGGATTCCGAATTTTTCTTTGTTGGCCAAACCTTTGTTAGCACTCACTTTGAAAGACACACCCCAACCCCTTCCTTGGACTGATGAATGTCAGAAGAGTTTTTCTGATTTACTTACTGCTCTGTGTTCTGCTCCTGTGTTGGGTACTCCAGATTACAGTAAGCCCTTCACGCTCCATGTCCATGAAAGAGAGGGTTGTGCGTTGTCAGTCTTAACACAACGATTTGGAGACAAACAGCGGCCATGTGCCTATTTTTCAGCTACGTTAGACCCAGTAGCCAAGGCATTGCCTAGTTGTCTTAAAGCTACAGCAGCAGCAGCGATTTCTATTCGTCAGTCTGCTGGAGTGGTGCTAGATAATACTCTCATTGTTATGGTACCACATGAAATGGATACCTTGCTAAATAGGACGAAAACACAACATCTTACAAGTGCTCGATTGTCTGGATATGAGCTGACGCTCTTGGCTAGTCATGTGCACCTCAAACGATGTAACACTTTAAATCCAGCCACACTGTTACCTCTTCCAGAAGAGAAAGATATTAGGAAACAACATGATTGTTTTCTCCACACTGAGGAGGAGACAAAAGGCAGGATTGATTTGAAAGATACGCCGTTAGTGGATCCGGATGGGATCCTATGGGTGGATGGGTCTTGTTTCAAACTCCCAAATGGTGAGACAACTTCAGCTTATGCTGTTACCACCTTGTATACAATCGTGGAGACAGCACGCATCATACATAATTCAGCTCAGGCAGCTGAACTGATAGCTTTGACCAGAGCGTGTGTGTTATCTAAAGGAAAGAGAGTGAATGTGTATACCGACAGCCAGTATGCGTTCGGTGTGGCGCATAGCTTCGGTCATTTGTGGAAGGAAAGAGGATTCCTTACCTCCCACGGTACTAAAATACAGCATGGTCAATTGGTAACTGATCTTCTTGAGTCACTTGTTTTGCCTACCCAGATAGCAATTGTGAAATGTAGTGCGCATAAGAAGATTACTGATGATGTTGGTCGCGGAAATGCTTTTGCGGATGAGGTAGCAAAAAGGACAGCCAGAGATGCTACAAGTCGCATGTATGTTGCGGGCCCTGCGAATTGGGTCAGGGAAAGAGGGATGTGTGAGGATACAATAGAAAGTGTGAGATCGATTCAGGGAGATGCTACAGAGAAAGAGTTGAGAAAGTGGAAAGAGAGTACAGGAATGTTAGACGCAACAGGATGTTGGATAGAATTGTCAGAACACCAGCGTTGGCTGTTACCAGACGCCTACGTACTGCCTGTAGTTACTATGGCGCATGGTCCAGCCCACATCAGTGCAAAAGGAATATGTAAACTTCTGGCTCCAGTGTGGCTGAACGAAGGGATTCCAAAATGTGCAGATAAATTAGTGAAGCATTGTATCATTTGCTTGATGTACAATCCGGGAAAGGGAACCCCAACTCCGGCAGGTCATTATGCTCCCTCAACATATCCTTTTGAGGTGTTGCAAATCGACTACATTCATATGGATCGATGTAACAATCTTAAATATGTTCTGGTAGTGGTATGTGCCTTTTCCAGATGGATAGAGGCTTACCCCCTGAAAGACAACACTGCTTTGTCCGCTGCCAAGGTTCTTCTAAAAGAGTTCTTCCCTAGGTTTGGTTTGCCGCGCATTGTCTGGAGTGACAATGGAAGTGAATTTGTAGGCCAAATTATGCAAAAGGTGTGTACCGGTCTTGGTATAAGGCAGAAGTTTCATGCGGCAAATCATCCTCAGTCCGCGGGTTTGGTAGAGTGCTATATCGGCACTCTCAAACTTAAGCTTGCAAAAGTACAAGCCAGCACAGGTCTTAATTGGCCCGATGCTTTACCTTTGACTCTCCTGTCCACTAGAACAGCTGTACATTCTCGTTTGGGACTCAGCCCATACGAGGTTGTTTTCGGATGCCCAGCTAATGTATGGGGAGTCCCTCGCCCTAGAAAGTATTCTGATATACAGTATCCAATGCTGATTGACTATTTACATGACCTCACCACTAAATTACGTGTTCTTCACCAACAGGTTCAAAACGCTTTACCAGAGGCCTCCACAGACCCAGGTCATTCTATCCAACCTGGAGACTGGGTCTGTGTGAAAAAATTTTAGAGGACAAAGAATTTGGAACCTTGCTGGAAGGCGCCTCGACAAGTTCTCCTGACAACTCGCACAGCAGTAAAAGTCGAAGGGAAAAAGAACTGGATCCAAGGCGTGCACTGCAAGAGAGTGCCCTTGCCCTTGCTTTTTGATCAGTGGGTTCGTAAGGGTATAGGTGATTCTGAAGGAGAAAAAGTCCCCCGATTCAAACCTTTCAGTAGTGCACACCTGGATGGAACTGGACCGGAGAAAGAAGATGACGACATTCTACAAGAAGCCGTACCTTCCCATCTCCGATTAAACACTACAGAGCCACAGACCCTATTTCAAGACCAAACTGTACCAACAAGGACTAGATACAATTTAAGACCTAAATTGGTCAAGGACACCTGAGATTTCCATCTCTTCTGCTACATTTATCATCTGTCCAGGTTGCAGGGTCACGGTAGGAGTCTTGGTTTCTGACCTGTATAGTGGCTAGGCCCCTAGGACTTGCAAGGTCATAGGACGGCTAATAATCACAGCCAAGTGAGTAAGGAAGATTGCCGTGAGCAACAATTTTAGAGGATGGATGTTAAATTAGGAAAGAAGGATAATAAGAAAGAGATGAGAAAGAAATATTGTAAAATATTGTACAGTCGATGTGGCGTAACATTGTGTGTTTCTATATTTTTGTGTATCTTATTGGCTTGTGTAGGTTGGGTTATTCATGCTATGCAGCAAAAAGTTGTCCCTAATTCTATCTCCTTGCCTCTTCATTCTACTATCTCCCCACATCAATTATATACACTTCCCCAACATGAACTAATCAGGAGAACAGAATATTTTAATAATTCATTTATCCAATTGTTGCACCAACACCAATTGGTAATCAACACAACCAACTGTTGGGTGTGTGGACTTATGCCTCATACCACAGATAAAGGGACGCCATATTTAGTCCTTCCATTTTCTTATGAAGGTTCCGCTTGGGCCTATTTTGTAATATTTTCAAATGCATATCAGAGCCGATTTAGGCGTCCAGTTGGTTCCTATGGTAGTAAGCCAGATTTTAGTCATAATTCTCTGATAAAGGGAATGGTGGCTATGACTAAAATTGTGGAGAATAATAAGGTTCCTGTTGACGAGAGACAAACATATACTAATTGGAACGTGACTCGTTACATTACTAGCCTTACAGATAAAACTAAACAGGGAAAATCTCCACCAATTTGGACTGTCCCTCATCAAGGTAATTTCTGTTTACAAATGAATGGCCAGACTACTGACACTGGACAAAGAAAAAGCTTTTGTTCTCATACATACATCTACACGTCTCAGAATTCACCGCCGTTAGTTCCATCCCAGGGCAAATATTTTGTCTACCACGATAGACCTTACACGTGGCTACCAACGGATTTTTCAGGAACATGCTATATAGCTTTTCTTCTCCCTCCTACATACACTGCTCCTTCAGGCCATCATAGAAACAGATATGGCAGAGGGATTATTGATTCTAAAGACACAGCAGGACAAGAGGGAAGTGATTTCCTCAAAGGATTTCTTCCTTTTTGGGGCCCAATGGCCAACAGCAGAAACATGAGACAGCTGGTTCGTGTTGTTGAGACTACCATAGATGTCACTGTGGGAGCCTTGAGTAATCTCACAGCTGAATTTCAGGCGGATCGTCTCATGACTTTGCAGAACCGGATTGCACTAAATGTTATTCTTGCAAATCGTGGTGGAGTCTGTAAATTTGATCGGATCTAGCTGTTGTATTTATATACCTGACGACGCCCCTACGGTTTACCAAGCCATCTCCAAATTACACATGATCTCCGAATCGATTCATCAAGACGAAGGAGATTGGTCTTTATTAGGATGGTTTTGGGGATTACTATCTAAATGGGGATGGAAGGTACTAACCTTCCTTGGAGTGGTATTGGCCATCATTTTTTCCTGTTGTCTCTGTATGCAGCGTGGCCCCGCCATCTGCGGTCTTTGTGCCACTCTGTGTGTCCCAAGACCTGAGTCACAGAAAACAGAGAACATTAAAATGATGTTGCAGCAACAGTTTAACGACGTCATGGCTATTGACATTGATTCAGATTAACGTGAATCTGTGTGTTTTGCCTGAGTTATGGCAAAAGGAGGGTCTGAGGAAATTCGATTTTCGATGTCGCTTGTATTCAGCCACCATTTTGTGTTCCACCGCCATTTTGTGTTGCCCTCACTCAGGCAGCACAATGAACGAAGTTTTTCTGCTGATCTTACTGCGACGTGTCAAATAACCTTCTGCCTCTGTTTACGAGACTGATGTCAGGGACTGGCTGAATCCACTAATGCTCATCTGGTTTGACTAAACCCTGTCTCAACTGTCTGTCGGTTCACACCATTCTTTCCTGACTTTATCTTATCTTCTGGCCTTCGCAATTCTCTACTTGTATTCTCTCATTTCACAACGGTCCTCCAAAGCATACAAATATGTCCTGCCACCTGCAAGTTGAGTTGTAGACACTACCACTGATTAACTTGTGGGGAGGGGTGATAAAAACAGTTGGAAGAGAGGTTTATTTGGGTTACTTGATATCTTGTTTTCAAACTTTTCTCATTGGTTATATCTTGTTTTCAAACTTTTCTCATTGGATTACCATGTATGCATTGGGAGTGTTCTTGGTGAATCTAAAAAGATTGTGCGCCACGGAGTAAAGTGGCAGTCTCCTAAGAACATACTGAGTGTACTTCTGGGACAACTGTACTTAGCTGCAGCTAATAAACCTGATCTTCTACGCTCAACAGAATGTCCTGTGTCTCTGTTCAACAAAGCAGGTGAACTCAGGAGATTAAGGCGTGCCCTGCGCCGCCAGGCCCATAAGGCCCTGGTTCTTCACTGGGGCGGGCTGAACCTTCCAGATCCTACCAAGGATTCTAACTCACTCTCTGAAATCTGGACGCATTGGAACCTACTATAGGTGTTCAATGAAAGCTCGATGTGACTACACATCCTAGCATGTTGTATGAAGAAATCAAATAAGTAGTTGAACCCATGATGGGTTTTTCAACCAATCAGCAAGCAGTATAAAGAGCGCTCCAATGCGATCAGGAGAAATGCCTCTGATGAAGTGGTACGTCGGCCACAGAAGTGCGTCTGGCAATACAACGAACTTGGATGGCTGGGGCTGGCTGAACCGTGATGCTGAATGGCAGACGCACTGTCGAGTGCATCTTGAGAAGCTTCGGCATTTGATGGATAAAATTATGACACAGGTGCCGTGCAAGATACACCATTTCGATGGAATGAGAGGCTGAGGGACAGGAACCTTCCTGCTCCGTTTTCCAGCACTGTACGTCTTGATGAAAAGTGCCTGCTCACAACACATCCAGATCCTACCAAGGATTCCAACTGACTCTCTGAAATCTGTACGCATTGGAACCTTCTATAGGTATTCCATGAAAGCTCGATGTGTCTACACATCCTAGCATGTTGTATGAAGAAATCAGTTGAACCCATGGGGGTTTTTTCAAACCAATCAGCATGCAGTATAAAGAGAGCTCTAATACGTACAGGAGAAATGCGTCTGATGAAGTGGTACGTCGGCCACAGCAATGCATCAGGCAATACAACGAACTTGGATGGCTGGGGTGGGCTGAACCGTGATGTCGAATGGCAGACGCACTGTCGAGTGCATCTTGAGAAGCTTCGGCGTTTGTTGGATAAAAATATATATATGCACCGCCGCAGCCCATGAAAGAGCATTTTGACAACACTTGTTGGGACTGACTCCGGTCCGGGATTTTCTCGAGGCTGAAAAGCGGCAGGATGTTGGGTGTCAAAGACTGGCAGCAGGGTGCTTGGGCCAACGGTGCATGCGAGGAGAAGAGGAGCGCCACCCACATGGGACAAAAGGTACTTACCTGAGACGCTCGCACCCACGAACCCGGAGTGCAGGGATCGGGGTTTCTGCCACGCCCACCCTTGGGTCTCTGCCAATCGTAGCAAAGCTAGCGCCTTTCAAAAACTTGGACAATGGCAACACAGGATGTTCATTAGCATCTGAAGAAGTAATTTTGACGAAACGCGTCATGCTTGTCTAATAAAGCTGCCAGTCTGTCCACGCCTGTGTGTGCTTGGATCCTTTCTTCGAGGGAGGTCTTTGGTTTTTGTATTTCGGTGCTTGGCCACACAGCACCTTGAGCGCCCATCCTATAAGTAGTGCGGCAGGCAGTTGTGGCATTCTGGTGTTCCTTCAATGTTTTGGAGAACTTCCGCACCGGCGCAGCCCGTGAAAGAGCATTTTGACAACACTTGTTGGGACTGACTCCAGTCCGGGATTTCCTCGATGCTGAAAAGCGGCAGGATGTTGGGTGTCAAAGACTGGCAGCAGGGTGCTTGGGCCAACGGTGCATGCGAGGAGAAGAGGAGCGCCACCCACATGGCACAAAATGTACTTACCTGAGACGCTCGCACCCACGAACCAGGAGTGCAGGGATCGGGGTTTCCGCCACGCCCACCCTTGCGTCTCTGCCAATCGTAGCAAAGCTAGCGCCTTTAAAAACTTGGACAATGGCAACACTGGTTGTTCATTAGCATCTGAAGAAGTCATTTCGACGAAACGCGTCATGCTTGTCTAATAAAGCTGCCAGTCTGTCCACGCCTGTGTGTGCTTGGATCCTTTCTTCGAGGGAGGTCTTTGGTTTTTGTATTTCGGTGCTTGGCCACAGAGCACCTTGAGCGCCCATCCGATAAGTAGTGCGCCAGGCAGTTGTGGCATTCTGGTGTTCCTTCAATGTTTTGGAGAACTGCCGCACCGCCGCAGCCCGTGAAAGAGCATTTTGACAACACTTGTTGGGACTGACTCCAGTCCGGGATTTCCTCGAGGCTGAAAAGCGGCAGGATGTTGGGTGTCAAAGACTGGCAGCAGGGTGCTTGGGCCAACGGTGCATGCGAGGAGAAGAGGAGCGCCATCCACATGGGACAAAATGTACTTACCTGAGACGCTCGCACCCACGAACCGGGAGTGCAGGGATTGGGGTTTCCGCCACGCCCACCCTTGGGTCTCTGCCAATCGTAGCAAAGCTAGCGCCTTTAAAAACTTGGACAATGGCAACACTGGTTGTTCATTAGCATCTGAAGAAGTCATTTCGACGAAATGCGTCATGCTTGTCTAATAAAGCTGCCACTCTGTCCACGCCTGTGTGTGCTTGGATCCTTTCTTCGAGGGAGGTCTTTGGTTTTTGTATTTCGGTGCTTGGCCACACAGCACCTTGAGCGCCCATCCTATAAGTAGTGCGGCAGGCAGTTGTGGCATTCTGGTGTTCCTTCAATGTTTTGGAGAACTGCTGCACCGCCGCAGCCCGTGAAAGAGCATTTTGACAACACTTGTTGGGGCTGACTCCAGTCCGGGATTTCCTCGAGGCTGAAAAGCGGCAGGATGTTGGGTGTCAAAGACTGGCAGCAGGGTGCTTGGGCCAATGGTGCATGCGAGGAGAAGAGGAGCACCACCCACATGGGACAAAAGGTACTTACCTGAGACGCTCGCACCCACGAACCCGGAGTGCAGGGATCGGGGTTTCTGCCACGCCCACCCTTGGGTCTCAGCCAATCGTAGCAAAGCTAGCGCCTTTAAAAACTTGGACAATGGCAACACTGGTTGTTCATTAGCATCTGAAGAAGTCATTTCGATGAAACGCGTCATGCTTGTCTAATAAAGCTGCCAGTCTGTCCACGCCTGTGTGTGCTTGGATCGTTTCTTCGAGGGAGGTCTTTGGTTTTTGTATTTCGGTGCTTGGCCACACAGCACCTTGAGCGCCCATCCTATAAGTAGTGCGGCAGGCAGTTGTGGCATTCTGGTGTTCCTTCAATGTTTTGGAGAACTGCTGCACCGCCGCAGCCCGTGAAAGAGCATTTTGACAACACTTGTTGGGACTGACTCCAGTCCGGGATTTCCTCGAGGCTGAAAAGCGGCAGGATGTTGGGTGTCAAAGACTGGCAGCAGGGTGCTTGGGCCAACGGTGCATGCGAGGAGAAGAGGAGCGTCACCCACATGGGACAAAATGTACTTACCTGAGACGCTCGCACCCACGAACCGGGAGTGCAGGGATCGGGGTTTCCGCCACGCCCACCCTTGGGTCTCTGCCAATCGTAGCAAAGCTAGCGCCTTTAAAAACTTGGACAATGGCAACACTGGTTGTTCATTAGCATCTGAAGAAGTCATTTCGACGAAACGCGTCATGCTTGTCTAATAAAGCTGCCAGTCTGTCCACGCCTGTGTGTGCTTGGATCCTTTCTTCGAGGGAGGTCTTTGGTTTTTGAATTTCGGTGCTTGGCCACACAGCACCTTGAGCGTCCATCCTATAAGTAGTGCAGCAGGCAGTTGTGGCATTCTGGTGTTCCTTCAATGTTTTGGAGAACTGCCGCACCGCCGCAGCCCGTGAAAGAGCATTTTGACAACACTTGTTGGGACTGACTCCAGTCCGGGATTTCCTCGAGGCTGAAAAGCGTCAGGATGTTGGGTGTCAAAGACTGGCAGCAGGGTGCTTGGGCCAACGGTGCAAGCGAGAAGAAGAGGAGCGCCACCCACATGGGACAAAAGGTACTTACCTGAGACGCTCGCACCCACAAACCCGGAGTGCAGGGATCGGGGTTTCTGCCACGCCCACCCTTGGGTCTCTGCCAAACGTAGCAAAGCTAGCGCTTTTAAAAACTTGGACAATGTCAACACTGGTTGTTCATTAGCATCTGAAGAAGTCATTTCGACGAAACGCGTCATGCTTGTCTAATAAAGCTGCCAGTCTGTCCACTCCTGTGTGTGCTCGGTTCCTTTCTTCGAGGGAGGTCTTTGGTTTTTGTTTTTCGGTGCTTTGCCACACAGCACCTTGAGCGCCCATCCTATAAGTAGTGCGGCAGGCAGTTGTGGCATTCTGGTGTTCCTTCAATGTTTTGTTGAACTGCCGCACCGCCGCAGCCCGTGAAAGAGCATTTTGACAACACTTGTTGAGACTGACTCCAGTCTGGCATTTCCTCGAGGCTGAAAAGCGGCAGGATGTTGGGTGTCAAAGACTGGCAGCAGGGTGCTTGGGCCAACGGTGCATGCGAGGAGAAGAGGAGCGCCACCCACATGGGACAAAAGGTACTTACCTGAGACGCTCGCACCCACGAACCCGGAGTGCAAGGATCGGGGTTTCTGCCACGCCCACCCTAGGGTCTCTGCCAATCGTAGCAAAGCTAGCGCCTTTAAAAACTTGGACAATGGCAACACTGGTTTTTCATTAGCATCTGAGGAAGTCATTTCGACGAAACGCGTCATGCTTGTCTAATAAAGCTGCCAGTCTGTCCACGCCTGTGTGTGCTTGGATCCTTTCTTCGAGGGAGGTCTTTGGTTTTTGTATTTCGGTGCTTGGCCACACAGCACCTTGAGCGCCCATCCTATAAGTAGTGCGGCTGGCAGTTGTGGCATTCTGGTGCTCCTTCAATGTTTTGGAGAACTGCCGCACCGCCGCAGCCCGTGAAAGAGCATTTTGACAACAGTTGTTGGGACTGACTCCAGTCCGGGATTTCCTCGAGGCTGAAAAGCGGCAGGATGTTGGGTGTCAAAGACTGGCAGCAGGGTGCTTGGGCCAACGGTGCATGCGAGAAGAAGAGGAGCGCCACCCACATGGGACAAAAGGTACTTACCTGAGACGCTCGCACCCACAAACCCGGAGTGCAGGGATCGGGGTTTCTGCCACGCCCACCCTTGGGTCTCTGCCAAACGTAGCAAAGCTAGCGCCTTTAAAAACTTGGACAATGGCAACACTGGTTGTTCATTAGCATCTGAAGAAGTCATTTCGACGAAACGCGTCATGCTTGTCTAATAAAGCTGCCAGTCTGTCCACGCCTGTGTGTGCTTGGATCCTTTCTTTGAGGGAGGTCTTTGGTTTTTGTATTTCGGTGCTTGGCCACACAGCACCTTGAGCACCCATCCTATAAGTAGTGCGGCAGGCAGTTGTGGCATTCTGCTGTTCCTTCAATGTTTTGGAGAACTGCCGCACCGCGGCAGCCCGTGAAAGAGCATTTTGACAACACTTGTTGGGACTGACTGCAGTCCGAGATTTCCTCGAGGCTGAAAAGCGGCAGGATGTTGGGTGTCAAAGACTGGCAGCAGGGTGCTTGGGCCAACGGTGCATGCGAGGAGAAGAGGAGCGCCACCCACGTGGGACAAAAGGTACTTACCTGAGACGCTCGCACCCACGAACCCAGAGTGCAGGGATCGGGGTTTCTGCCACGCCCACCCATGGGTCTCTGCCAATTGTAGCAAAGCTAGCGCCTTTAAAAACTTGGACAATGGCAACACTGGTTGTTCATTAGCATCTGAAGAAGTCATTTCGACGAAACGCGCCATGCTTGTCTAATAAAGCTGCCAGTCTGTCCACGCCTGTGTGTGCTTGGATCCTTTCTTCGAGGGAGGTCTTTGGTTTTTGTTTTTCGGTGCTTTGCCACACAGCACCTTGAGCGCCCATCCTATAAGTAGTGCGGCAGGCAGTTGTGGCATTCTGGTGTTCCTTCAATGTTTTGGAGAACTGCCGCACCGCCGCAGCCCGTGAAAGAGCATTTTGACAACACTTGTTGGGGCTGACTCCAGTCCGGGATTTCCTCGAGGCTGAAAAGCGGCAGGATGTTGGGTGTCAAAGACTGGCAGCAGGGTGCTTAGGCCAACGGTGCATGCGAGGAGAAGAGGAGCGCCACCCACATGGGACAAAAGGTACTTACCTGAGACGCTCGCACCCACGAACCCAGAGTGCAGGGATCGGGGTTTCTGCCACGCCCACCCTTGGGTCTCTGCCAATCGTAGCAAAGCTAGCGCCTTTAAAAACTTGGACAATGGCAACACTGGTTGTTCATTAGCATCTGAAGAAGTCATTTCGACGAAACGCGTCATGCTTGTCTAATAAAGCTGCCAGTCTGTCCACGCCTGTGTGTGCTTGGATCTTTTCTTCGAGGGAGGTCTTTGGTTTTTGAATTTCGGTGCTTGGCCACACAGCACCTTGAGCGCCCATCCTATAAGTAGTGCGGCAGGCAGTTGTGGCATTCTGGTGTTCCTTCAATGTTTTGGAGAACTGCCGCACCGCCGCAGCCTGTGAAAGCGCATTTTGACAACACTTGTTGGGACTGACTCCAGTCCGGGATTTCCTCGAGGCTGAAAAGCGGCAGGATGTTGGGTGTCAAAGACTGGCAGCAGGGTGCTTGGGCCAACGGTGCATGCGAGGAGAAGAGGAGCGCCACCCACGTGGGACAAAAGGTACTTACCTGAGACGCTCGCACCCACGAACCCAGAGTGCAGGGATCGGGGTTTCTGCCACGCCCACCCATGGGTCTCTGCCAATCGTAGCAAAGCTAGCGCCTTTAAAAACTTGGACAATGGCAACACTGGTTGTTCATTAGCATCTGAAGAAGTCATTTCGACGAAACGCGTCATGCTTGTCTAATAAAGCTGCCAGTCTGTCCACGCCTGTGTGTGCTTGGATCCTTTCTTCGAGGGAGGTCTTTGGTTTTTGTTTTTCGGTGCTTTGCCACACAGCACCTTGAGCGCCCATCCTATAAGTAGTGCGGCAGGCAGTTGTGGCATTCTGGTGTTCCTTCAATGTTTTGGAGAACTGCCGCACCGCCGCAGCCCGTGAAAGAGCATTTTGACAACACTTGTTGGGGCTGACTCCAGTCCGGGATTTCCTCGAGGCTGAAAAGCGGCAGGATGTTGGGTGTCAAAGACTGGCAGCAGGGTGCTTAGGCCAACGGTGCATGCGAGGAGAAGAGGAGCGCCACCCACATGGGACAAAAGGTACTTACCTGAGACGCTCGCACACACAAACCCGGAGTGCAGGGATCGGGGTTTCTGCCACGCCCACCCTTGGGTCTCTGCCAAACGTAGCAAAGCTAGCGCCTTTAAAAACTTAGAGAATGGCAACACTGGTTGTTCATTAGCATCTGAAGAAGTCATTTCGACGAAACGCGTCATGCTTGTCTAATAAAGCTGCCAGTCTGTCCACGCCTGTGTGTGCTTGGATCTTTTCTTCGAGGGAGGTCTTTGGTTTTTGAATTTCGGTGCTTGGCCACACAGCACCTTGAGCGCCCATCCTATAAGTAGTGCGGCAGGCAGTTGTGGCATTCTGGTGTTCCTTCAATGTTTTGGAGAACTGCCGCACCGCCGCAGCCTGTGAAAGAGCATTTTGACAACACTTGTTGGGACTGACTCCTGTCCGGGATTTCCTCGAGGCTGAAAAGCGGCAGGATGTTGGGTGTCAAAGACTGGCAGCAGGGTGCTTGGGCCAACGGTGCATGCGAGAAGAAGAGGAGCGCCACCCACATGGGACAAAAGGTACTTACCTGAGACGCTCGCACCCACAAACCCGGAGTGCAGGGATCGGGGTTTCTGCCACGCCCACCCTTGGGTCTCTGCCAAACGTAGCAAAGCTAGCGCCTTTAAAAACTTAGAGAATGGCAACACTGGTTGTTCATTAGCATCTGAAGAAGTCATTTCGACGAAACGCGTCATGCTTGTCTAATAAAGCTGCCAGTCTGTCCACGCCTGTGTGTGCTCGGATCCTTTCTTCGAGGGAGGTCTTTGGTTTTTGTTTTTCGGTGCTTGCCATACAGCACCTTGAGCGCCCATCCTATAAGTAGTGCGGCAGGCAGTTGTGGCATTCTGGTGTTCCTTCAATGTTTTGGAGAACTGCCGCACCGCCGCAGCCTGTGAAAGAGCATTTTGACAACACTTGTTGGGACTGACTCCTGTCCGGGATTTCCTCGAGGCTGAAAAGCGGCAGGATGTTGGGTGTCAAAGACTGGCAGCAGGGTGCTTGGGCCAACGGTGCATGCGAGAAGAAGAGGAGCGCCACCCACATGGGACAAAAGGTACTTACCTGAGACGCTCGCACCCACAAACCCGGAGTGCAGGGATCGGGGTTTCTGCCACGCCCACCCTTGGGTCTCTGCCAAACGTAGCAAAGCTAGCGCCTTTAAAAACTTAGACAATGGCAACACTGGTTGTTCATTAGCATCTGAAGAAGTCATTTCGACGAAACGCGTCATGCTTTTCTAATAAAGCTGCCAGTCTGTCCACGCCTGTGTGTGCTCGGATCCTTTCTTCGAGGGAGGTCTTTGGTTTGTGTTTTTAGGTGCTTGCCACACAGCACCTTGAGCGCCCATCCTATAAGTAGTGCGGCAGGCAGTTGTGGCATTCTGGTGTTCCTTCAATGTTTTGGAGAACTGCCGCACCGCCGCAGCCCGTGAAAGAGCATTTTGACAACACTTGTTGGGACTGACTCCAGTCCGGCATTTCCTCGAGGCTGAAAAGCGGCAGGATGTTGGGTGTCAAAGACTGGCAGCAGGGTGCTTGGGCCAACGGTGCATGCGAGGAGAAGAGGAGCGCCACCCACATGGGACAAAAGGTACTTACCTGAGACGCTCGCACCCACAAACCCGGAGTGCAGGGATCGGGGTTTCTGCCACGCCCACCCTTGGGTCTCTGCCAAACGCAGCAAAGCTAGCGCCTTTAAAAACTTGGACAATGGCAACACTGGTTGTTCATTAGCATCTGAAGAAGTCATTTCGACGAAACGCGTCATGCTTGTCTAATAAAGCTGCCAGTCTGTCCACGCCTGTGTGTGCTTGGATCCTTTCTTCGAGGGAGGTCTTTGGTTTTTGAATTTCGGTGCTTGGCCACACAGCACCTTGAGCGCCCATCCTATAAGTAGTGCGGCAGGCAGTTGTGGCATTCTGGTGCTCCTTCAATGTTTTGGAGAACTGCCGCACCGCCGCAGCCCGTGAAAGAGCATTTTGACAACACTTGTTGGGACTGACTCCAGTCCGGGATTTCCTCAAGGCTGAAAAGCGGCAGGATGTTGGGTGTCAAAGACTGGCAGCAGGGTGCTTGGGCCAACGGTGCATGCGAGAAGAGGAGTGCCACCCACATGGGACAATAAGTACTTACCTGAGACGCTCGCACCCACAAACCCGGAGTTCAGGGATCGGGGTTTCTGCCACGCCCACCCTGGGGTCTCTGCCAAACGTAGCAAAGCTAGCGCCTTTTAAAACTTGGACAATGGCAACACTGGTTGTTCATTAGCATCTGAAGAAGTCATTTCGACGAAACGCGTCATGCTTGTCTAATAAAGCTGCCAGTCTGTCCACGCCTGTGTGTGCTCGGATCCTTTCTTCGAGGGAGGTCTTTGGTTTTTGTATTTCGGTGCTTGGCCACACAGCACCTTGAGCGCCCATCCTATAAGTAGTGCGGCAGGCAGTTGTGGCATTCTGGTGCTCCTTCAATGTTTTGGAGAACTGCCGCACCGCCGCAGCCCGTGAAAGAGCATTTTGACAACACTTGTTGGGACTGACTCCAGTCCGGGATTTCATCGAGGCTGAAAAGCGGCAGGATGTTGGGTGTCAAAGACTGGCAGCAGGGTGCTTGGGCCAACGGTGCATGCGAGAAGAAGAGGAGCGCCACCCACATGGGACAAAAGGTACTTACCTGAGACGCTCACACCCACGAACCCGGAGTGCAGGGATCGGGGTTTCTGCCACGCCCACCCTTGGGTCTCTGCCAATCGTAGCAAAGCTAGCGCCTTTAAAAACTTGGACAATGGCAACACTGGTTGTTCATTAGCATCTGAGGAAGTCATTTCGACGAAACGCGTCATGCTTGTCTAATAAAGCTGCCAGTCTGTCCACGCCTGTGTGTGCTTGGATCCTTTCTTCGAGGGAGGTCTTTGGTTTTTGTATTTCGGTGCTTGGCCACACAGCACCTTGAGCGCCCATCCTATAAGTAGTGCGGCAGGCAGTTGTGGCATTCTGGTGCTCCTTCAATGTTTTGGAGAACTGCCGCACCGCCGCAGCCCGTGAAAGAGCATTTTGACAACACTTGTTGGGACTGACTCCAGTCCGGGATTTCCTCGAGGCTGAAAAGCGGCAGGATGTTGGGTGTCAAAGACTGGCAGCAGGGTGCTTGGGTCAACGGTGCATGCGAGAAGAAGAGGAGCGCCACCCACATGGGACAAAAGGTACTTACCTGAGACGCTCGCACCCACAAACCCGGAGTGCAGGGATCGGGGTTTCTGCCACACCCACCCGCGGGTCTCTGCCAAACGTAGCAAAGCTAGCGCCTTTAAAAACTTGGACAATGGCAACACTGGTTGTTCATTAGCATCTGAAGAAGTCATTTCGACGAAACGCGTCATGCTTGTCTAATAAAGCTGCCAGTCTGTCCACGCCTGTGTGTGCTTGGATCCTTTCTTTGAGGGAGGTCTTTGGTTTTTGTATTTCGGTGCTTGGCCACACAGCACCTTGAGCGCCCATCCTATAAGTAGTGCGGCAGGCAGTTGTGGCATTCTGCTGTTCCTTCAATGTTTTGGAGAACTGCCGCACCGCCGCAGCCCGTGAAAGAGCATTTTGACAACACTTGTTGGGACTGACTGCAGTCCGAGATTTCCTCGAGGCTGAAAAGCGGCAGGATGTTGGGTGTCAAAGACTGGCAGCAGGGTGCTTGGGCCAACGGTGCATGCGAGGAGAAGAGGAGCGCCACCCACGTGGGACAAAAGGTACTTACCTGAGACGCTCGCACCCACGAACCCAGAGTGCAGGGATCGGGGTTTCTGCCACGCCCACCCATGGGTCTCTGCCAATCGTAGCAAAGCTAGCGCCTTTAAAAACTTGGACAATGGCAACACTGGTTGTTCATTAGCATCTGAAGAAGTCATTTCTACGAAACGCGTCGTGCTTGTCTAATAAAGCTGCCAGTCTGTCCACGCCTGTGTGTGCTTGGATCCTTTCTTCGAGGGAGATCTTTGGTTTTTGTATTTCGGTGCTTGGCCACACAGCACCTTGAGCGCCCATCCGATAAGTAGTGCGCCAGGCAGTTGTGGCATTCTGGTGTTCCTTCAATGTTTTGGAGAACTGCCGCACCGCCGCAGCCCGTGAAAGAGCATTTTGACAACACTTGTTGGGACTGACTCCAGTCCGGGATTTCCTCGAGGCTGAAAAGCGGCAGGATGTTGGGTGTCAAAGACTGGCAGCAGGGTGCTTGGGCCAACGGTGCATGCGAGGAGAAGAGGAGCGCCACCCACATGGGACAAAATGTACTTACCTGAGACGCTCGCACCCACGAACCGGGAGTGCAGGGATCGGGGTTTCCACCACGCCCACCCTTGGAGCTCTGCCAATCGTAGCAAAGCTAGCGCCATTAAAAACTTGGACAATGGCAACACTGGTTGTTCATTAGCATCTGAAGAAGTCATTTCGACGAAACGCGTCATGCTTGTCTAATAAAGCTGCCAGTCTGTCCACGCCTGTGTGTGCTTGGATCCTTTCTTCGAGGGAGGTCTTTGGTTTTTGTATTTCGGTGCTTGGCCACACAGCACCTTGAGCGCCCATCCTATAAGTAGTGCGGCAGGCAGTTGTGGCATTCTGGTGTTCCTTCACTGTTTTGGAGAACTGCCGCACCACCGCAGCCCGTGAAAGAGCATTTTGACAACACTTGTTGGGGCTGACTCCAGTCCGGGATTTCCTCGAGGCTGAAAAGCGGCAGGATGTTGGGTGTCAAAGACTGGCAGCAGGGTGCTTAGGCCAACGGTGCATGCGAGGAGAAGAGGAGCGCCACCCACATGGGACAAAAGGTACTTACCTGAGACGCTCGCACCCACAAACCCGGAGTGCAGGGTTCGGGGTTTCTGCCACGCCCACCCTTGGGTCTCTGCCAAACGTAGCAAAGCTAGCGCCTTTAAAAACTTAGACAATGGCAACACTGGTTGTTCATTAGCATCTGAAGAAGTCATTTCGACGAAACGCGTCATGCTTTTCTAATAAAGCTGCCAGTCTGTCCACGCCTGTGTGTGCTCGGATCCTTTCTTCGAGGGAGGTCTTTGGTTTGTGTTTTTAGGTGCTTGCCACACAGCACCTTGAGCGCCCATCCTATAAGTAGTGCGGCAGGCAGTTGTGGCATTCTGGTGTTCCTTCAATGTTTTGGAGAACTGCCGCACCGCCGCAGCCCGTGAAAGAGCATTTTGACAACACTTGTTGGGACTGACTCCAGTCCGGCATTTCCTCGAGGCTGAAAAGCGGCAGGATGTTGGGTGTCAAAGACTGGCAGCAGGGTGCTTGGGCCAACGGTGCATGCGAGGAGAAGAGGAGCGCCACCCACATGGGACAAAAGGTACTTACCTGAGACGCTCGCACCCACAAACCCGGAGTGCAGGGATCGGGGTTTCTGCCACGCCCACCCTTGGGTCTCTGCCAAACGCAGCAAAGCTAGCGCCTTTAAAAACTTGGACAATGGCAACACTGGTTGTTCATTAGCATCTGAAGAAGTCATTTCGACGAAACGCGTCATGCTTGTCTAATAAAGCTGCCAGTCTGTCCACGCCTGTGTGTGCTTGGATCCTTTCTTCAAGGGAGGTCTTTGGTTTTTGAATTTCGGTGCTTGGCCACACAGCACCTTGAGCGCCCATCCTATAAGTAGTGCGGCAGGCAGTTGTGGCATTCTGGTGCTCCTTCAATGTTTTGGAGAACTGCCGCACCGCCGCAGCCCGTGAAAGAGCATTTTGACAACACTTGTTGGGACTGACTCCAGTCCGGGATTTCCTCAAGGCTGAAAAGCGGCAGGATGTTGGGTGTCAAAGACTGGCAGCAGGGTGCTTGGGCCAACGGTGCATGCGAGAAGAGGAGCGCCACCCACATGGGACAATAAGTACTTACCTGAGACGCTCGCACCCACAAACCCGGAGTTCAGGGATCGGGGTTTCTGCCACGCCCACCCTGGGGTCTCTGCCAAACGTAGCAAAGCTAGCGCCTTTTAAAACTTGGACAATGGCAACACTGGTTGTTCATTAGCATCTGAAGAAGTCATTTCGACGAAACGCGTCATGCTTGTCTAATAAAGCTGCCAGTCTGTCCACGCCTGTGTGTGCTCGGATCCTTTCTTCGAGGGAGGTCTTTGGTTTTTGTATTTCGGTGCTTGGCCACACAGCACCTTGAGCGCCCATCCTATAAGTAGTGCGGCAGGCAGTTGTGGCATTCTGGTGTTCCTTCAATGTTTTGGAGAACTGCCGCACCGCCGCAGCCCGTGAAAGAGCATTTTGACAACACTTGTTGGGACTGACTCCAGTCCGGGATTTCCTCGAGGCTGAAAAGCGGCAGGATGTTGGGTGTCAAAGACTGGCAGCAGGGTGCTTGGGTCAACGGTGCATGCGAGAAGAAGAGGAGCGCCACCCACATGGGACAAAAGGTACTTACCTGAGACGCTCGCACCCACAAACCCGGAGTGCAGGGATCGGGGTTTCTGCCACACCCACCCGCGGGTCTCTGCCAAACGTAGCAAAGCTAGCGCCTTTAAAAACTTGGACAATGGCAACACTGGTTGTTCATTAGCATCTGAAGAAGTCATTTCGACGAAACGCGTCATGCTTGTCTAATAAAGCTGCCAGTCTGTCCACGCCTGTGTGTGCTTGGATCCTTTCTTTGAGGGAGGTCTTTGGTTTTTGTATTTCGGTGCTTGGCCACACAGCACCTTGAGCGCCCATCCTATAAGTAGTGCGGCAGGCAGTTGTGGCATTCTGCTGTTCCTTCAATGTTTTGGAGAACTGCCGCACCGCCGCAGCCCGTGAAAGAGCATTTTGACAACACTTGTTGGGACTGACTGCAGTCCGAGATTTCCTCGAGGCTGAAAAGCGGCAGGATGTTGGGTGTCACAGACTGGCAGCAGTGTGCTTGGGCCAACGGTGCATGCGAGGAGAAGAGGAGCGCCACCCACGTGGGACAAAAGGTACTTACCTGAGACGCTCGCACCCACGAACCCAGAGTGCAGGGATCGGGGTTTCTGCCACGCCCACCCATGGGTCTCTGCCAATCGTAGCAAAGCTAGCGCCTTTAAAAACTTGGACAATGGCAACACTGGTTGTTCATTAGCATCTGAAGAAGTCATTTCGACGAAACGCGTCGTGCTTGTCTAATAAAGCTGCCAGTCTGTCCACGCCTGTGTGTGCTTGGATCCTTTCTTCGAGGGAGATCTTTGGTTTTTGTATTTCGGTGCTTGGCCACACAGCACCTTGAGCGCCCATCCGATAAGTAGTGCGCCAGGCAGTTGTGGCATTCTGGTGTTCCTTCAATGTTTTGGAGAACTGCCGCACCGCCGCAGCCCGTGAAAGAGCATTTTGACAACACTTGTTGGGACTGACTCCAGTCCGGGATTTCCTCGAGGCTGAAAAGCGGCAGGATGTTGGGTGTCAAAGACTGGCAGCAGGGTGCTTGGGCCAACGGTGCATGCGAGGAGAAGAGGAGCGCCACCCACATGGGACAAAATGTACTTACCTGAGACGCTCGCAGCCACGAACCGGGAGTGCAGGGATCGGGGTTTCCACCACGCCCACCCTTGGAGCTCTGCCAATCGTAGCAAAGCTAGCGCCATTAAAAACTTGGACAATGGCAACACTGGTTGTTCATTAGCATCTGAAGAAGTCATTTCGACGAAACGCGTCATGCTTGTCTAATAAAGCTGCCAGTCTGTCCACGCCTGTGTGTGCTTGGATCCTTTCTTCGAGGGAGGTCTTTGGTTTTTGTATTTCGGTGCTTGGCCACACAGCACCTTGAGCGCCCATCCTATAAGTAGTGCGGCAGGCAGTTGTGGCATTCTGGTGTTCCTTCACTGTTTTGGAGAACTGCCGCACCACCGCAGCCCGTGAAAGAGCATTTTGACAACACTTGTTGGGGCTGACTCCAGTCCGGGATTTCCTCGAGGCTGAAAAGCGGCAGGATGTTGGGTGTCAAAGACTGGCAGCAGGGTGCTTAGGCCAACGGTGCATGCGAGGAGAAGAGGAGCGCCACCCACATGGGACAAAAGGTACTTACCTGAGACGCTCGCACCCACGAACCCGGAGTGCAGGGATCGGGGTTTCTGCCATGCCCACCCTTGGGTCTCTGCCAATCGTAGCAAAGCTAGCGCCTCTAAAAACTTGGACAATGGCAACACTGGTTGTTCATTAGAATCTGAAGAAGTCATTTCGACGAAACGCGTCATGCTTGTCTAATAAAGCTGCCAGTCTGTCCACGCCTGTGTGTGCTTGGATCTTTTCTTCGAGGGAGGTCTTTGGTTTTTGAATTTCGGTGCTTGGCCACACAGCACCTTGAGCACCCATCCTATAAGTAGTGCGGCAGGCAGTTGTGGCATTCTGGTGTTCCTTCAATGTTTTGGAGAACTGCCGCACCGCCGCAGCCTGTGAAAGAGAATTTTGACAACACTTGTTGGGACTGACTCCAGTCCGGGATTTCCTCGAGGCTGAAAAGCGGCAGGATGTTGGGTGTCCAAGACTGGCAGCAGGGTGCTTGGGCCAACGGTGTATGCGAGAAGAAGAGGAGCGCCACCCACATGGGACAAAAGGTACTTACCTGAGACGCTCGCACCCACAAACCCGGAGTGCAGGGATCGGGGTTTCTGCCACGCCCACCCTTGGGTCTCTGCCAAACGTAGCAAAGCTAGCGCCTTTAAAAACTTAGACAATGGCAACACTGGTTGTTCATTAGCATCTGAAGAAGTCATTTCGATGAAATGCGTCATGCTTGTCTAATAAAGCTGCCAGTCTGTCCACGCCTGTGTGTGCTCGGATCCTTTCTTCGAGGGAGGTCTTTGGTTTTTGTTTTTCGGTGCTTGCCACACAGCACCTTGAGTGCCCATCCTATAAGTAGTGCGGCAGGCAGTTGTGGCATTCTGGTGTTCCTTCAATGTTTTGGAGAACTGCCACACCGCCGCAGCCCGTGAAAGAGCATTTTGACAACACTTGGGACTGACTCCAGTCCGGCATTTCCTCGAGGCTGAAAAGCGGCAGGATGTTGGGTGTCAAAGACTGGCAGCAGGGTGCTTGGGCCAACGGTGCATGCGAGGAGAAGAGGAGCGCCACCCACATGGGACAAAAGGTACTTACCTGAGACGCTCGCACCCACGAACCCGGAGTGCAGGGATCGGGGTTTCTGCCATGCCCACCCTTGGGTCTCTGCCAATCGTAGCAAAGCTAGCGCCTTTAAAAACTTGGACAATGGCAACACTGGTTGTTCATTAGCATCTGAAGAAGTCATTTCGACGAAGCGCGTCATGCTTGTATAATAAAGCTGCCAGTCTGTCCACGCCTGTGTGTGCTTGGATCCTTTCTTCGAGGGAGGTCTTTGGTTTTTGAATTTCGGTGCTTGGTCACTCAGCACCTTGAGCGCCCATCCTATAAGTAGTGCGGCAGGCAGTTGTGGCATTCTGGTGCTCCTTCAATGTTTTGGAGAACTGCCGCACCGCCGCAGCCCGTGAAAGAGCATTTTGACAACACTTGTTGGGACTGACTCCAGTCCGGGATTTCCTCGAGGCTGAAAAGCGGCAGGATGTTGGGTGTCAAAGACTGGCAGCAGGGTGCTTGGGCCAACGGTGCATGCGAGAAGAACAGGAGCGCCACCCACATGGGACAAAAGGTACTTACCTGAGACGCTCGCACCCACAAACCCGGAGTGCAGGGATCTGGGTCTCTGCCAAACGTAGCAAAGCTAGCGCCTTTAAAAACTTGGACAATGGCAACACTGGTTCTTCATTAGCATCTGAAGAAGTCATTTCGACGAAACGCGTCATGCTTGTCTAATAAAGCTGCCAGTCTGTCCACGCCTGTGTGTGCTTGGATCCTTTCTTTGAGGGAGGTCTTTGGTTTTTGTATTTCGGTGCTTGACCACACAGCATCTTGAGCGCCCATCCTATAAGTAGTGCGGCAGGCAGTTGTGGCATTCTGGTGTTCCTTCAATGTTTTGGAGAACTGCCGCACCGCCGCAGCACGTGAAAGAGCATTTTGACAACACTTGTTGGGACTGACTGCAGTCCGGGATTTCCTCGAGGCTGAAAAGCGGCAGGATGTTGGGTGTCAAAGACTGGCAGCAGGGTGCTTGGGCCAACGGTGCATGCGAGGAGAAGAGGAGCGCCACCCACATGGGACAAAAGGTACTTACCTGAGACGCTCGCACCCACGAACTCAGAGTGCAGGGATCGGGGTTTCTGCCACGCCCACCCATGGGTCTCTGCCAATCGTAGCAAAGCTAGCGCCTTTAAAAACTTGGACAATGGCAACACTGGTTGTTCATTAGCATCTGAAGAAGTCATTTCGACGAAACGCGTCATGCTTGTCTAATAAAGCTGCCAGTCTGTCCACGCCTGTGTGTGCTTGGATCCTTTCTTTGAGGGAGGTCTTTGGTTTTTGTATTTCGGTGCTTGGCCACACAGCACCTTGAGCGCCCATCCTATAAGTAGTGCGGCAGGCAGTTGTGGCATTCTGGTGTTCCTTCAATGTTTTGGAGAACTGCCGCACGGCCGCAGCCCGTGAAAGAGCATTTTGACAACACTTGTTGGGACTGACTGCAGTCCGGGATTTCCTCGAGGCTCAAAAGCGGCAGGATGTTGGGTGTCAAAGACTGGCAGCAGGGTGCTTGGGCCAACGGTGCATGCGAGGAGAAGAGGAGCGCCACCCACATGGGACAAAAGGTACTTACCTGAGACGCTCGCACCCACGAACCCAGAGTGCAGGGATCGGGGTTTCTGCCACGCCCACCCATGGGTCTCTGCCAATCGTAGCAAAGCTAGCGCCTTTAAAAACTTGGACAATGGCAACACTGGTTGTTCATTAGCATCTGAAGAAGTCACTTCGACGAAACGCGTCATGCTTGTCTAATAAAGCTGCCAGTCTGTCCACGCCTGTGTGTGCTTGGATCCTTTCTTCGACGGAGGTCTTTGTTTTTTGTTTTTCGTTGCTTTGCCACACAGCACCTTGAGCGCCCATCCTATAAGTAGTGCGGCAGGCAGTTGTGGCATTCTGGTGTTCCTTCAATGTTTTGGAGAACTGCCGCACCGCCGCAGCCCGTGAAAGAGCATTTTGACAACACTTGTTGGGACTGACTCCAGTCCGGCATTTCCTCGATGCTGAAAAGCGGCAGGATGTTGGGTGTCAAAGACTGGCAGCAGGGTGCTTGGGCCAACGGTGCATGCGAGGAGAAGAGGAGCACCACCCACATGGGACAAAAGGTACTTACCTGAGACGCTCGCACCCACGAACCCGGAGTGCAGGGATCGGGGTTTCTGCCACACCCACGCTTGGGTCTCTGCTAATTGTAGCAAAGCTAGCGCCGTTAAAAACTTGGACAATGGCAACACTGGTTGTTCATTGGCATCTGAAGAAGTCATTTCGACGAAACGCATCATGCTTGTCTAATAAAGCTGCCAGTCTGTCCACGCCTGTGTGTGCTTGGATCCTTTCTTCGAGGGAAGTCTTTGGTTTTTGTATTTCGGTGCTTGGCCACACAGCACCTTGAGCGCCCATCCGATAAGTAGTGCGCCAGGCAGTTGTGGCATTCTGGTGTTCCTTCAATGTTTTGGAGAACTGCCGCACCGCCTCAGCCCGTGAAAGAGCATTTTGACAACACTTGTTGGGACTGACTCCAGTCCGGGATTTCCTCGAGGCTGAAAAGCGGTAGGATGTTGGGTGTCAAAGACTGGCAGCAGGGTGCTTGGGCCAACGGTGCATGCGAGGAACAGAGGAGCGCCACCCACATGGGACAAAAGGTACTTACCTGAGACGCTCGCACCCACAAACCCGGAGTGCAGGGATCGGGGTTTCTGCCACGCCCACCCTTGGGTCTCTGCCAAACGTAGCAAAGCTAGCGCCTTTAAAAACTTGGACAATGTCAACACTGGTTGTTCATTAGCATCTGAAGAAGTCATTTCGACGAAACGCGTCATGCTTGTCTAATAAAGCTGCCAGTCTGTCCACTCATGTGTGTGCTCGGATGCTTTCTTCGAGGGAGGTCTTTGGTTTTTGTTTTTCGGTGCTTTGCCACACAGCACCTTGAGCGCCCATCCTATAAGTAGTGCGGCAGGCAGTTGTGGCATTCTGGTGTTCCTTCAATGTTTTGTTGAACTGCCGCACCGCCGCAGCCCGTGAAAGAGCATTTTGACAACACTTGTTGAGACTGACTCCAGTCCGGCATTTCCTCGAGGCTGAAAAGCGGCAGGATGTTGGGTGTCAAAGACTGGCAGCACGGTGCTTGGGCCAACGGTGCATGCAAGGAGAAGAGGAGCGCCACCCACATGGGACAAAAGGTACTTACCTGAGACGCTCGCACCCACGAACCCGGAGTGCAGGGATCGGGGTTTCTGCCACGCCCACCCTTGGGTCTCTGCCAATCGTAGCAAAGCTAGCGCCTTTAAAAACTTGGACAATGGCAACACTGGTTGTTCATTAGCATCTGAGGAAGTCATTTCGACGAAACGCGTCATGCTTGTCTAATAAAGCTGCCAGTCTGTCCACGCCTGTGTGTGCTTGGATCCTTTCTTCGAGGGAGGTCTTTGGTTTTTGTATTTCGGTGCTTGGCCACACAGCACCTTGAGCGCCCATCCTATAAGTAGTGCGGCTGGCAGTTGTGGCATTCTGGTGCTCCTTCAATGTTTTGGAGAACTGCCGCACCGCCGCAGCCCGTGAAAGAGCATTTTGACAACACTTGTTGGGACTGACTCCAGTCCGGGATTTCCTCGAGGCTGAAAAGCGGCAGGATGTTGGGTGTCAAAGACTGGCAGCAGGGTGCTTGGGCCAACGGTGCATGCGAGAAGAAGAGGAGCGCCACCCACATGGGACAAAAGGTACTTACCTGAGACGCTCGCACCCACAAACCCGGAGTGCAGGGATCGGGCTTTCTGCCACGCCCACCCTTGGGTCTCTGCCAAACGTAGCAAAGCTAGCGCCTTTAAAAACTTGGACAATGGCAACACTGGTTGTTCATTAGCATCTGAAGAAGTCATTTCGACGAAACGCGTCATGCTTGTCTAATAAAGCTGCCAGTCTGTCCACGCCTGTGTGTGCTTGGATCCTTTCTTTGAGGGAGGTCTTTGGTTTTTGTATTTCGGTGCTTGGCCACACAGCACCTTGAGCGCCCATCCTATAAGTAGTGCGGCAGGCAGTTGTGGCATTCTGCTGTTCCTTCAATGTTTTGGAGAACTGCCGCACCGCGGCAGCCCGTGAAAGAGCATTTTGACAACACTTGTTGGGACTGACTGCAGTCCGAGATTTCCTCGAGGCTGAAAAGCGGCAGGATGTTGGGTGTCAAAGACTGGCAGCAGGGTGCTTGGGCCAACGGTGCATGCGAGGAGAAGAGGAGCGCCACCCACGTGGGACAAAAGGTACTTACCTGAGACGCTCGCTCCCACGAACCCAGAGTGCAGGGATCGGGGTTTCTGCCACGCCCACCCATGGGTCTCTGCCAATCGTAGCAAAGCTAGCGCCTTTAAAAACTTGGACAATGGCAACACTGGTTGTTCATTAGCATCTGAAGAAGTCATTTCGACGAAACGCGTCATGCTTGTCTAATAAAGCTGCCAGTCTGTCCACGCCTGTGTGTGCTTGGATCCTTTCTTCGAGGGAGGTCTTTAGTTTTTGTTTTTCGGTGCTTTGCCACACAGCACCTTGAGCGCCCATCCTATAAGTAGTGCGGCAGGCAGTTGTGGCATTCTGGTGTTCCTTCAATGTTTTGGAGAACTGCCGAACCGCCGCAGCCCGTGAAAGAGCATTTTGACAACACTTGTTGGGGCTGACTCCAGTCCGGGATTTCCTCGAGGCTGAAAAGCGGCAGGATGTTGGGTGTCAAAGACTGGCAGCAGGGTGCTTAGGCCAACGGTGCATGCGAGGAGAAGAGGAGCGCCACCCACATGGGACAAAAGGTACTTACCTGAGACGCTCGCACCCACGAACCCAGAGTGCAGGGATCGGGGTTTCTGCCACGCCCACCCTTGGGTCTCTGCCAATCGTAGCAAAGCTAGCGCCTTTAAAAACTTGGACAATGGCAAAACTGGTTGTTCATTAGCATCTGAAGAAGTCATTTCGACGAAACTCGTCATGCTTGTCTAATAAAGCTGCCAGTCTGTCCACGCCTGTGTGTGCTTGGATCTTTTCTTCGAGGGAGGTCTTTGGTTTTTGAATTTCGGTGCTTGGCCACACAGCACCTTGAGCGCCCATCCTATAAGTAGTGCGGCAGGCAGTTGTGGCATTCTGGTGTTCCTTCAATGTTTTGGAGAACTGCCGCACCGCCGCAGCCTGTGAAAGAGCATTTTGACAACACTTGTTGGGACTGACTCCTGTCCGGGATTTCCTCGAGGCTGAAAAGCGGCAGGATGTTGGGTGTCAAAGACTGGCAGCAGGGTGCTTGGGCCAACGGTGCATGCGAGAAGAAGAGGAGCGCCACCCACATGGGACAAAAGGTACTTACCTGAGACGCTCGCACCCACAAACCCGGAGTGCAGGGATCGGGGTTTCTGCCACGCCCACCCTTGGGTCTCTGCCAAACGTAGCAAAGCTAGCGCCTTTAAAAACTTAGACAATGGCAACACTGGTTGTTCACTAGCATCTGAAGAAGTCATTTCGACGAAACGCGTCATGCTTGTCTAATAAAGCTGCCAGTCTGTCCACGCCTGTGTGTGCTCGGATCCTTTCTTCGAGGGAGGTCTTTGGTTTTTGTATTTCGGTGCTTGGCCACACAGCACCTTGAGCGCCCATCCTATAAGTAGTGCGGCAGGCAGTTGTGGCATTCTGGTGCTCCTTCAATGTTTTGGAGAACTGCCGCACCGCCGCAGCCTGTGAAAGAGCATTTTGACAACACTTGTTGGGACTGACTCCAGTCCGGGATTTCCTCGAGGCTGAAAAGCGGCAGGATGTTGGGTGTCAAAGACTGGCAGCAGGGTGCTTGGGCCAACGGTGCATGCAAGAAGAAGAGGAGCGCCACCCACATGGGACAAAAGGTACTTACCTGAGACGCTCACACCCACGAACCCGGAGTGCAGGGATCGGGGTTTCTGCCACGCCCACCCTTGGGTCTCTGCCAATCGTAGCAAAGCTAGCGCCTTTAAAAACTTGGACAATGGCAACACTGGTTGTTCATTAGCATCTGAGGAAGTCATTTCGACGAAACGCGTCATGCTTGTCTAATAAAGCTGCCAGTCTGTCCACGCCTGTGTGTGCTTGGATCCTTTCTTCGAGGGAGGTCTTTGGTTTTTGTATTTCGGTGCTTGGCCACACAGCACCTTGAGCGCCCATCCTATAAGTAGTGCGGCAGGCAGTTGTGGCATTCTGGTGCTCCTTCAATGTTTTGGAGAACTGCCGCACCGCCGCAGCCCGTGAAAGAGCATTTTGACAACACTTGTTGGGACTGACTCCAGTCCGGGATTTCCTCAAGGCTGAAAAGTGGCAGGATGTTGGGTGTCAAAGACTGGCAGCAGGGTGCTTGGGCCAACGGTGCATGCGAGAAGAAGAGGAGCGCCACCCACATCGGACAAAAGGTACTTACCTGAGACGCTCGCACCCACAAACCCGGAGTGCAGGGATCGGGGTTTCTGCCACGCCCACCCTTGGGTCTCTGCCAAACGTAGCAAAGCTAGCGCCTTTAAAAACTTGGACAATGGCAACACTGGTTGTTCATTAGCATCTGAAGAAGTCATTTCGACGAAACGCGTCATGCTTGTCTAATAAAGCTGCCAGTCTGTCCACGCCTGTGTGTGCTTGGATCCTTTCTTTGAGGGAGGTCTTTGGTTTTTGTATTTCGGTGCTTGGCCACACAGCACCTTGAGCGCCCATCCTATAAGTAGTGCGGCAGGCAGTTGTGGCATTCTGCTGTTCCTTCAATGTTTTGGAGAACTGCTGCACCGCCGCAGCCCGTGAAAGAGCATTTTGACAACACTTGTTGGGACTGACTGCAGTCCGAGATTTCCTCGAGGCTGAAAAGCGGCAGGATGTTGGGTGTCAAAGACTGGCAGCAGGGTGCTTGGGCCAACGGTGCATGCGAAGAGAAGAGAAGAGGAGCGCCACCCACGTGGGACAAAAGGTACTTACCTGAGACGCTCGCACCCACGAACCCAGAGTGCAGGGATCGGGGTTTCTGCCACGCCCACCCATGGGTCTCTGCCAATCGTAGCAAAGCTAGCGCCTTTAAAAACTTGGACAATGGCAACACTGGTTGTTCATTAGCATCTGAAGAAGTCATTTCGACGAAACGCGTCATGCTTGTCTAATAAAGCTGCCAGTCTGTCCACGCCTGTGTGTGCTTGGATCCTTTCTTCGAGGGAGGTCTTTGGTTTTTGTATTTCGGTGCTTGGCCACACAGCACCTTGAGTGCCCATCCGATAAGTAGTGCGCCAGGCAGTTGTGGCATTCTGGTGTTCCTTCAATGTTTTGAAGAACTGCCGCACCGCCGCAGCCCGTGAAAGAGCATTTTGACAACACTTGTTGGGACTGACTCCAGTCCGGGATTTCCTCGAGGCTGAAAAGCGGCAGGATGTTGGGTGTCAAAGACTGGCAGCAGGGTGCTTGGGCCAACGGTGCATGCGAGGAGAAGAGGAGCGCCACCCACATGGGACAAAATGTACTTACCTGAGACGCTCGCACCCACGAACCGGGAGTGCAGGGATCGGGGTTTCCGCCACGCCCACCCTTGGAGCTCTGCCAATCGTAGCAAAGCTAGCGCCATTAAAAACTTGGACAATGGCAACACTGGTTGTTCATTAGCATCTGAAGAAGTCATTTCGACGAAACGCGTCATGCTTGTCTAATAAAGCTGCCAGTCTGTCCACGCCTGTGTGTGCTTGGATCCTTTCTTCGAGGGAGGTCTTTGGTTTTTGTATTTCGGTGCTTGGCCACACAGCACCTTGAGCGCCCATCCTATAAGTAGTGCGGCAGGCAGTTGTGGCATTCTGGTGTTCCTTCACTGTTTTGGAGAACTGCCGCACCGCCGCAGCCCGTGAAAGAGCATTTTGACAACACTTGTTGGGGCTGACTCCAGTCCGGGATTTCCTCGAGGCTGAAAAGCGGCAGGATGTTGGGTGTCAAAGACTGGCAGCAGGGTGCTTAGGCCAACGGTGCATGCGAGGAGAAGAGGAGCGCCACCCACATGGGACAAAAGGTACTTACCTGAGACGCTCGCACCCACGAACCCGGAGTGCAGGGATCGGGGTTTCTGCCACGCCCACCCTTGGGTCTCTGCCAATCGTAGCAAAGCTAGCGTCTTTAAAAACTTGGACAATGGCAACACTGGTTGTTCATTAGCATCTGAAGATGTCATTTTGACGAAACACGTCATGCTTGTCTAATAAAGCTGCCAGTCTGTCCACGCCTGTGTGTGCTTGGATCCTTTCTGCAAAGGGAGGTCTTTGGTTTTTGTATTTCGGTGCTTGGCCACACAGCACCTTGAGCGCCCATCCTATAAGTAGTGTGGCAGGCAGTTGTGGCATTCTGGTGTTCCTTCAATGTTTTGGAGAACTGCCGCACCGCTGCAGCCCGTAAAAGAGCATTTTGACAACACTTGTTAGGACTGACTCCAGTCCGGGATTTCCTCGAGGCTGAAAAGCGGCAGGATGTTGGGTGTCAAAGACTGGCAGCAGGGTGCTTGGGCCAAGGGTGCATGCGAGAAGAAGAGGAGCGCCACCCACATGGGACAAAAGGTACTTACCTGAGACGCTCGCACCCACAAACCCGGAGTGCAGGGATCGGGGTTTCTGCCACGCCCACCCTTGGGTCTCTGCCAAACGTAGCAAAGCTAGCGCCTTTAAAAACTTGGACAATGGCAACACTGGTTGTTTATTAGCATCTGAAGAAGTCATTTTGACGAAACGCGTCATGCGTGTCTAATAAAGCTGCCAGTCTGTCCACGCCTGTGTGTGCTTGGATCCTTTCTTCGAGGGAGGTCTTTGGTTTTTGTTTTTCGGTGCTTTGCCACACAGCACCTTGAGCGCCCGTCCTATAAGTAGTGCGGAAGGCAGTTGTGGCATTCTGGTGTTCCTTCAATGTTTTGGAGAACTGCCGCACTGCCGCAGCCCGTGAAAGAGCATTTTGACAACACTTGTTGGGACAGACTCCAGTCCAGCATTTCCTCGAGGCTGAAAAGCGGCAGGATGTTGGGTGTCAAAGACTGGCAGCAGGGTGCTTGGGCCAACGGTGCATTGCAGGAGAAGAGGAGCGCCACCCACATGGGACAAAAGGTACTTACCTGAGACGCTCGCACCCACGAACCCGGAGTGCAGGGATCGGGGTTTCTGCCACGCCCACCCTTGGGTCTCTGCCAATCGTAGCAAAGCTAGCGCCTTTAAAAACCTAGACAATGGCAACACTGGTTGTTCATGAGCATCTGAAGAAGTCATTTCGACGAAACGCGTCATGCTTGTCTAATAAAGCTGCCAGTCTGTCCACGCCTGTGTGTGCTCGGATCCTTTCTTCGAGGGAGGTCTTTGGTTTTTGTTTTTCGGTGCTTTGCTACACAGCACCTTGAGCGCCCATCCTATAAGCAGTGCGGCAGGCAGTTGTGGCATTCTTGTGTTCCTTCAATGTTTTGGAGAACTGCCACACCGCCGCAGCCCGTGAAAGAGCATTTTGACAACACTTGTTGGGACTGACTCCAGTCCGGCACTTCCTCGAGGCTGAAAAGCGGCAGGATGTTGGGTGTCGAAGACTGGCAGCAGGGTGCTTGGGCCAACGGTGCATGCGAGGAGAAGAGGAGCGCCACCCACATGGGACAAAAGGTACTTACCTGAGACGCTCGCACCCACGAACCCGGAGTGCAGGGATCGGGGTTTCTGCCACGCCCACCCTTGGGTCTCTGCCAATCGTAGCAAAGCTAGCGCCTTTAAAAACTTGGACAATGGCAACACTGGTTGTTCATTAGCATCTGAAGAAGTCATTTCGACGAAACGCGTCATGCTTGTCTAATAAAGCTGCCAGTCTGTCCACGCCTGTGTGTGCTTGGATCTTTTCTTCGAGGGAGGTCTTTGGTTTTTGAATTTCGGTGCTTGGCCACACAGCACCTTGAGCGCCCATCCTATAAGTAGTGCGGCAGGCAGTTGTGGCATTCTGGTGTTCCTTCAATGTTTTGGAGAACTGCCGCACCGCCGCAGCCTGTGAAAGAGCATTCTGACAACACTTGTTGGGGCTGACTCCAGTCCGGGATTTCCTCGAGGCTGAAAAGCGGCAGGATGTTGGGTGTCAAAGACTGGCAGCAGGGTGCTTGGGCCAACGGTGCATGCGAGGAGAAGAGGAGCACCACCCACATGGGACAAAAGGTACTTACCTGAGACGCTCGCACCCACAAACCCGGAGTGCAGGGATCGGGGTTTCTGCCACGCCCACCCTTGGGTCTCTGCCAAACGCAGCAAAGATAGCGCCTTTAAAAACTTGGACAATGGCAACACTGGTTGTTCATTAGCATCTGAAGAAGTCATTTCGACGAAACGCGTCATGCTTGTCTAATAAAGCTGCCAGTCTGTCCACGCCTGTGTGTGCTTGGATCCTTTCTTTGAGGGAGGTCTTTGGTTTTTGTATTTCGGTGCTTGGCCACACAGCACCTTGAGCGCCCATCCGATAAGTAGTGCGCCAGGCAGTTGTGGCATTCTTGTGTTCCTTCAATGTTTTGGAGAACTGCCACACCGCCGCAGCCCATGAAAGAGCATTTTGACAACACATGTTGGGACTGACTCCAGTCCGGCATTTCCTCGAGGCTGAAAAGCGGCAGGATGTTGGGTGTCAAAGACTGGCAGCAGGGTGCTTGGGCCAACGGTGCATGCGAGGAGAAGAGGAGCGCCACCCACATGGGACAAAAGGTACTTACCTGAGACGCTCGCACCCACGAACCCGGAGTGCAGGGATCGGGGTTTCTGCCACGCCCACCCTTGGGTCTCTGCCAATCGTAGCAAAGCTAGCGCCTTTAAAAACTTGGACAATGGCAACACTGGTTGTTCATTAGCATCTGAAGAAATCATTTCGACGAAACGCGTCATGCTTGTCTAATAAAGCTGCCAGTCTGTCCACGCCTGTGTGTGCTTGGATCCTTTCTTCGAGGGAGGTCTTTGGTTTTTGTATTTCGGTGCTTGGCCACACAGCACCTTGAGCGCCCATCCGATAAGTAGTGCGCCAGGCAGTTGTGGCATTCTGGTGTTCCTTCAATGTTTTGGAGAACTGCCGCACCGCCTCAGCCCGTGAAAGAGCATTTTGACAACACTTGTTGGGACTGACTCCAATCCGGGATTTCCTCGAGGCTGAAAAGCGGCAGGATGTTGGGTGTCAAAGACTGGCAGCAGGGTGCTTGGGCCAACGGTGCATGCGAGAAGAAGAGGAGCGCCACCCGCATGGGACAAAAGGTACTTACCTGAGACGCTCGCACCCACAAACCCGGAGTGCAGGGATCTGGGTCTCTGCCAAACGTAGCAAAGCTAGCGCCTTTAAAAACTTGGACAATGGCAACACTGGTTGTTCATTAGCATCTGAAGAAGTCATTTCGACGAAACGCGTCATGCTTGTCTAATAAAGCTGCCAGTCTGTCCACGCCTGTGTGTGCTTGGATCCTTTCTTTGAGGGAGGTCTTTGGTTTTTGTATTTCGGTGCTTGACCACACAGCATCTTGAGCGCCCATCCTATAAGTAGTGCGGCAGGCAGTTGTGGCATTCTGGTGTTCCTTCAATGTTTTGGAGAACTGCCGCACCGCCGCAGCCCGTGAAAGAGCATTTTGACAACACTTGTTGGGACTGACTGCAGTCTGGGATTTCCTCGAGGCTGAAAAGCGGCAGGATGTTGGGTGTCAAAGACTGGCAGCAGGGTGCTTGGGCCAACGGTGCATGCGAGAAGAAGAGGAGCGCCACCCACATGGGACAAAAGGTACTTACCTGAGACGCTCGCACCCACAAACCCGGAGTGCAGGGATCGGGGTTTCTGCCACGCCCACCCTTGGGTCTCTGCCAAACGCAGCAAAGATAGCGCCTTTAAAAACTTGGACAATGGCAACACTGGTTGTTCATTAGCATCTGAAGAAGTCATTTCGACGAAACGCGTCATGCTTGTCTAATAAAGCTGCCAGTCTGTCCACGCCTGTGTGTGCTCGGATCCTTTCTTCGAGGGAGGTCTTTGGTTTTTGTTTTTCGGTGCTTTGCCACACAGCACCTTGAGCGCCCATCATATAAGCAGTGCGGCAGGCAGTTGTGGCATTCTTGTGTTCCTTCAATGTTTTGGAGAACTGCCACACCGCCGCAGCCCGTGAAAGAGCATTTTGACAACACTTGTTGGGACTGACTCCAGTCCGGCATTTCCTCGAGGCTGAAAAGCGGCAGGATGTTGGGTGTCAAAGACTGGCAGCAGGGTGCTTGGGCCAACGGTGCATGCGAGGAGAAGAGGAGCGCCACCCACATGGGACAAAAGGTACTTACCTGAGACGCTCGCACCCACGAACCCGGAGTGCAGGGATCGGGGTTTCTGCCACGCCCACCCTTGGGTCTCTGCCAATCGTAGCAAAGCTAGCGCCTTTAAAAACTTGGACAATGGCAACACTGGTTGTTCATTAGCATCTGAAGAAATCATTTCGACGAAACGCGTCATGCTTGTCTAATAAAGCTGCCCGTCTGTCCACGCCTGTGTGTGCTTGGATCCTTTCTTCGAGGGAGGTCTTTGGTTTTTGTATTTCGGTGCTTGGCCACACAGCACCTTGAGCGCCCATCCGATAAGTAGTGCGCCAGGCAGTTGTGGCATTCTGGTGTTCCTTCAATGTTTTGGAGAACTGCCGCACCGCCTCAGCCCGTGAAAGAGCATTTTGACAACACTTGTTGGGACTGACTCCAATCCGGGATTTCCTCGAGGCTGAAAAGCGGCAGGATGTTGGGTGTCAAAGACTGGCAGCAGGGTGCTTGGGCCAACGATGCATGCGAGAAGAAGAGGAGCGCCACCCACATGGGACAAAAGGTACTTACCTGAGACGCTCGCACCCACAAACCCGGAGTGCAGGGATCTGGGTCTCTGCCAAACGTAGCAAAGCTAGCGCCTTTAAAAACTTGGACAATGGCAACACTGGTTGTTCATTAGCATCTGAAGAAGTCATTTCGACGAAACGCGTCATGCTTGTCTAATAAAGCTGCCAGTCTGTCCACGCCTGTGTGTGCTTGGATCCTTTCTTTGAGGGAGGTCTTTGGTTTTTGTATTTCGGTGCTTGACCACACAGCATCTTGAGCGCCCATCCTATAAGTAGTGCGGCAGGCAGTTGTGGCATTCTGGTGTTCCTTCAATGTTTTGGAGATCTGCCGCACCGCCGCAGCCCGTGAAAGAGCATTTTGACAACACTTGTTGGGACTGACTGCAGTCTGGGATTTCCTCGAGGCTGAAAAGCGGCAGGATGTTGGGTGTCAAAGACTGGCAGCAGGGTGCTTGGGCCAACGGTGCATGCGAGAAGAAGAGGAGCGCCACCCACATGGGACAAAAGGTACTTACCTGAGACGCTCGCACCCACAAACCCGGAGTGCAGGGATCGGGGTTTCTGCCACGCCCACCCTTGGGTCTCTGCCAAACGCAGCAAAGATAGCGCCTTTAAAAACTTGGACAATGGCAACACTGGTTGTTCATTAGCATCTGAAGAAGTCATTTCGACGAAACGCGTCATGCTTGTCTAATAAAGCTGCCAGTCTGTCCACGCCTGTGTGTGCTTGGATCCTTTCTTTGAGGGAGGTCTTTGGTTTTTGTATTTCGGTGCTTGGCCACACAGCACCTTGAGCGCCCATCCGATAAGTAGTGCGCCAGGCAGTTGTGGCATTCTTGTGTTCCTTCAATGTTTTGGAGAACTGCCACACCGCCGCAGCCCATGAAAGAGCATTTTGACAACACATGTTGGGACTGACTCCGGTCCGGCATTTCCTCGAGGCTGAAAAGCGGCAGGATGTTGGGTGTCAAAGACTGGCAGCAGGGTGCTTGGGCCAACGGTGCATGCGAGGAGAAGAGGAGCGCCACCCACATGGGACAAAAGGTACTTACCTGAGACGCTCGCACCCACGAACCCGGAGTGCAGGGATCGGGGTTTCTGCCACGCCCACCCTTGGGTCTCTGCCAATCGTAGCAAAGCTAGCGCCTTTAAAAACTTGGACAATGGCAACACTGGTTGTTCATTAGCATCTGAAGAAATCATTTCGACGAAACGCGTCATGCTTGTCTAATAAAGCTGCCAGTCTGTCCACGCCTGTGTGTGCTTGGATCCTTTCTTCGAGGGAGGTCTTTGGTTTTTGTATTTCGGTGCTTGGCCACACAGCACCTTGAGCGCCCATCCGATAAGTAGTGCGCCAGGCAGTTGTGGCATTCTGGTGTTCCTTCAATGTTTTGGAGAACTGCCGCACCGCCTCAGCCCGTGAAAGAGCATTTTGACAACACTTGTTGGGACTGACTCCAATCCGGGATTTCCTCGAGGCTGAAAAGCGGCAGGATGTTGGGTGTCAAAGACTGGCAGCAGGGTGCTTGGGCCAACGGTGCATGCGAGAAGAAGAGGAGCGCCACCCACATGGGACAAAAGGTACTTACCTGAGACGCTCGCACCCACAAACCCGGAGTGCAGGGATCTGGGTCTCTGCCAAACGTAGCAAAGCTAGCGCCTTTAAAAACTTGGACAATGGCAACACTGGTTGTTCATTAGCATCTGAAGAAGTCATTTCGACGAAACGCGTCATGCTTGTCTAATAAAGCTGCCAGTCTGTCCACGCCTGTGTGTGCTTCGATCCTTTCTTTGAGGGAGGTCTTTGGTTTTTGTATTTCGGTGCTTGACCACACAGCATCTTGAGCGCCCATCCTATAAGTAGTGCGGCAGGCAGTTGTGGCATTCTGGTGTTCCTTCAATGTTTTGGAGAACTGCCGCACCGCCGCAGCCCGTGAAAGAGCATTTTGACAACACTTGTTGGGACTGACTGCAGTCTGGGATTTCCTCGAGGCTGAAAAGCGGCAGGATGTTGGGTGTCAAAGACTGGCAGCAGGGTGGTTGGGCCAACGGTGCATGCGAGAAGAAGAGGAGCGCCACCCACATGGGACAAAAGGTACTTACCTGAGACGCTCGCACCCACAAACCCGGAGTGCAGGGATCGGGGTTTCTGCCACGCCCACCCTTGGGTCTCTGCCAAACGCAGCAAAGATAGCGCCTTTAAAAACTTGGACAATGGCAACACTGGTTGTTCATTAGCATCTGAAGAAGTCATTTCGACGAAACGCGTCATGCTTGTCTAATAAAGCTGCCAGTCTGTCCACGCCTGTGTGTGCTTGGATCCTTTCTTTGAGGGAGGTCTTTGGTTTTTGTATTTCGGTGCTTGGCCACACAGCACCTTGAGCGCCCATCCGATAAGTAGTGCGCCAGGCAGTTGTGGCATTCTGGTGTTCCTTCAATGTTTTGGAGAACTGCCGCACCGCCTCAGCCCGTGAAAGAGCATTTTGACAACACTTGTTGGGACTGACTCCAATCCGGGATTTCCTCGAGGCTGAAAAGCGGCAGGATGTTGGGTGTCAAAGACTGGCAGCAGGGTGCTTGGGCCAACGGTGCATGCGAGAAGAAGAGGAGCGCCACCCACATGGGAAAAAAGGTACTTACCTGAGACGCTCGCACCCACAAACCCGGAGTGCAGGGATCTGGGTCTCTGCCAAACGTAGCAAAGCTAGCGCCTTTAAAAACTTGGACAATGGCAACACTGGTTGTTCATTAGCATCTGAAGAAGTCATTTCGACGAAACGCGTCATGCTTGTCTAATAAAGCTGCCAGTCTGTCCACGCCTGTGTGTGCTTGGATCCTTTCTTTGAGGGAGGTCTTTGGTTTTTGTATTTCGGTGCTTGACCACACAGCATCTTGAGCGCCCATCCTATAAGTAGTGCGGCAGGCAGTTGTGGCATTCTGGTGTTCCTTCAATGTTTTGGAGAACTGCCGCACCGCCGCAGCCCGTGAAAGAGCATTTTGACAACACTTGTTGGGACTGACTGCAGTCTGGGATTTCCTCGAGGCTGAAAAGTGGCAGGATGTTGGGTGTCAAAGACTGGCAGCAGGGTGCTTGGGCCAACGGTGCATGCGAGAAGAAGAGGAGCGCCACCCACATGGGACAAAAGGTACTTACCTGAGACGCTCGCACCCACAAACCCGGAGTGCAGGGATCGGGGTTTCTGCCACGCCCACCCTTGGGTCTCTGCCAAACGCAGCAAAGATAGCGCCTTTAAAAACTTGGACAATGGCAACACTGGTTGTTCATTAGCATCTGAAGAAGTCATTTCGACGAAACGCGTCATGCTTGTCTAATAAAGCTGCCAGTCTGTCCACGCCTGTGTGTGCTTGGATCCTTTCTTTGAGGGAGGTCTTTGGTTTTTGTATTTCGGTGCTTGGCCACACAGCACCTTGAGCGCCCATCCTATAAGTAGTGCGGCAGGCAGTTGTGGCATTCTGGTGTTCCTTCAATGTTTTGGAGAACTGCCGCACGGCCGCAGCCCGTGAAAGAGCATTTTGGCAACACTTGTTGGGACTGACTGCAGTCCGGGATTTCCTCGAGGCTCAAAAGCGGCAGGATGTTGGGTGTCAAAGACTGGCAACAGGGTGCTTGGGCCAACGGTGCATGCGAGGAGAAGAGGAGCGCCACCCACATGGGACAAAAGGTACTTACCTGAGACGCTCGCACCCACGAACCCAGAGTGCAGGGATCGGGGTTTCTGCCACGCCCACCCATGGGTCTCTGCCAATCGTAGCAAAGCTAGCGCCTTTAAAAACTTGGACAATGGCAACACTGGTTGTTCATTAGCATCTGAAGAAGTCATTTCGATGAAACGCGTCATGCTTGTCTAATAAAGCTGCCAGTCTGTCCACGCCTGTGTGTGCTTGGATCCTTTCTTCGAGGGAGGTCTTTGGTTTTTGTATTTCGGTGCTTGGCCACACAGCACCTTGAGCGCCCATCCGATAAGTAGTGCGCCAGGCAGTTGTGGCATTCTGGTGTTCCTTCAATGTTTTGGAGAACTGCCGCACCGCCTCAGCCCGTGAAAGAGCATTTTGACAACACTTGTTGGGACTGACTCCAGTCCGGGATTTCCTCGAGGCTGAAAAGCGGCAGGATGTTGGGTGTCAAAGACTGGCAGCAGGGTGCTTGGGCCAACGGTGCATGCGAGAAGAAGAGGAGCGCCACCCACATGGGACAAAAGGTACTTACCTGAGACGCTCGCACCCACAAACCCGGAGTGCAGGGATCTGGGTCTCTGCCAAACGTAGCAAAGCTAGCGCCTTTAAAAACTTGGACAATGGCAACACTGGTTGTTCATTAGCATCTGAAGAAGTCATTTCGACGAAACGCGTCATGCTTGTCTAATAAAGCTGCCAGTCTGTCCACGCCTGTGTGTGCTTGGATCCTTTCTTTGAGGGAGGTCTTTGGTTTTTGTATTTCGGTGCTTGACCACACAGCATCTTGAGCGCCCATCCTATAATTAGTGCGGCAGGCAGTTGTGGCATTCTGGAGTTCCTTCAATGTTTTGGAGAACTGCCGCACCGCCGCAGCCCGTGAAAGAGCATTTTGACAACACTTGTTGGGACTGATTGCAGTCTGGGATTTCCTCGAGGCTGAAAAGCGGCAGGATGTTGGGTGTCAAAGACTGGCAGCAGGGTGCTTGGGCCAACGGTGCATGCGAGAAGAAGAGGAGCGCCACCCACATGGGACAAAAGGTACTTACCTGAGACGCTCGCACCCACAAACCCGGAGTGCAGGGATCGGGGTTTCTGCCACGCCCACCCTTGGGTCTCTGCCAAACGCAGCAAAGCTAGCGCCTTTAAAAACTTGGACAATGGCAACACTGGTTGTTCATTAGCATCTGAAGAAGTCATTTCGACGAAACGCGTCATGCTTGTCTAATAAAGCTGCCAGTCTGTCCACGCCTGTGTGTGCTTGGATCCTTTCTTTGAGGGAGGTCTTTGGTTTTTGTATTTCGGTGCTTGGCCACAGAGCACCTTGAGCGCCCATCCTATAAGTAGTGCGGCAGGCAGTTGTGGCATTCTGGTGTTCCTTCAATGTTTTGGAGAACTGCCGCACGGCCGCAGCCCGTGAAAGAGCATTTTAACAACACTTGTTGGGACTGACTGCAGTCCGGGATTTCCTCGAGGCTCAAAAGCGGCAGGATGTTGGGTGTCAAAGACTGGCAGCAGGGTGCTTGGGCCAACGGTGCATGCGAGGAGAAGAGGAGCGCCACCCACATGGGACAAAAGGTACTTACCTGAGACGCTCGCACCCACGAACCCAGAGTGCAGGGATCGGGGTTTCTGCCACGCCCACCCATGGGTCTCTGCCAATCGTAGCAAAGCTAGCACCTTTAAAAACTTGGACAATGGCAACACTGGTTGTTCATTAGCATCTGAAGAAGTCATTTCGACGAAACGCGTCATGCTTGTCTAATAAAGCTGCCAGTCTGTCCACGCCTGTGTGTGCTTGGATCCTTTCTTCGAGGGAGGTCTTTGGTTTTTGTTTTTCGTTGCTTTGCCACACAGCACCTTGAGCGCCCATCATATAAGTAGTGCGGCAGGCAGTTGTGGCATTCTGGTGTTCCTTCAATGTTTTGGAGAACTGCCGCACCGCCGCAGCCCGTGAAAGAGCATTTTGACAACACTTGTTGGGACTGACTCCAGTCCGGCATTTCCTCGATGCTGAAAAGCGGCAGGATGTTGGGTGTCAAAGACTGGCAGCAGGGTGCTTGGGCCAACGGTGCATGCGTGGAGAAGAGGAGCACCACCCACATGGGACAAAAGGTACTTACCTGAGACGCTCGCACCCACGAACCCGGAGTGCAGGGATCGGGGTTTCTGCCACGCCCACCCTTGGGTCTCTGCCAATCGTAGCAAAGCTAGCGCCTTTAAAAACTTGGACAATGGCAACACTGGTTTTTCATTAGCATCTGAAGACGTCATTTTGACGAAACACGTCATGCTTGTCTAATAAAGCTGCCAGTCTGTCCACGCCTGTGTGTGCTTGGATCCTTTCTGCAAAGGGAGGTCTTTGGTTTTTGTATTTCGGTGCTTGGCCACACAGCACCTTGAGCGCCCATCCTATAAGTAGTGCGGCAGGCAGTTGTGGCATTCTGGTGTTCCTTCAATGTTTTGGAGAACTGCCGCACCGCCGCAGCCCGTGAAAGAGCATTTTGACAACACTTGTTGGGACTGACTCCAGTCCGGGATTTCCTCGAGGCTGAAAAGCGGCAGGATGTTGGGTGTCAAAGACTGGCAGCAGGGTGCTTGGGCCAACGGTGCATGCGAGAAGAAGAGGAGCGCCACCCACATGGGACAAAAGGTACTTACCTGAGACGCTCGCACCCACAAACCCGGAGTGCAGGGATCGGGGTTTCTGCCACGCCCACCCTTGGGTCTCTGCCAAACGTAGCAAAGCTAGCGCCTTTAAAAACTTGGACAATGGCAACTCTGGTTGTTCATTAGCATCTGAAGAAGTCATTTCGACGAAACGCGTCATGCGTGTCTAATAAAGCTGCCAGTCTGTCCACGCCTGTGTGTGCTTGGATCCTTTCTTCGAGGGAGGTCTTTGGTTTTTGTTTTTCGGTGCTTTGCCACACAGCACCTTGAGCGCCCATCCTATAAGTAGTGCGGCAGGCAGTTGTGGCATTCTGGTGTTCCTTCAATGTTTTGGAGAACTGCCGCACCGCCGCAGCCCGTGAAAGAGCATTTTGACAACACTTGTTGGGACAGACTCCAGTCCGGCATTTCCTCGAGGCTGAAAAGCGGCAGGATGTTGGGTGTCAAAGACTGGCAGCAGGGTGCTTGGGCCAACGGTGCATTGCAGGAGAAGAGGAGCGCCATCCACATGGGACAAAAGGTACTTACCTGAGACGCTCGCACCCACGAACCCGGAGTGCAGGGATCGGGGTTTCCGCCACGCACACCCTTGGGTCTCTGCCAATCGTAGCAAAGCTAGCGCCTTTAAAAACTTGGACAATGGCAACACTGGTTGTTCATTAGCATCTGAAGAAGTCATTTCGACGAAACGCGTCATGCTTGTCTAATAAAGCTGCCAGTCTGTCCACGCCTGTGTGTGCTTGGATCCTTTCTTCGAGGGAGGTCTTTGGTTTTTGTTTTTCGGTGCTTTGCCACACAGCACCTTGAGCGCCCATCCTATAAGTAGTGCGGCAGGCAGTTGTGGCATTCTGGTGTTCCTTCAATGTTTTGGAGAACTGCCGCACCGCCGCAGCCCGTGAAAGAGCATTTTGACAACACTTGTTGGGACTGACTCCAGTCCGGGATTTCCTCGAGGCTGTAAATCGGCAGGATGTTGGGTGTCAAAGACTGGCAGCAGGGTGCTTGGGCCAACGGTGCATGCGAGAAGAAGAGGAGCGCCACCCACATGGGACAAAAGGTACTTACCTGAGACGCTCGCACCCACAAACCCGGAGTGCAGGGATCGGGGTTTCTGCCACGCCCACCCTTGGGTCTCTGCCAAACGTAGCAAAGCTAGCGCCTTTAAAAACTTGGACAATGGCAACACTGGTTGTTCATTAGCATCTGAAGAAGTCATTTCGACGAAACGCGTCATGCTTGTCTAATAAAGCTGCCAGTCTGTCCACGCCTGTGTGTGCTTGGATCCTTTCTTTGAGGGAGGTCTTTGGTTTTTGTATTTCGGTGCTTGGCCACACAGCACCTTGAGCGCCCATCCTATAAGTAGTGCAGCAGGCAGTTGTGGCATTCTGGTGTTCCTTCAATGTTTTGGAGAACTGCCGCACGGCCGCAGCCCGTGAAAGAGCATTTTGACAACACTTGTTGGGACTGACTGCAGTCCGGGATTTCCTCGAGGCTCAAAAGCGGCAGGATGTTGGGTGTCAAAGACTGGCAGCAGGGTGCTTGGGCCAACGGTGCATGCGAGGAGAAGAGGAGCGCCACCCACATGGGACAAAAGGTACTTACCTGAGACGCTCGCACCCACGAACCCGGAGTGCAGGGATCGGGGTTTCTGCCACGCCCACCCTTGGGTCTCTGCCAATCGTAGCAAAGCTAGCGCCTTTAAAAACTTGGACAATGGCAACACTGGTTGTTCATTAGCATCTGAAGATGTCATTTTGACGAAACACGTCATGCTTGTCTAATAAAGCTGCCAGTCTGTCCACGCCTGTGTGTGCTTAGATCCTTTCTGCAAAGGGAGGTCTTTGGTTTTTGTATTTCGGTGCTTGGCCACACAGCACCTTGAGCGCCCATCCTATAAGTAGTGCGGCAGGCAGTTGTGGCATTCTGGTGTTCCTTCAATGTTTTGGAGAACTGCTGCACCGCCGCAGCCCGTGAAAGAGCATTTTGACAACACTTGTTGGGACTGACTCCAGTCCGGGATTTCCTCGAGGCTGAAAGCGGCAGGATGTTGGGTGTCAAAGACTGGCAGCAGGGTGCTTGGGCCAACGGTGCATGCGAGAAGAAGAGGAGCACCACCCACATGGGACAAAAGGTACTTACCTGAGACGCTCGCACCCACAAACCCGGAGTGCAGGGATCGGGGTTTCTGCCACGCCCACCCTTGGGTCTCTGCCAAACGTAGCAAAGCTAGCGCCTTTAAAAACTTGGACAATGGCAACACTGGTTGTTCATTAGCATCTGAAGAAGTCATTTCGACGAAACGCGTCATGCGTGTCTAATAAAGCTGCCAGTCTGTCCACGCCTGTGTGTGCTTGGATCCTTTCTTCGAGGGAGGTCTTTGGTTTTTGTTTTTCGGTGCTTTGCCACACAGCACCTTGAGCGCCCATCCTATAAGTAGTGCGGGAGGCAGTTGTGGCATTCTGGTGTTCCTTCAATGTTTTGGAGAACTGCCGCACCGCCGCAGCCCGTGAAAGAGCATTTTGACAACACTTGTTGGGACAGACTCCAGTCCAGCATTTCCTCGAGGCTGAAAAGCGGCAGGATGTTGGGTGTCAAAGACTGGCAGCAGGGTGCTTGGGCCAACGGTGCATTGCAGGAGAAGAGGAGCGCCACCCACATGGGACAAAAGGTACTTACCTGAGACGCTCGCACCCACGAACCTGGAGTGCCGGGATCGGGGTTTCCGCCACGCACACCCTTGGGTCTCTGCCAATCGTAGCAAAGCTAGCGCCTTTAAAAACTTGGACAATGGCAACACTGGTTGTTCATTAGCATCTGAAGAAGTCATTTCGACGAAACGCGTCATGCTTGTCTAATAAAGCTGCCAGTCTGTCCACGCCTGTGTGTGCTTGGATCCTTTCTTCGAGGGAGGTCTTTGGTTTTTTTATTTCGGTGCTTGGCCACACAGCACCTTGAGCGCCCATCCTATAAGTAGTGCCGCAGGCAGTTGAGGCATTTTGGTGTTCCTTCAATGTTTTGGAGAACTGCCGCACCGCCGCAGCCCGTGAAAGAGCATTCTGACAACACTTGTTGGGGCTGACTCCAGGCCGGGATTTCCTCGAGGCTGAAAAGCGGCAGGATGTTGGGTGTCAAAGACTGGCAGCAGGGTGCTTGGGCCAACGGTGCATGCGAGGAGAAGAGGAGCACCACCCACATGGGACAAAAGGTACTTACCTGAGACGCTCGCACCCACGAACCCAGAGTGCAGGGATCGGGGTTTCTGCCACGCCCACCCTTGGGTCTCTGCCAATCGTAGCAAAGCTAGCGCCTTTAAAAACCTAGACAATGGCAACACTGGTTGTTCATGAGCATCTGAAAAAGTCATTTCGACGAAACGCGTCATGCTTGTCTAATAAAGCTGCCAGTCTGTCCACGCCTGTGTGTGCTCGGATCCTTTCTTCGAGGGAGGTCTTTGGTTTTTGTTTTTCGGTGCTATGCCACACAGCACCTTGAGCGCCCATCCTATAAGCAGTGCGGCAGGCAGTTGTGGCATTCTTGTGTTCCTTCACTGTTTTGGAGAACTGCCACACCGCCGCAGCCCGTGAAAGAGCATTTTGACAACACTTGTTGGGACTGACTCCAGTCCGGCATTTCCTCGAGGCTGAAAAGCGGCAGGATGTTGGGTGTCAAAGACTGGCAGCAGGGTGCTTGGGCCAACGGTGCATGCGAGGAGAAGAGGAGCGCCACCCACATGGGACAAAAGGTACTTACCTGAGACGCTCGCACCCACGAACCCGGAGTGCAGGGATCGGGGTTTCTGCCACGCCCACCCTTGGGTCTCTGCCAATCGTAGCAAAGCTAGCGCCTTTAAAAACTTGGACAATGGCAACACTGGTTGTTCATTAGCATCTGAAGAAATCATTTCGACGAAACGCGTCATGCTTGTCTAATAAAGCTGCCAGTCTGTCCACGCCTGTGTGTGCTTGGATCCTTTCTTCGAGGGAGGTCTTTGGTTTTTGTATTTCGGTGCTTGGCCACACAGCACCTTGAGCGCCCATCCGATAAGTAGTGCGCCAGGCAGTTGTGGCATTCTGGTGTTCCTTCAATGTTTTGGAGAACTGCCGCACCGCCTCAGCCCGTGAAAGAGCATTTTGACAACACTTGTTGGGACTGACTCCAGTCCGGGATTTCCTCGAGGCTGAAAAGCGGCAGGATGTTGGGTGTCAAAGACTGGCAGCAGGGTGCTTGGGCCAACGGTGCATGCGAGAAGAAGAGGAGCACCACCCACATGGGACAAAAGGTACTTACCTGAGACGCTCGCACCCACAAACCCGGAGTGCAGGGATCGGGGTTTCTGCCACGCCCACCCTTGGGTCTCTGCCAAACGTAGCAAAGCTAGCGCCTTTAAAAACTTGGACAATGGCAACACTGGTTGTTCATTAGCATCTGAAGAAGTCATTTCGACGAAACGCGTCATGCGTGTCTAATAAAGCTGCCAGTCTGTCCACGCCTGTGTGTGCTTGGATCCTTTCTTCGAGGGAGGTCTTTGGTTTTTGTTTTTCGGTGCTTTGCCACACAGCACCTTGAGCGCCCATCCTATAAGTAGTGCGGGAGGCAGTTGTGGCATTCTGGTGTTCCTTCAATGTTTTAGAGAACTGCCGCACCGCCGCAGCCCGTGAAAGAGCATTTTGACAACACTTGTTGGGACAGACTCCAGTCCAGCATTTCCTCGAGGCTGAAAAGCGGCAGGATGTTGGGTGTCAAAGACTGGCAGCAGGGTGCTTGGGCCAACGGTGCATTGCAGGAGAAGAGGAGCGCCACCCACATGGGACAAAAGGTACTTACCTGAGACGCTCGCACCCACGAACCTGGAGTGCCGGGATCGGGGTTTCCGCCACGCACACCCTTGGGTCTCTGCCAATCGTAGCAAAGCTAGCGCCTTTAAAAACTTGGACAATGGCAACACTGGTTGTTCATTAGCATCTGAAGAAGTCATTTCGACGAAACGCGTCATGCTTGTCTAATAAAGCTGCCAGTCTGTCCACGCCTGTGTGTGCTTGGATCCTTTCTTCGAGGGAGGTCTTTGGTTTTTTTATTTCGGTGCTTGGCCACACAGCACCTTGAGCGCCCATCCTATAAGTAGTGCCGCAGGCAGTTGAGGCATTTTGGTGTTCCTTCAATGTTTTGGAGAACTGCCGCACCGCCGCAGCCCGTGAAAGAGCATTCTGACAACACTTGTTGGGGCTGACTCCAGTCCGGGATTTCGTCGAGGCTGAAAAGCGGCAGGATGTTGGGTGTCAAAGACTGGCAGCAGGGTGCTTGGGCCAACGGTGCATGCGAGGAGAAGAGGAGCACCACCCACATGGGACAAAAGGTACTTACCTGAGACGCTCGCACCCACGAACCCAGAGTGCAGGGATCGGGGTTTCTGCCACGCCCACCCTTGGGTCTCTGCCAATCGTAGCAAAGCTAGCGCCTTTAAAAACCTAGACAATGGCAACACTGGTTGTTCATGAGCATCTGAAAAAGTCATTTCGACGAAACGCGTCATGCTTGTCTAATAAAGCTGCCAGTCTGTCCACGCCTGTGTGTGCTCGGATCCTTTCTTCGAGGGAGGTCTTTGGTTTTTGTTTTTCGGTGCTATGCCACACAGCACCTTGAGCGCCCATCCTATAAGCAGTGCGGCAGGCAGTTGTGGCATTCTTGTGTTCCTTCACTGTTTTGGAGAACTGCCACACCGCCGCAGCCCGTGAAAGAGCATTTTGACAACACTTGTTGGGACTGACTCCAGTCCGGCATTTCCTCGAGGCTGAAAAGCGGCAGGATGTTGGGTGTCAAAGACTGGCAGCAGGGTGCTTGGGCCAACGGTGCATGCGAGGAGAAGAGGAGCGCCACCCACATGGGACAAAAGGTACTTACCTGAGACGCTCGCACCCACGAACCCGGAGTGCAGGGATCGGGGTTTCTGCCACGCCCACCCTTGGGTCTCTGCCAATCGTAGCAAAGCTAGCGCCTTTAAAAACTTGGACAATGGCAACACTGGTTGTTCATTAGCATCTGAAGAAATCATTTCGACGAAACGCGTCATGCTTGTCTAATAAAGCTGCCAGTCTGTCCACGCCTGTGTGTGCTTGGATCCTTTCTTCGAGGGAGGTCTTTGGTTTTTGTATTTCGGTGCTTGGCCACACAGCACCTTGAGCGCCCATCCGATAAGTAGTGCGCCAGGCAGTTGTGGCATTCTGGTGTTCCTTCAATGTTTTGGAGAACTGCCGCACCGCCTCAGCCCGTGAAAGAGCATTTTGACAACACTTGTTGGGACTGACTCCAGTCCGGGATTTCCTCGAGGCTGAAAAGCGGCAGGATGTTGGGTGTCAAAGACTGGCAGCAGGGTGCTTGGGCCAACGGTGCATGCGAGAAGAAGAGGAGCGCCACCCACATGGGACAAAAGGTACTTACCTGAGACGCTCGCACCCACAAACCCGGAGTGCAGGGATCTGGGTCTCTGCCAAACGTAGCAAAGCTAGCGCCTTTAAAAACTTGGACAATGGCAACACTGGTTATTCATTAGCATCTGAAGAAGTCATTTCGACGAAACGCGTCATGCTTGTCTAATAAAGCTGCCAGTCTGTCCACGCCTGTGTGTGCTTGGATCCTTTCTTTGAGGGAGGTCTTTGGTTTTTGTATTTCGGTGCTTGACCACACAGCACCTTGAGCGCCCATCCTATAAGTAGTGCGGCAGGTAGTTGTGGCATTCTGGTGTTCCTTCAATGTTTTGGAGAACTGCCGCACCGCCGCAGCCCGTGAAAGAGCATTTTGACAACACTTGTTGGGACTGACTCCAGTCCGGGATTTCCTCGAGGCTGTAAAGCGGCAGGATGTTGGGTGTCAAAGACTGGCAGCAGGGTGCTTGGGCCAACGGTGCATGCGAGAAGAAGAGGAGCGCCACCCACATGGGACAAAAGGTACTTACCTGAGACGCTCGCACCCACAAACCCGGAGTGCAGGGATCGGGGTTTCTGCCACGCCCACCCTTGGGTCTCTGCCAAACGCAGCAAAGCTAGCGCCTTTAAAAACTTGGACAATGGCAACACTGGTTGTTCATTAGCATCTGAAGAAGTCATTTCGACGAAACGCGTCATGCTTGTCTAATAAAGCTGCCAGTCTGTCCACGCCTGTGTGTGCTTGGATCCTTTCTTTGAGGGAGGTCTTTGGTTTTTGTATTTCGGTGCTTGGCCACACAGCACCTTGAGCGCCCATCCTATAAGTAGTGCGGCAGGCAGTTGTGGCATTCTGGTGTTCCTTCAATGTTTTGGAGAACTGCCGCACGGCCGCAGCCCGTGAAAGAGCATTTTGACAACACTTGTTGGGACTGACTGCAGTCCGGGATTTCCTCGAGGCTCAAAAGCGGCAGGATGTTGGGTGTCAAAGACTGGCAGCAGGGTGCTTGGGCCAACGGTGCATGCGAGGAGAAGAGGAACGCCACCCACATGGGACAAAAGGTACTTACCTGAGACGCTCGCACCCACGAACCCAGAGTACAGGGATCGGGGTTTCTGCCACGCCCACCCATGGGTCTCTGCCAATCGTAGCAAAGCTAGCGCCTTTAAAAACTTGGACAATGGCAACACTGGTTGTTCATTAGCATCTGAAGAAGTCATTTCGACGAAACGCGTCATGCTTGTCTAATAAAGCTGCCAGTCTGTCCACGCCTGTGTGTGCTTGGATCCTTTCTTCGATGGAGGTCTTTGGTTTTTGTTTTTCGTTGCTTTGCCACACAGCACCTTGAGCGCCCATCCTATAAGTAGTGCGGCAGGCAGTTGTGGCATTCTGGTGTTCCTTCAATGTTTTGGAGAACTGCCGCACCGCCGCAGCCCGTGAAAGAGCATTTTGACAACACTTGTTGGGACTGACTCAAGTCCGGCATTTCCTCGATGCTGAAAAGCGGCAGGATGTTGGGTGTCAAAGACTGGCAGCAGGGTGCTTGGGCCAACGGTGCATGCAAGGAGAAGAGGAGCACCACCCACATGGGACAAAAGGTACTTACCTGAGACGCTCGCACCCACGAACCCGGAGTGCAGGGATCGGGGTTTCTGCCACGCCCACCCTTGGGTCTCTGCCAATCGTAGCAAAGCTAGCGCCTTTAAAAACCTAGACAATGGCAACACTGGTTGTTCATGAGCATCTGAAGAAGTCATTTCGACGAAACGCGTCATGCTTGTCTAATAAAGCTGCCAGTCTGTCCACGCCTGTGTGTGCTCGGATCCTTTCTTCGAGGGAGGTCTTTGGTTTTTGTTTTTCGGTGCTTTGCCACACAGCACCTTGAGCGCCCATCCTATAAGCAGTGCGGCAGGCAGTTGTGGCATTCTTGTGTTCCTTCAATGTTTTGGAGAACTGCCACACCACCGCAGCCCGTGAAAGAGCATTTTGACAACACTTGTTGGGACTGACTCCAGTCCGGCATTTCCTCGAGGCTGAAAAGCGGCAGGATGTTGGGTGTCAAAGACTGGCAGCAGGGTGCTTGGGCCAACGGTGCATGCGAGGAGAAGAGGAGCGCCACCCACATGGGACAAAAGGTACTTACCTGAGACGCTCGCACCCACGAACCCGGAGTGCAGGGATCGGGGTTTCTGCCACGCCCACCCTTGGGTCTCTGCCAATCGTAGCAAAGCTAGCGCCTTTAAAAACTTGGACAATGGCAACACTGGTTGTTCATTAGCATCTGAAGAAATCATTTCGACGAAACGCGTCATGCTTGTCTAATAAAGCTGCCAGTCTGTCCACGCCTGTGTGTGCTTGGATCCTTTCTTCGAGGGAGGTCTTTGGTTTTTGAATTTCGGTGCTTGGCCACACAGCACCTTGAGCGCCCATCCTATAAGTAGTGCGGCAGGCAGTTGTGGCATTCTGGTGCTCCTTCAATGTTTTGGAGAACTGCCGCACCGCCGCAGCCGGTGAAAGAGCATTTTGACAACACTTGTTGGGACTGACTCCAGTCCGGGATTTCCTCGAGGCTGAAAAGCGGCAGGATGTTGGGTGTCAAAGACTGGCAGCAGGGTGCTTGGGCCAATGGTGCATGCGAGAAGAAGAGGAGCGCCACCCACATGGGACAAAAGGTACTTACCTGAGACGCTCACACCCACAAACCCGGAGTGCAGGGATCGGGGTTTCTGCCACGCCCACCCTTGGGTCTCTGCCAAACGTAGCAAAGCTAGCGCCTTTAAAAACTTGGACAATGGCAACACTGGTTGTTCATTAGCATCTGAAGAAGTCATTTCGACGAAACGCGTCATGCTTGTCTAATAAAGCTGCCAGTCTGTCCACGCCTGTGTGTGCTTGGATCCTTTCTTTGAGGGAAGTCTTTGGTTTTTGTATTTCGGTGCTTGGCCACACAGCACCTTGAGCGCCCATCCTATAAGTAGTGCGGCAGGCAGTTGTGGCATTCTGGTGTTCCTTCAATGTTTTGGAGAACTGCCGCACCGCCGCAGCCCGTGAAAGAGCATTTTGACAACACTTGTTGGGACTGACTGCAGTCCGGGATTTCCGCGAGGCTGAAAAGCGGCAGGATGTTGGGTGTCAAAGACTGGCAGCAGGGTGCTTGGGCCAACGGTGCATGCGAGGAGAAGAGGAGCGCCACCCACATGGGACATAAGGTACTTACCTGAGACGCTCGCACCCACGAACCCAGAGTGCAGGGATCGGGGTTTCTGCCACGCCCACCCATGGGTCTCTGCCAATCGTAGCAAAGCTAGCGCCTTTAAAAACTTGGACAATGGCAACACTGGTTGTTCATTAGCATCTGAAGAAGTCATTTCGACGAAACGCGTCATGCTTATCTAATAAAGCTGCCAGTCTGTCCACGCCTGTGTGTGCTTGGATCCTTTCTTCGAGGGAGGTCTTTGGTTTTTGTTTTTACGATGCTTTGCCACACAGCACCTTGAGCGCCCATCCTATAAGTAGTGCAGCAGGCAGTTGTGGCATTCTGGTGTTCCTTCAATGTTTTGGAGAACTGCCGCACCGCCGCAGCCCGTGAAAGAGCATTTTGACAACACTTGTTGGGACTGACTCCGGTCCGGCATTTCCTCGAGGCTGAAAAGCGGCAGGATGTTGGGTGTCAAAGACTGGCAGCAGGGTGCTTGGGCCAACGGTGCATGCGAGGAGAAGAGGAGCGCCACCCACATGGGACAAAAGGTACTTACCTGAGACGCTCGCACCCACGAACCCGGAATGCAGGGATCAGGGTTTCTGCCACACCCACCTTTGGGTCTCTGCTAATTGTAGCAAAGCTAGCGCCGTTAAAAACTTGGACAATGGCAACACTGGTTGTTCATTGGCATCTGAAGAAGTCATTCCGACGAAACGCGTCATGCTTGTCTAATAAAGCTGCCAGTCTGTCCACGCCTGTGTGTGCTTGGATCCTTTCTTCGAGGGAGGTCTTTGGTTTTTGTATTTCGGTGCTTGGCCACACAGCACCTTGAGCGCCCATCCTATAAGTAGTGCGGCAGGCAGTTGTGGCATTCTGGTGTTCCTTCAATGTTTTGGAGAACTGCCGCACCGCCGCAGCCCGTGAAAGAGCATTTTGACAACACTTGTTGGGACTGACTCCAGTCCGGGATTTCCTCGAGGCTGAAAAGCGGCAGGATGTTGGGTGTCAAAGACTGGCAGCAGGGTGCTTGGGCCAACGGTGCATGCGAGAAGAAGAGGAGCGCCACCCACATGGGACAAAAGGTACTTACCTGAGACGCTCGCACCCACAAACCCGGAGTGCAGGGATCGGGGTTTCTGCCACGCCCACCCTTGGGTCTCTGCCAAACGTAGCAAAGCTAGCGCCTTTAAAAACTTGGACAATGGCAACACTGGTTGTTCATTAGCATCTGAAGAAGTCATTTCGACGAAACGCGTCATGCTTGTATAATAAAGCTGCCAGTCTGTCCACGCCTGTGTGTGCTTGGATCCTTTCTTCGAGGGAGGTCTTTGGTTTTTGTTTTTCGGTGCTTCGCCACACAGCACCTTGAGCGCCCATCCTATAAGTAGTGTGGCAGGCAGTTGTGGCATTCTGGTGTTCCTTCAATGTTTTGGAGAACTGCCGCACCGCCGCAGCCCGTGAAAGAGCATTTTGACAACACTTGTTGGGACTGACTCCAGTCCGGCATTTCCTCGAGGCTGAAAAGCGGCAGGATGTTGGGTGTCAAAGACTGGCAGCAGGGTGCTTGGGCCAACCGTGCATGTGAGGAGAAGAGGAGCGCCACCCACATGGGACAAAAGGTACTTATCTGAGACGCTCGCACCCACGAACCCAGAGGGCAGGGATCGGGGTTTCTGCCACGCCCACCCATGGGTCTCTGCCAATCGTAGCAAAGCTAGTGCCTTTAAAAACTTGGACAATGGCAACATTGGTTGTTCATTAGCATCTGAAGAAGTCATTTCGACGAAACGCGTCATGCTTGTCTAATAAAGCTGCCAGTCTGCCCATGCCTGTGTGTGCTTGGATCCTTTCTCCGATGGAGGTCTTTGGTTTTTGTTTTTCGGTGCTTTGCCACACAGCACCTTGAGCGCCCATCCTATAAGTAGTGCGGCAGGCAGTTGTGGCATTCTGGTGTTCCCTCAATGTTTTGGAGAACTGCCGCACCGCCGCAGCCCGTGAAAGAGCATTTTGACAACACTTGTTGGGACTGACTCCAGTCCGGCATTTCCTCGAGGCTGAAAAGCGGCAGGATGTTGGGTGTCAAAGACTGGCAGCAGGGTGCTTGGGCCAACGGTGCATGCGAGGAGAAGAGGAGCGCCACCCACATGGGACAAAAGGTACTTACCTGAGACGCTCGCACCCACGAACCCGGAGTGCAGGGATCGGGGTTTCTGCCACACCCACCCTTGGGTCTCTGCTAATTGTAGCAAAGCTAGCGCCGTTAAAAACTTGGACAATGGCAACACTGGTTGTTCATTGGCATCTGAAGAAGTCATTTTGACGAAACGCGTCATGCTTGTCTAATAAAGCTGCCAGTCTGTCCACGCCTGTGTGTGCTTGGATCCTTTCTTCGAGGGAGGCCTTTGGTTTTTGTATTTCGGTGCTTGGCCACACAGCACCTTGAGCGCCCATCTGATAAGTAGTGCGCCAGGCAGTTGTGGCATTCTGGTGTTCCTTCAATGTTTTGGAGAACTGCCGCACCGCCTCAGCCCGTGAAAGAGCATTTTGACAACACTTGTTGGGACTGACTCCAGTCCGGGATTTCCTCGAGGCTGAAAAGCGGTAGGATGTTGGGTATCAAAGACTGGCAGCAGGGTGCTTGGGCCAACGGTGCATGCGAGGAACAGAGGAGCGCCACCCATATGGGACAAAAGGTTCTTACCTGAGACGCTCGCACCCACGAACGCGGAGAGCAGGGATCGGGGTTTCTGCCACGCCCACCCTTGGGTCTCTGCCAATCGTAGCAAAGCTAGCGCCTTTAAAAACTTGGACAATGGCAACACTGGTTGTTCATTAGCATCTGAAGAAGTCATTTTGACGAAACACGTCATGCTTGTCTAATAAAGCTGCCCGTCTGCCCACGCCTGTGTGTGCTTGGATCCTTTCTGCGAGGGAGGTCTTTGGTTTTTGTATTTCGGTGCTTGGCCACACAGCACCTTGAGCGCCCATCCTATAAGTAGTGCGGCAGGCAGTTGTGGCATTCTGGTGTTCCTTCAATGTTTTGGAGAACTGCCGCACCGCCGCAGCCCGTGAAAGAGCATTTTGACAACACTTGTTGGGACTGACTCCAGTCCGGCATTTCCTCGAGGCTGAAAAGCGGCAGGATGTTGGGTGTCAAAGACTGGCAGCAGGGTGCTTGGGCCAACGGTGCATGCGAGGAGAAGAGGAGCGCCACCCACATGGGACAAAAGGCACTTACCTGAGACGCTCGCACCCACGAACCCGGAGTGCAGGGATCGGGGTTTCTGCCACACCCACCCTTGGGTCTCTGCTAATTGTAGCAAAGCTAGCGCCGTTAAAAACTTGGACAATGGCAACACTGGTTGTTCATTGGCATCTGAAGAAGTCATTTCGACGAAACGCGTCATGCTTGTCTAATAAAGCTGCCAGTCTGTCCACGCCTGTGTGTGCTTGGATCCTTTCTTCGAGGGAGGTCTTTGGTTTTTGTATTTCAGTGCTTGGCCACACAGCACCTTGAGCGCCCATCCGATAAGTAGTGCGCCAGGCAGTTGTGGCATTCTGGTGTTCCTTCAATGTTTTGGAGAACTGCCGCACCGCCTCAGCCCGTGAAAGAGCATTTTGACAACACTTGTTGGGACTGACTCCAGTCCGGGATTTCCTCGAGGCTGAAAAGCGGTAGGATGTTGGGTATCAAAGACTGGCAGCATGGTGCTTGGGCCAACGGTGCATGCGAGGAACAGAGGAGCGCCACCCACATGGGACAAAAGGTTCTTACCTGAGACGCTCGCACCCACGAACGCGGAGTGCAGGGATCGGGGTTTCTGCCACGCCCACCCTTGGGTCTCTGCCAATCGTAGCAAAGCTAGCGCCTTTAAAAACTTGGACAATGGCAACACTGGTTGTTCATTAGCATCTGAAGAAGTCATTTTGACGAAACACGTCATGCTTGTCTAATAAAGCTGCCCGTCTGCCCACGCCTGTGTGTGCTTGGATCCTTTCTGCGAGGGAGGTCTTTGGTTTTTGTATTTCGGTGCTTGGCCACACAGCACCTTGAGCGCCCATCCTATAAATAGTGCGGCAGGCAGTTGTGGCATTCTGGTGTTCCTTCAATGTTTTGGAGAACTGCCGCACCGCCGCAGCCCGTGAAAGAGCATTTTGACAACACTTGTTGGGACTGACTCCAGTCCGGGATTTCTTTGAGGCTGAAAAGCGGAAGGATGTTGGGTGTCAAAGACTGGCAGCAGGGTGCTTGGGCCAATGGTGCATGCGAGAAGAAGAGGAGCGCCACCCACATGGGACAAAAGGTACTTACCTGAGACGCTCGCACCCACGAACCTGGAGTGCCGGGATCGGGGTTTCCGCCACGCACACCCTTGGGTCTCTGCCAAACGTAGCAAAGCTAGCGCCTTTAAAAACTTGGACAATGGCAACACTGGTTGTTCATTAGCATCTGAAGAAGTCATTTCGACGAAACGCGTCATGCGTGTCTAATAAAGCTGCCAGTCTGTCCACGCCTGTGTGTGCTTGGATCCTTTCTTCGAGGGAGGTCTTTGTTTTTTGTTTTTCGGTGCTTTGCCACACAGCACCTTGAGCGCCCATCCTATAAGTAGTGCGGCAGGCAGTTGTGGCATTCTGGTGTTCCTTCAATGTTTTGGAGAACTGCCGCACCGCCGCAGCCCGTGAAAGAGCATTTTGACAACACTTGTTGGGACAGACTCCAGTCCGGCATTTCCTCGAGGCTGAAAAGCGGCAGGATGTTGGGTGTCAAAGACTGGCAGCAGGGTGCTTGGGCCAACGGTGCATTGCAGGAGAAGAGGAGCGCCACCCACATGGGACAAAAGGTACTTACCTGAGACGCTCGCACCCACGAACCCGGAGTGCAGGGATCGGGGTTTCTGCCACGCCCACCCTTGGGTCTCTGCCAAACGTAGCAAAGCTAGCGCCTTTCAAAACTTGGACAATGGCAACACTGGTTGTTCATTAGCATCTGAAGAAGTAATTTCGACGAAACGCGTCATGCTTGTCTAATAAAGCTGCCAGTCTGTCCACGCCTGTGTGTGCTTGGATCCTTTCTTCGAGGGAGGTCTTTGGTTTTTGTATTTCGGTGCTTGGCCACACAGCACCTTGAGCGCCCATCCTATAAGTAGTGCGGCAGGCAGTTGTGGCATTCTGGTGTTCCTTCAATGTTTTGGAGAACTGCCGCACCGCCACAGCCCGTGAAAGAGCATTTTGACAACACTTGTTGGGACTGACTCCAGTCCGGGATTTCCTCGAGGCTGAAAAGCGGCAGGATGTTGGGTGTCAAAGACTGGCAGCAGGGTGCTTGGGCCAACGGTGCATGCGAGGAGAAGAGGAGCGTCACCCACATGGGACAAAAGGTACTTACCTGAGACGCTCGCACCCACGAACCGGAAGTGCAGGGATCGGGGTTTCCGCCACGCCCACCATTGGGTCTCTGCCAATCGTAGCAAAGCTAGCGCCTTTAAAAACTTGGACAATGGCAACACTGGTTGTTCATTACCATCTGAAGAAGTCATTTCGAAGAAACGCGTCATGCTTGTCTAATAAAGCTGCCAGTCTGTCCACGCCTGTGTGTGCTTGGATCCTTTCTTCGAGGGAGGTCTTTGGTTTTTGTATTTCGGTGCTTGGCCACGCAGCACCTTGAGCGCCCATCCTATAAGTAGTGCGGCAGGCAGTTGTGGCATTCTGGTGTTCCTTCAATGTTTTGGAGAACTGCCGCACCGCCGCAGCCCGTGAAAGAGCATTTTGACAACACTTGTTGGGGCTGACTCCAGTCCGGGATTTCCTCGAGGCTGAAAAGCGGCAGGATGTTGGGTGTCAAAGACTGGCAGCAGGGTGCTTGGGCCAACGGTGCATGCGAGGAGAAGAGGAGCACCACCCACATGGGACAAAAGGTACTTACCTGAGACGCTCGCACCCACGAACCCGGAGTGCAGGGATCGGGGTTTCTGCCACGCCCACCCTTGGGTCTCTGCCAATCGTAGCAAAGCTGGCGCCTTTAAAAACTTAGACAATGGCAACACTGGTTGTTCATTAGCATCTGAAGAAGTCATTTCGACGAAACGCGTCATGCTTGTCTAATAAAGCTGCCAGTCTGTCCACGCCTGTGTGTGCTTGGATCCTTTCTTTGAGGGAGGTCTTTGGTTTTTGTATTTCGGTGCTTGGCCACACAGCACCTTGAGCGCCCATCCTTTATGTAGTGCGGCAGGCAGTTGTGGCATTCTGGTGTTCCTTCAATGTTTTGGAGAACTGCCGCACCGCCGCAGCCCGTGAAAGAGCATTTTGACAACACTTGTTGGGACTGACTGCAGTCCGGGATTTCCTCGAGGCTGAAAAGCGGCAGGATGTTGGGTGTCAAAGACTGGCAGCAGGGTGCTTGGGCCAACGGTGCATGCGAGGAGAAGAGGAGCGCCACCCACATGGGACAAAAGGTACTTACCTGAGACGCTCGCACCCACGAACCCAGAGTGCAGGGATCGGGGTTTCTCCCACGCCCACCCATGGGTCTCTGCCAATCGTAGCAAAGCTAGCGCCTTTAAAAACTTAGACAATGGCAACACTGGTTGTTCATTAGCATCTGAAGAAGTCATTTCGACGAAACGCGTCATGCTTGTCTAATAAAGCTGGCAGTCTGTCCACGCCTGTGTGTGCTTGGATCCTTTCTTCGAGGGAGGTCTTTGGTTTTTGTTTTTCGGTGCTTTGCCACACAGCACCTTGAGCGCCCATCCTATAAGTAGTGCGGCAGGCAGTTGTGGCATTCTGGTGTTCCTTCAATGTTTTGGAGAACTGCCGCACCGCCGCAGCCCGTGAAAGAGCATTTTGACAACACTTGTTGGGACTGACTCCAGTCCGGCATTTCCTCGAGGCTGAAAAGCGGCAGGATGTTGGGTGTCAAAGACTGGCAGCAGGGTGCTTGGGCCAACGGTGCATGCGAGGAGAAGAGGAGCGCCACCCACATGGGACAAAAGGTACTTACCTGAGACGCTCGCACCCACGAACCCGGAATGCAGGGATCGGGGTTTCTGCCACACCCACCCTTGGGTCTCTGCTAATTGTAGCAAAGCTAGCGCCGTTAAAAACTTGGACAATGGCAACACTGGTTGTTCATTGGCATCTGAAGAAGTCATTCCGACGAAACGCGTCATGCTTGTCTAATAAAGCTGCCAGTCTGTCCACGCCTGTGTGTGCTTGGATCCTTTCTTCGAGGGAGGTCTTTGGTTTTTGTATTTCGGTGCTTGGCCACACAGCACCTTGAGCGCCCATCCTATAAGTAGTGCGGCAGGCAGTTGTGGCATTCTGGTGTTCCTTCAATGTTTTGGAGAACTGCCGCACCGCCGCAGCCCGTGAAAGAGCATTTTGACAACACTTGTTGGGACTGACTCCAGTCCGGGATTTCCTCGAGGCTGAAAAGCGGCAGGATGTTGGGTGTCAAAGACTGGCAGCAGGGTGCTTGGGCCAACGGTGCATGCGAGGAGAAGAGGAGCGCCACCCACATGGGACAAAATGTACTTACCTGAGACGCTCGCACCCACGAACCGGGAGTGCAGGGATCGGGGTTTCCGCCACGCCCACCCTTGGGTCTCTGCCAATCGTAGCAAAGCTAGCGCCTTTAACCCCTTCCATGCTCATGACGGAACGATTCCGTCATGAGCATCGGTTGAGCTGTGCTCATGACGGAACCGTTCCGTCATGGCCCCGCCCGCGCTCGAACCCTTCAGCACCGCGGGGGAATCCGCACAGCACTGAAGGGGTTAAAAACTTGGACAATGGCAACACTGGTTGTTCATTAGCATCTGAAGAAGTCATTTCGACGAAACGCGTCATGCTTGTCAATAAAGCTGCCAGTCTGTCCACGCCTGTGTGTGCTTGGATCCTTTCTTCGAGGGAGGTCTTTGGTTTTTGTATTTCGGTGCTTGGCCACACAGCATCTTGAGCGCCCATCCTATAAGTAGTGCGGCAGGCAGTTGTGGCATTCTGGTGTTCCTTCAATGTTTTGGAGAACTGCCGCACCGCCGCAGCCCGTGAAAGAGCATTTTGACAACACTTGTTGGGACTGACTCCAGTCCGGGATTTCCTCGAGGCTGAAAAGCGGCAGGATGTTGGGTGTCAAAGACTGGCAGCAGGGTGCTTGGGCCAACGGTGCATGCGAGAAGAAGAGGAGCGCCACCCACATGGGACAAAAGGTACTTACCTGAGACGCTCGCACCCACAAACCCGGAGTGCAGGGATCGGGGTTTCTGCCACGCCCACCCTTGGGTCTCTGCCAAACGTAGCAAAGCTAGCGCCTTTAAAAACTTGGACAATGGCAACACAGGATGTTCATTAGCATCTGAAGAAGTAATTTTGACGAAACGCGTCATGCTTGTCTAATAAAGCTGCCAGTCTGTCCACGCCTGTGTGTGCTTGGATCCTTTCTTCGAGGGAGGTCTTTGGTTTTTGTATTTCGGTGCTTGGCCACACAGCACCTTGAGCGCCCATCCTATAAGTAGTGCGGCAGGCAGTTGTGGCATTCTGGTGTTCCTTCAATGTTTTGGAGAACTGCCGCACCGCCGCAGCCCGTGAAAGAGCATTTTGACAACACTTGTTGGGACTGACTCCAGTCCGGGATTTCCTCGAGGCTGAAAAGCGGCAGGATGTTGGGTGTCAAAGACTGGCAGCAGGGTGCTTGGGCCAACGGTGCTTGCGAGGAGAAGAGGAGCGCCACCCACATGGGACAAAATGTACTTACCTGAGACGCTCGCACCCACGAACCGGGAGTGCAGGGATCGGGGTTTCCGCCACGCCCACCCTTGGGTCTCTGCCAATCGTAGCAAAGCTAGCGCCTTTAAAAACTTGGACAATGGCAACACTGGTTGTTCATTAGCATCTGAAGAAGTCATTTCGACGAAACGCGTCATGCTTGTCAATAAAGCTGCCAGTCTGTCCACGCCTGTGTGTGCTTGGATCCTTTCTTCGAGGGAGGTCTTTGGTTTTTGTATTTCGGTGCTTGGCCACACAGCATCTTGAGCGCCCATCCTATAAGTAGTGCGGCAGGCAGTTGTGGCATTCTGGTGTTCCTTCAATGTTTTGGAGAACTGCCGCACCGCCGCAGCCCGTGAAAGAGCATTTTGACAACACTTGTTGGGACTGACTCCAGTCCGGGATTTCCTCGAGGCTGAAAAGCGGCAGGATGTTGGGTGTCAAAGACTGGCAGCAGGGTGCTTGGGCCAACGGTGCATGCGAGAAGAAGAGGAGCACCACCCACATGGGACAAAAGGTACTTACCTGAGACGCTCGCACCCACAAACCCGGAGTGCAGGGATCGGGGTTTCTGCCACGCCCACCCTTGGGTCTCTGCCAAACGTAGCAAAGCTAGCGCCTTTAAAAACTTGGACAATGGCAACACAGGATGTTCTTTAGCATCTGAAGAAGTAATTTTGACGAAACGCGTCATGCTTGTCTAATAAAGCTGCCAGTCTGTCCACGCCTGTGTGTGCTTGGATCCTTTCTTCGAGGGAGGTCTTTGGTTTTTGTATTTCGGTGCTTGGCCACACAGCACCTTGAGCGCCCATCCTATAAGTAGTGCGGCAGGCAGTTGTGGCATTCTGGTGTTCCTTCAATGTTTTGGAGAACTGCCGCACCGCCGCAGCCCGTGAAAGAGCATTTTGACAACACTTGTTGGGGCTGACTCCAGTCCGGGATTTCCTCGAGGCTGAAAAGCGGCAGGATGTTGGGTGTGAAAGACTGGCAGCAGGGTGCTTGGGCCAACGGTGCATGCGAGGAGAAGAGGAGCGCCACCCACATGGGACAAAAGGTACTTACCTGAGACGCTCGCACCCACGAACGCGGAGTGCAGGGATCGGGGTTTCTGCCACGCCCACCCTTGGGTCTCTGCCAATCGTAGCAAAGCTAGCGCCTTTAAAAACTTGGACAATGGCAACACTGGTTGTTCATTAGCATCTGAAGAAGTCATTTCGACGAAACGCGTCATGCTTGTCTAATAAAGCTGCCAGTCTGTCCACGCCTGTGTGTGCTTGGATCCTTTCTTCGAGGGAGGTCTTTGGTTTTTGTATTTCGGTGTTTGGTTTTTGTATTTCGGTGCTTGGCCACACAGCACCTTGAGCGCCCATCCTATAAGTAGTGCGGCAGGCAGTTGTGGCATTCTGGTGTTCCTTCAATGTTTTGGAGAACTGCCGCACCGCCGCAGCCCGTGAAAGAGCATTTTGACAACACTTGTTGGGACTGACTCCAGTCCGGGATTTCCTCGAGGCTGAAAAGCGGCAGGATGTTGGGTGTCAAAGACTGGCAGCAGGGTGCTTGGGCCAACGGTGCATGCAAGGAGAAGAGGAGCGTCACCCACATGGGACAAAATGTACTTACCTGAGACGCTCGCACCCACAAAGTGGGAGTGCAGGGATCGGGGTTTCCGCCACGCCCACCCTTGGGTCTCTGCCAATCTTAGCAAAGCTAGCGCCTTTAAAAACTTGGACAATGGCAACACAGGATGTTGATTAGCATCTGAAGAAGTAATTTTGACGAAACGCGTCATGCTTGTCTAATAAAGCTGCCAGTCTGTCCACGCCTGTGTGTGCTTGGATCCTTTCTTCGAGGGAGGTCTTTGGTTTTTGTATTTCGGTGCTTGGCCACACAGCACCTTGAGCGCCCATCCTATAAGTAGTGCGGCAGGCAGTTGTGGCATTCTGGTGTTCCTTCAATGTTTTGGAGAACTGCCGCACCGCCGCAGCCCGTGAAAGAGCATTTTGACAACACTTGTTGGGACTGACTCCAGTCCGGGATTTCCTCGAGGCTGAAAAGCGGCAGGATGTTGGGTGTCAAAGACTGGCAGCAGGGTGCTTGGGCCAACGGTGCATGCGAGGAGAAGAGGAGCGCCACCCACATGGGAAAAAATGTACTTACCTGAGACACTCGCACCCACGAACCGGGAGTGCAGGGATCGGGGTTTCCGCCACGCCCACCCTTGGGTCTCTGCCAATCGTAGCAAAGCTAGCGCCTTTAAAAACTTGGACAATGGCAACACTGGTTGTTCATTAGCATCTGAAGAAGTCATTTCGACGAAACGCGTCATGCTTGTCTAATAAAGGTGCCAGTCTGTCCACGCCTGTGTGTGCTTGGATCCTTTCTTCGAGGGAGGTCTTTGGTTTTTGTATTTCGGTGCTTGGCCACACAGCACCTTGAGCGCCCATCCTATAAGTAGTGCGGCAGGCAGTTGTGGCATTCTGGTGTTCCTTCAATGTTTTGGAGAACTGCCGCACCGCCGCAGCCCGTGAAAGAGCATTTTGACAACACTTGTTGGGGCTGACTCCAGTCCGGGATTTCCTCGAGGCTGAAAAGCGGCAGGATGTTGGGTGTCAAAGACTGGCAGCAGGGTGCTTGGGCCAACGGTGCATGCGAGGAGAAGAGGAGCGCCACCCACATGGGACAAAAGGTACTTACCTGAGACGCTCGCACCCACGAACGCGGAGTGCAGGGATCGGGGTTTCTGCCACGCCCACCCTTGGGTCTCTGCCAATCGTAGCAAAGCTAGCGCCTTTAAAAACTTGGACAATGGCAACACTGGTTGTTCATTAGCATCTGAAGAAGTCATTTCGATGAAACGCGTCATGCTTGTCTAATAAAGCTGCCAGTCTGTCCACGCCTGTGTGTGCTTGGATCCTTTCTTCGAGGGAGGTCTTTGGTTTTTGTATTTCGGTGCTTGGCCACACAGCACCTTGAGCGCCCATCCTATAAGTAGTGCGGCAGGCAGTTGTGGCATTCTGGTGTTCCTTCAATGTTTTGGAGAACTGCCGCACTGCCGCAGCCCGTGAAACAGCATTTTGACAACACTTGTTGGGACTGACTCCAGTCCGGGATTTCCTCGAGGCTGAAAAGCGGCAGGATGTTGGGTGTCAAAGACTGGCAGCAGGGTGCTTGGGCAAACGGTGCATGCGAGAAGAAGAGGAGCGCCACCCACATGGGACAAAAGGTACTTACCTGAGACGCTCGCACCCACAAACCCGGAGTGCAGGGATCGGGGTTTCTGCCACGCCCACCCTTGGGTCTCTGCCAAATGTAGCAAAGCTAGCGCCTTTAAAAACTTGGACAATGGCAACACAGGATGTTCATTAGCATCTGAAGAAGTAATTTTGACGAAACGCGTCATGCTTGTCTAATAAAGCTGCCAGTCTGTCCACGCCTGTGTGTGCTTGGATCCTTTCTTCGAGGGAGGTCTTTGGTTTTTGTATTTCGGTGCTTGGCCACACAGCACCTTGAGCTCCCATCCTATAAGTAGTGCGGCAGGCAGTTGTGGCATTCTGGTGTTCCTTCAATGTTTTGGAGAACTGCCGCACCGCCGCAGCCCGTGAAAGAGCATTTTGACAACACTTATTGGGGCTGACTCCAGTCCGGGATTTCCTCGAGGCTGAAAAGCGGCAGGATGTTGGGTGTCAAAGACTGGCAGCAGGGTGCTTGGGCCAACGGTGCATGCGAGGAACGGAGGAGCGCCACCCACATGGAACAAAAGGTTCTTACCTGAGACGCTCGCACCCACGAACCCGGAGTGCAGGGATCGGGGTTTCTGCCACGCCCACCCTTGGGTCTCTGCCAATCGTAGCAAAGCTAGCGCCTTTAAAAACTTGGACAATGGCAACACTGATTGTTCATTAGCATCTGAAGAAATCATTTTGACGAAACACGTCATGCTTGTCTAATAAAGCTGCCAGTCTGTCCACGCCTGTGTGTGCTTGGATCCTTTCTGCGAGGGAGGTCTTTGGTTTTTGTATTTCGTTGCTTGGCCACACAGCACCTTGAGCGCCCATCCTATAAGTAGTGCGGCAGGCAGTTGTGGCATTCTGGTGTTCCTTCAATGTTTTGGAGAACTGCCGCACCGCCGCAGCCCGTGAAAGAGCATTTTGACAACACTTGTTGGGACTGACTCCAGTCCGGGATTTCCTCGAGGCTGAAAAGCGGCAGGATGTTGGGTGTCAAAGACTGGCAGCAGGGTGCTTGGGCAAACGGTGCATGCGAGAAGAAGAGGAGCGCCACCCACATGGGACAAAAGGTACTTACCTGAGACGCTCGCACCCACAAACCCGGAGTGCAGGGATCGGGGTTTCTGCCACGCCCACCCTTGGGTCTCTGCCAAACGTAGCAAAGCTAGCGCCTTTAAAAACTTGGACAATGGCAACACAGGATGTTCATTAGCATCTGAAGAAGTAATTTTGACGAAACGCGTCATGCTTGTCTAATAAAGCTGCCAGTCTGTCCACGCCTGTGTGTGCTTGGATCCTTTCTTCGAGGGAGGTCTTTGGTTTTTGTATTTCGGTGCTTGGCCACACAGCACCTTGAGCTCCCATCCTATAAGTAGTGCGGCAGGCAGTTGTGGCATTCTGGTGTTCCTTCAATGTTTTGGAGAACTGCCGCACCGCCGCAGCCTGTGAAAGAGCATTTTGACAACACTTGTTGGGGCTGACTCCAGTCCGGGATTTCCTCGAGGCTGAAAAGCGGCAGGATGTTGGGTGTCAAAGACTGGCAGCAGGGTGCTTGGGCCAACGGTGCATGCGAGGAGAAGAGGAGCGCCACCCACATGGGACAAAAGGTACTTACCTGAGACGCTCGCACCCACGAACCCGGAGTGCAGGGATCGGGGTTTCTGCCACGCCCACCCTTGGGTCTCTGCCAATCGTAGCAAAGCTAGCGCCTTTAAAAACTTGGACAATGGCAACACTGATTGTTCATTAGCATCTGAAGAAATCATTTTGACGAAACACGTCATGCTTGTCTAATAAAGCTGCCAGTCTGTCCACGCCTGTGTGTGCTTGGATCCTTTCTGCGAGGGAGGTCTTTGGTTTTTGTATTTCGTTGCTTGGCCACACAGCACCTTGAGCGCCCATCCTATAAGTAGTGCGGCAGGCAGTTGTGGCATTCTGGTGTTCCTTCAATGTTTTGGAGAACTGCCGCACCGCCGCAGCCCGTGAAAGAGCATTTTGACAACACTTGTTGGTACTGACTCCAGTCCGGGATTTCCTCGAGGCTGAAAAGCGGCAGGATGTTGGGTGTCAAAGACTGGCAGCAGGGTGCTTGGGCAAACGGTGCATGCGAGAAGAAGAGGAGCGCCACCCACATGGGACAAAAGGTACTTACCTGAGACGCTCGCACCCACAAACCCGGAGTGCAGGGATCGGGGTTTCTGCCACGCCCACCCTTGGGTCTCTGCCAAACGTAGCAAAGCTAGCGCCTTTAAAAACTTGGACAATGGCAACACAGGATGTTCATTAGCATCTGAAGAAGTAATTTTGACGAAACGCGTCATGCTTGTCTAATAAAGCTGCCAGTCTGTCCACGCCTGTGTGTGCTTGGATCCTTTCTTCGAGGGAGGTCTTTGGTTTCTGTATTTTGGTGCTTGGCCACACAGCACCATGAGCGCCCATCCTATAAGTAGTGCGGCAGGCAGTTGTGGCATTCTGGTGTTCCTTCAATGTTTTGGAGAACTGCCGCACCGCCGCAGCCCGTGAAAGAGCATTTTGACAACACTTGTTGGGGCTGACTCCAGTCCGGGATTTCCTCGAGGCTGAAAAGCGGCAGGATGTTGGGTGTCAAAGACTGGAAGCAGGGTGCTTGGGCCAACGGTGCATGCGAGGAGAAGAGGAGCGCCACCCACATGGGACAAAAGGTACTTACCTGAGACGCTCGCACCCACGAACGCGGAGTGCAGGGATCGGGGTTTCTGCCACGCCCACCCTTGGGTCTCTGCCAATCGTAGCAAAGCTAGCGCCTTTAAAAACTTGGACAATGGCAACACTGGTTGTTCATTAGCATCTGAAGAAGTCATTTCTACGAAACGCGTCATGCTTGTCTAATAAAGCTGCCAGTCTGTCCACGCCTGTGTGTGCTTGGATCCTTTCTTCGAGGGAGGTCTTTGGTTTTTGTATTTCGGTGCTTGGCCACACAGCACCTTGAGCGCCCATCCTATCAGTAGTGCGGCAGGCAGTTGTGGCATTCTGGTGTTCCTTCAATGTTTTGGAGAACTGCCGCACCGCCGCAGCTCGTGAAAGAGCATTTTGACAACACTTGTTGGGACTGACTCCAGTCCGGGATTTCCTCGAGGCTGAAAAGCGGCAGGATGTTGGGTGTCAAAGACTGGCAGCAGGGTGCTTGGGCCAACGGTGCATGCAAGGAGAAGAGGAGCGTCACCCACATGGGACAAAATGTACTTACCTGAGACGCTCGCACCCACTAACCGGGAGTGCAGGGATCGGGGTTTCCGCCACGCCCACCCTTGGGTCTCTGCCAATCGTAGCAAAGCTAGCGCCTTTAAAAACTTGGACAATGGCAACACAGGATGTTCATTAGCATCTGAAGAAGTAATTTTGACGAAACGCATCATGCTTGTCTAATAAAGCTGCCAGTCTGTCCACGCCTGTGTGTGCTTGGATCCTTTCTTCGAGGGAGGTCTTTGGTTTTTGTATTTCGGTGCTTGGCCACACAGCACCTTGAGCGCCCATCCTATAAGTAGTGCGGCAGGCAGTTGTGGCATTCTGGTGTTCCTTCAATGTTTTGGAGAACTGCCGCACCGCCGCAGCCCGTGAAAGAGCATTTTGACAACACTTGTTGGGACTGACTCCAGTCCGGGATTTCCTCGAGGCTGAAAAGCGGCAGGATGTTGGGTGTCAAAGACTGGCAGCAGGGTGCTTGGGCCAACGGTGCATGCGAGGAGAAGAGGAGCGCCACCCACATGGGACAAAATGTACTTACCTGAGACGCTCGCACCCACGAACCGGGAGTGCAGGGATCGGGGTTTCCTCCACACCCACCCTTGGGTCTCTGCCAATCGTAGCAAAGCTAGCGCCTTTAAAAACTTTGACAATGGCAACACTGGTTGTTCATTAGCATCTGAAGAAGTCATTTCGACGAAACGCGTCATGCTTGTCCAATAAAGCTGCCAGTCTGTCCACGCCTGTGTGTGCTTGGATCCTTTCTTCGAGGGAGGTCTTTGGTTTTTGTATTTCGGTGCTTGGCCACACAGCACTTTGAGCGCCCATCCTATAAGTAGAGCGGCAGGCAGTTGTGGCATTCTGGTGTTCCTTCAATGTTTTGGAGAACTGCCGCACCGCCGCAGCCCGTGAAAGAGCATTTTGACAACACTTGTTGGGGCTGACTCCAGTCCGGGATTTCCTCGAGGCTGAAAAGCGGCAGGATGTTGGGTGTCAAAGACTGGCAGCAGGGTGCTTGGGCCAATGGTGCATGCGAGGAGAAGAGGAGCGCCACCCACATGGGACAAAAGGTACTTACCTGAGATGCTCGCACCCACGAACGCGGAGTGCAGGGATCGGGGTTTCTGCCACGCCCACCCTTGGGTCTCTGCCAATCGTAGCAAAGCTAGCGCCTTTAAAAACTTGGACAATGGCAACACTGGTTGTTCATTAGCATCTGAAGAAGTCATTTCGACGAAACGCGTCATGCTTGTCTAATAAAGCTGCCAGTCTGTCCACGCCTGTGTGTGCTTGGATCCTTTCTTCGAGGGAGGTCTTTGGTTTTTGTATTTCGGTGCTTGGCCACACAGCACCTTGAGCGCCCATCCTATCAGTAGTGCGGCAGGCAGTTGTGGCATTCTGGTGTTCCTTCAATGTTTTGGAGAACTGCCACACCGCCGCAGCTCGTGAAAGAGCATTTTGACAACACTTGTTGGGACTGACTCCAGTCCGGGATTTCCTCGAGGCTGAAAAGCGGCAGGATGTTGGGTGTCAAAGACTGGCAGCAGGGTGCTTGGGCCAACGGTGCATGCAAGGAGAAGAGGAGCGTCACCCACATGGGACAAAATGTACTTACCTGAGACGCTCGCACCCACTAACCGGGAGTGCAGGGATCGGGGTTTTCGCCACGCCCACCCTTGGGTCTCTGCCAATCGTAGCAAAGCTAGCGCCTTTAAAAACTTGGACAATGGCAACACAGGATGTTCATTAGCATCTGAAGAAGTAATTTTGACGAAACGCATCATGCTTGTCTAATAAAGCTGCCAGTCTGTCCACGCCTGTGTGTGCTTGGATCCTTTCTTCGAGGGAGGTCTTTGGTTTTTGTATTTCGGTGCTTGGCCACACAGCACCTTGAGCGCCCATCCTATAAGTAGTGCGGCAGGCAGTTGTGGCATTCTGGTGTTCCTTCAATGTTTTGGAGAACTGCCGCACCGCCGCAGCCCGTGAAAGAGCATTTTGGCAACACTTGTTGGGACTGACTCCAGTCCGGGATTTCCTCGAGGCTGAAAAGCGGCAGGATGTTGGGTGTCAAAGACTGGCAGCAGGGTGCTTGGGCCAACGGTGCATGCGAGGAGAAGAGGAGCGCCACCCACATGGGACAAAATGTACTTACCTGAGACGCTCGCACCCACGAACCGGGAGTGCAGGGATCGGGGTTTCCTCCACACCCACCCTTGGGTCTCTGCCAATCGTAGCAAAGCTAGCGCCTTTAAAAACTTTGACAATGGCAACACTGGTTGTTCATTAGCATCTGAAGAAGTCATTTCGACGAAACGCGTCATGCTTGTCCAATAAAGCTGCCAGTCTGTCCACGCCTGTGTGTGCTTGGATCCTTTCTTCGAGGGAGGTCTTTGGTTTTTGTATTTCGGTGCTTGGCCACACAGCACCTTGAGCGCCCATCCTATAAGTAGTGCGGCAGGCAGTTGTGGCATTCTGGTGTTCCTTCAATGTTTTGGAGAACTGCCGCACCGCCGCAGCCCGTGAAAGAGCATTTTGACAACACTTGTTGGGGCTGACTCCAGTCCGGGATTTCCTCGAGGCTGAAAAGCGGCAGGATGTTGGGTGTCAAAGACTGGCAGCAGGGTGCTTGGGCCAATGGTGCATGCGAGGAGAAGAGGAGCGCCACCCACATGGGACAAAAGGTACTTACCTGAGATGCTCGCACCCACGAACGCGGAGTGCAGGGATCGGGGTTTCTGCCACGCCCACCCTTGGGTCTCTGCCAATCGTAGCAAAGCTAGCGCCTTTAAAAACTTGGACAATGGCAACACTGGTTGTTCATTAGCATCTGAAGAAGTCATTTCGACGAAACGCGTCATGCTTGTCTAATAAAGCTGCCAGTCTGTCCACGCCTGTGTGTGCTTGGATCCTTTCTTCGAGGGAGGTCTTTGGTTTTTGTATTTCGGTGCTTGGCCACACAGCACCTTGAGCTCCCATCCTATAAGTAGTGCGGCAGGCAGTTGTGGCATTCTGGTGTTCCTTCAATGTTTTGGAGAACTGCCGCACCGCCGCAGCCCGTGAAAGAGCATTTTGACAACACTTATTGGGGCTGACTCCAGTCCGGGATTTCCTCGAGGCTGAAAAGCGGCAGGATGTTGGGTGTCAAAGACTGGCAGCAGGGTGCTTGGGCCAACAGTGCATGCGAGGAGAAGAGGAGCACCACCCACATGGGACAAAAGGTACTTACCTGAGACGCTCGCACCCACGAACGCGGAGTGCAGGGATCGGGGTTTCTGCCACGCCCACCCTTGGGTCTCTGCCAATCGTAGCAAAGCTAGCGCCTTTAAAAACTTGGACAATGGCAACACTGGTTGTTCATTAGCATCTGAAGAAGTCATTTCGACGAAACGCGTCATGCTTGTCTAATAAAGCTGCCAGTCTGTCCACGCCTGTGTGTGCTTGGATGCTTTCTTCGAGGGAGGTCTTTGGTTTTTGTATTTCGGTGCTTGGCCACACAGCACCTTGAGCGCCCATCCTATAAGTAGTGCGGCAGGCAGTTGTGGCATTCTGGTGTTCCTTCAATGTTTTGGAGAACTGCCGCACCGCCGCAGCCCGTGAAACAGCATTTTGACAACACTTGTTGGGACTGACTCCAGTCCGGGATTTCCTCGAGGCTGAAAAGCGGCAGGATGTTGGGTGTCAAAGACTGGCAGCAGGGTGCTTGGGCCAACGGTGCATGCGCGGAGAAGAGGAGCGTCACCCACATGGGACAAAATGTACTTACCTGAGACGCTCGCACCCACGAACCGGGAGTGCAGGGATCGGGGTTTCCGCCACGCCCACCCTTGGGTCTCTGCCAATCGTAGCAAAGCTAGCGCCTTTAAAAACTTGGACAATGGCAATACTGGTTGTTCATTAGCATCTGAAGAAGTCATTTCGACGAAACGCGTCATGCTTGTCTAATAAAGCTGCCAGTCTGTCCACGCCTGTGTGTGCTTGGATCCTTTCTTCGAGGGAGGTCTTTGGTTTTTGTATTTCGGTGCTTGGCCACACAGCACCTTGAGCTCCCATCCTATAAGTAGTGCGGCAGGCAGTTGTGGCATTCTGGTGTTCCTTCAATGTTTTGGAGAACTGCCGCACCGCCGCAGCCCGTGAAAGAGCATTTTGACAACACTTATTGGGGCTGACTCCAGTCCGGGATTTCCTCGAGGCTGAAAAGCGGCAGGATGTTGGGTGTCAAAGACTGGCAGCAGGGTGCTTGGGCCAACAGTGCATGCGAGGAGAAGAGGAGCACCACCCACATGGGACAAAAGGTACTTACCTGAGACGCTCGCACCCACGAACGCGGAGTGCAGGGATCGGGGTTTCTGCCACGCCCACCCTTGGGTCTCTGCCAATCGTAGCAAAGCTAGCGCCTTTAAAAACTTGGACAATGGCAACACTGGTTGTTCATTAGCATCTGAAGAAGTCATTTCGACGAAACGCGTCATGCTTGTCTAATAAAGCTGCCAGTCTGTCCACGCCTGTGTGTGCTTGGATGCTTTCTTCGAGGGAGGTCTTTGGTTTTTGTATTTCGGTGCTTGGCCACACAGCACCTTGAGCGCCCATCCTATAAGTAGTGCGGCAGGCAGTTGTGGCATTCTGGTGTTCCTTCAATGTTTTGGAGAACTGCCGCACCGCCGCAGCCCGTGAAACAGCATTTTGACAACACTTGTTGGGACTGACTCCAGTCCGGGATTTCCTCGAGGCTGAAAAGCGGCAGGATGTTGGGTGTCAAAGACTGGCAGCAGGGTGCTTGGGCCAACGGTGCATGCGCGGAGAAGAGGAGCGTCACCCACATGGGACAAAATGTACTTACCTGAGACGCTCGCACCCACGAACCGGGAGTGCAGGGATCGGGGTTTCCGCCACGCCCACCCTTGGGTCTCTGCCAATCGTAGCAAAGCTAGCGCCTTTAAAAACTTGGACAATGGCAACACTGGTTGTTCATTAGCATCTGAAGAAGTCATTTCGACGAAACGCGTCATGCTTGTCTAATAAAGCTGCCAGTCTGTCCACGCCTGTGTGTGCTTGGATCCTTTCTTCGAGGGAGGTCTTTGGTTTTTGTATTTCGGTGCTTGGCCACACAGCACCTTGAGCTCCCATCCTATAAGTAGTGCGGCAGGCAGTTGTGGCATTCTGGTGTTCCTTCAATGTTTTGGAGAACTGCCGCACCGCCGCAGCCCGTGAAAGAGCATTTTGCCAACACTTATTGGGGCTGACTCCAGTCCGGGATTTCCTCGAGGCTGAAAAGCGGCAGGATGTTGGGTGTCAAAGACTGGCAGCAGGGTGCTTGGGCCAACAGTGCATGCGAGGAGAAGAGGAGCACCACCCACATGGGACAAAAGGTACTTACCTGAGACGCTCGCACCTACGATCCCGGAGTGCAGGGATCGGGGTTTCTGCCACGCCCACCCTTGGGTCTCTGCCAATAGTAGCAAAGCTAGCGCCTTTAAAAACTTGGACAATGGCAACACTGGTTGTTCATTAGCATCTGAAGAAGTCATTTCGACGAAACGCGTCATGCTTGTCTAATAAAGCTGCCAGTCTGTCCACGCCTGTGTGTGCTTGGATCCTTTCTTCGAGGGAGGTCTTTGGTTTTTGAATTTCGGTGCTTGGCCACACAGCACCTTGAGCGCCCATCCTATAAGGATTGCGGCAGGCAGTTGTGGCATTCTGGTGTTCCTTCAATGTTTTGGAGAACTGCCGCACCGCCGCAGCCCGTGAAAGAGCATTTTGACAACACTTGTTGGGACTGACTCCAGTCCGGGATTTCCTCGAGGCTGAAAAGCGGCAGGATGTTGGGTGTCAAAGACTGGCAGCAGGGTGCTTGGGCCAACGGTGCATGCAAGGAGAAGAGGAGCGTCACCAACATGGGACAAAATGTACTTACCTGAGACGCTCGCACCCACGAACCGGGAGTGCAGGGATCGGGGTTTCCGCCACGCCCACCCTTGGTTCTCTGCCAATCGTAGCAAAGCTAGCGCCTTTAAAAACTTGGACAATGGCAACACTGGTTGTTCATTAGCATCTGAAGAAGTCATTTCGACGAAACGCGTCATGCTTGTCTAATAAAGCTGCCAGTCTGTCCACGCCTGTGTGTGCTTGGATCCTTTCTTCGAGGGAGGTCTTTGGTTTTTGTATTTCGGTGCTTGGCCACACAGCACCTTGAGCTCCCATCCTATAAGTAGTGCGGCAGGCAGTTGTGGCATTCTGGTGTTCCTTCAATGTTTTGGAGAACTGCCGCACCGCCGCAGCCCGTGAAAGAGCATTTTGACAACACTTATTGGGCCTGACTCCAGTCCGGGATTTCCTCGAGGCTGAAAAGCGGCAGGATGTTGGGTGTCAAAGACTGGCAGCAGGGTGCTTGGGCCAACAGTGCATGCGAGGAGAAGAGGAGCACCACCCACATGGGACAAAAGGTACTTACCTGAGACGCTCGCACCCACGAACGTGGAGTGCAGGGATCGGGGTTTCTGCCACGCCCACCCTTGGGTCTCTGCCAATCGTAGCAAAGCTAGCGCCTTTAAAAACTTGGACAATGGCAACACTGGTTGTTCATTAGCATCTGAAGAAGTCATTTCGACGAAACGCGTCATGCTTGTCTAATAAAGCTGCCAGTCTGTCCACGCCTGTGTGTGCTTGGATGCTTTCTTCGAGGGAGGTCTTTGGTTTTTGTATTTCGGTGCTTGGCCACACAGCACCTTGAGCGCCCATCCTATAAGTAGTGCGGCAGGCAGTTGTGGCATTCTGGTGTTCCTTCAATGTTTTGGAGAACTGCCGCACCGCCGCAGCCCGTGAAACAGCATTTTGACAACACTTGTTGGGACTGACTCCAGTCCGGGATTTCCTCGAGGCTGAAAAGCGGCAGGATGTTGGGTGTCAAAGACTGGCAGCAGGGTGCTTGGGCCAACGGTGCATGCGAGGAGAAGAGGAGCGTCACCCACATGGGACAAAATGTACTTACCTGAGACGCTCGCACCCACGAACCGGGAGTGCAGGGATCGGGGTTTCCGCCACGCCCACCCTTGGGTCTCTGCCAATCGTAGCAAAGCTAGCGCCTTTAAAAACTTGGACAATGGCAACACTGGTTGTTCATTAGCATCTGAAGAAGTCATTTCGACGAAACGCGTCATGCTTGTCTAATAAAGCTGCCAGTCTGTCCACGCCTGTGTGTGCTTGGATCCTTTCTTCGAGGGAGGTCTTTGGTTTTTGTATTTCGGTGCTTGGCCACACAGCACCTTGAGCTCCCATCCTATAAGTAGTGCGGCAGGCAGTTGTGGCATTCTGGTGTTCCTTCAATGTTTTGGAGAACTGCCGCACCGCCGCAGCCCGTGAAAGAGCATTTTGCCAACACTTATTGGGGCTGACTCCAGTCCGGGATTTCCTCGAGGCTGAAAAGCGGCAGGATGTTGGGTGTCAAAGACTGGCAGCAGGGTGCTTGGGCCAACAGTGCATGCGAGGAGAAGAGGAGCACCACCCACATGGGACAAAAGGTACTTACCTGAGACGCTCGCACCTACGATCCCGGAGTGCAGGGATCGGGGTTTTTGCCACGCCCACCCTTGGGTCTCTGCCAATCGTAGCAAAGCTAGCGCCTTTAAAAACTTGGACAATGGCAACACTGGTTGTTCATTAGCATCTGAAGAAGTCATTTCGACGAAACGCGTCATGCTTGTCTAATAAAGCTGCCAGTCTGTCCACGCCTGTGTGTGCTTGGATCCTTTCTTCGAGGGAGGTCTTTGGTTTTTGAATTTCGGTGCTTGGCCACACAGCACCTTGAGCGCCCATCCTATAAGGATTGCGGCAGGCAGTTGTGGCATTCTGGTGTTCCTTCAATGTTTTGGAGAACTGCCGCACCGCCGCAGCCCGTGAAAGAGCATTTTGACAACACTTGTTGGGACTGACTCCAGTCCGGGATTTCCTCGAGGCTGAAAAGCGGCAGGATGTTGGGTGTCAAAGACTGGCAGCAGGGTGCTTGGGCCAACGGTGCATGCAAGGAGAAGAGGAGCGTCACCCACATGGGACAAAATGTACTTACCTGAGACGCTCGCACCCACGAACCGGGAGTGCAGGGATCGGGGTTTCCGCCACGCCCACCCTTGGTTCTCTGCCAATCGTAGCAAAGCTAGCGCCTTTAAAAACTTGGACAATGGCAACACAGGATGTTCATTAGCATCTGAAGAAGTAATTTTGACGAAACGCGTCATGCTTGTCTAATAAAGCTGCCAGTCTGTCCACGCCTGTGTGTGCTTGGATCCTTTCTTCGAGGGAGGTCTTTGGTTTTTGTATTTCGGTGCTTGGCCACACAGCACCTTGAGCGCCCATCCTATAAGTAGTGCGGCAGGCAGTTGTGGCATTCTGGTGTTCCTTCAATGTTTTGGAGAACTGCCGCACCGCCGCAGCCCGTGAAAGAGCATTTTGACAACACTTGTTGGGACTGACTCCAGTCCGGGATTTCCTCGAGGCTGAAAAGCGGCAGGATGTTGGGTGTCAAAGACTGGCAGCAGGGTGCTTGGGCCAACGATGCATGCGAGGAGAAGAGGAGCGCCACCCACATGGGACAAAATGTACTTACCTGAGACGCTCGCACCCACGAACCGGGAGTGCAGGGATCGGGGTTTCCTCCACACCCACCCTTGGGTCTCTGCCAATCGTAGCAAAGCTAGCGCCTTTAAAAACTTGGACAATGGCAACACTGGTTGTTCATTAGCATCTGAAGAAGTCATTTCGACGAAACGCGTCATGCTTGTCTAATAAAGCTGCCAGTCTGTCCACGCCTGTGTGTGCTTGGATCCTTTCTTCGAGGGAGGTCTTTGGTTTTTGTATTTCGGTGCTTGGCCACACAGCACCTTGAGCGCCCATCCTATAAGTAGTGCGGCAGGCAGTTGTGGCATTCTGGTGTTCCTTCAATGTTTTGGAGAACTGCCGCACCGCCGCAGCCCGTGAAAGAGCATTTTGACAACACTTGTTGGGGCTGACTCCAGTCCGGGATTTCCTCGAGGCTGAAAAGCGGCAGGATGTTGGGTGTCAAAGACTGGCAGCAGGGTGCTTGGGCCAATGGTGCATGCGAGGAGAAGAGGAGCGCCACCCACATGGGACAAAAGGTACTTACCTGAGACGCTCGCACCTACGAACGCGGAGTGCAGGGATCGGGGTTTCTGCCACGCCCACCCTTGGGTCTCTGCCAATCGTAGCAAAGCTAGCGCCTTTAAAAACTTGGACAATGGCAACACTGGTTGTTCATTAGCATCTGAAGAAGTCATTTCGACGAAACGTGTCATGCTTGTCTAATAAAGCTGCCAGTCTGTCCACGCCTGTGTGTGCTTGGATCCTTTCTTCGAGGGAGGTCTTTGGTTTTTGTATTTCGGTGCTTGGCCACACAGCACCTTGAGCTCCCATCCTATAAGTAGTGCGGCAGGCAGTTGTGGCATTCTGGTGTTCCTTCAATGTTTTGGAGAACTGCCGCACCGCCGCAGCCCGTGAAAGAGCATTTTGACAACACTTATTGGGGCTGACTCCAGTCCGGGATTTCCTCGAGGCTGAAAAGCGGCAGGATGTTGGGTGTCAAAGACTGGCAGCAGGGTGCTTGGGCCAACAATGCATGCGAGGAGAAGAGGAGCACCACCCACATGGGACAAAAGGTACTTACCTGAGACGCTCACACCCACGAACGCGGAGTGCAGGGATCGGGGTTTCTGCCACGCCCACCCTTGGGTCTCTGCCAATTGTAGCAAAGCTAGCGCCTTTAAAAACTTGGACAATGGCAACACTGGTTGTTCATTAGCATCTGAAGAAGTCATTTCGACGAAACGCGTCATGCTTGTCTAATAAAGCTGCCAGTCTGTCCACGCCTGTGTGTGCTTGGATGCTTTCTTCGAGGGAGGTCTTTGGTTTTTGTATTTCGGTGCTTGGCCACACAGCACCTTGAGCGCCCATCCTATAAGTAGTGCGGCAGGCAGTTGTGGCATTCTGGTGTTCCTTCAATGTTTTGGAGAACTGCCGCACCGCCGCAGCCCGTGAAACAGCATTTTGACAACACTTGTTGGGACTGACTCCAGTCCGGGATTTCCTCGAGGCTGAAAAGCGGCAGGATGTTGGGTGTCAAAGACTGGCAGCAGGGTGCTTGGGCCAACGGTGCATGCGAGGAGAAGAGGAGCGTCACCCACATGGGACAAAATGTACTTACCTGAGACGCTCGCACCCACGAACCGGGAGTGCAGGGATCGGGGTTTCCGCCACGCCCACCCTTGGGTCTCTGCCAATCGTAGCAAAGCTAGCGCCTTTAAAAACTTGGACAATGGCAACACTGGTTGTTCATTAGCATCTGAAGAAGTCATTTCGACGAAACGCGTCATGCTTGTCTAATAAAGCTGCCAGTCTGTCCACGCCTGTGTGTGCTTGGATCCTTTCTTCGAGGGAGGTCTTTGGTTTTTGTATTTCGGTGCTTGGCCACACAGCACCTTGAGCTCCCATCCTATAAGTAGTGCGGCAGGCAGTTGTGGCATTCTGGTGTTCCTTCAATGTTTTGGAGAACTGCCGCACCGCCGCAGCCCGTGAAACAGCATTTTGACAACACTTGTTGGGACTGACTCCAGTCCGGGATTTCCTCGAGGCTGAAAAGCGGCAGGATGTTGGGTGTCAAAGACTGGCAGCAGGGTGCTTGGGCCAACAGTGCATGCGAGGAGAAGAGGAGCACCACCCACATGGGACAAATGGTACTTACCTGAGACGCTCGCACCTACGATCCCGGAGTGCTGGGATCGGGGTTTCTGCCACGCCCACCCTTGGGTCTCTGCCAATCGTAGCAAAGCTAGCGCCTTTAAAAACTTGCACAATGGCAACACTGGTTGTTCATTAGCATCTGAAGAAGTCATTTCGACGAAACGCGTCATGCTTGTCTAATAAAGCTGCCAGTCTGTCCACGCCTGTGTGTGCTTGGATCCTTTCTTCGAGGGAGGTCTTTGGTTTTTGAATTTCGGTGCTTGGCCACACAGCACCTTGAGCGCCCATCCTATAAGTAGTGTGGCAGGCAGTTGTGGCATTCTGGTGTTCCTTCAATGTTTTGGAGAACTGCCGCACCGCCGCAGCCCGTGAAAGAGCATTTTGACAACACTTGTTGGGACTGACTCCAGTCCGGGATTTCCTCGAGGCTGAAAAGCAGCAGGATGTTGGGTGTCAAAGACTGGCAGCAGGGTGCTTGGGCCAACGGTGCATGCGAGAAGAAGAGGAGCGCCACCCACATGGGACAAAAGGTACTTACCTGAGACGCTCGCACCCACAAACCCGGAGTGCAGGGATCGGGGTTTCTGCCACGCCCACCCTTGGGTCTCTGCCAAACGTAGCAAAGCTAGCGCCTTTAATAACTTGGACAATGGCAACACTGGTTGTTCATTAGCATCTGAAGAAGTCATTTCGATGAAACGCGTCATGCTTGTCTAATAAAGCTGCCAGTCTGTCCACGCCTGTATGTGCTTGGAGCCTTTCTTCGAGGGAGGTCTTTGGTTTTTGAATTTCGGTGCTTGGCCACACAGCACCTTGAGCGCCCATCCTATAAGTAGTGCGGCAGGCAGTTGTGGCATTCTGGTGCTCCTTCAATGTTTTGGAGAACTGCCGCACCGCCGCAGCCTGTGAAAGAGCATTTTGACAACACTTGTTGGGACTGACTCCAGTCCGGGATTTCCTCGAGGCTGAAAAGCGGCAGGATGTTGGGTGTCAAAGACTGGCAGCAGGGTGCTTGGGCCAACGGTGCATGCGAGGAGAAGAGGAGCGCCACCCACATGGGACAAAATGTACTTACCTGAGACGCTCGCACCCACGAACCGGGAGTGCAGGGATCGGGGTTTCCGCCACGCCCACCCTTGGGTCTCTGCCAATCGTAGCAAAGCTAGCGCCTTTAAAAACTTGGACAATGGCAACACTGGTTGTTCATTAACATCTGAAGAAGTCATTTCGACGAAACGCGTCATGCTTGTCTAATAAAGCTGCCAGTCTGTCCACGCCTGTGTGTGCTTGGATCCTTTCTTCGAGGGAGGTCTTTGGTTTTTGAATTTCGGTGCTTGGCCACACAGCACCTTGAGCGCCCATCCTATAAGGATTGCGGCAGGCAGTTGTGGCATTCTGGTGTTCCTTCAATGTTTTGGAGAACTGCCGCACCGCCGCAGCCCGTGAAAGAGCATTTTGACAACACTTGTTGGGACTGACTCCAGTCCGGGATTTCCTCGAGGCTGAAAAGCGGCAGGATGTTGGGTGTCAAAGACTGGCAGCAGGGTGCTTGGGCCAACGGTGCATGCAAGGAGAAGAGGAGCGTCACCCACATGGGACAAAATGTACTTACCTGAGACGCTCGCACCCACAAAGTGGGAGTGCAGGGATCGGGGTTTCCGCCACGCCCACCCTTGGGTCTCTGCCAATCTTAGCAAAGCTAGCGCCTTTAAAAACTTGGACAATGGCAACACAGGATGTTGATTAGCATCTGAAGAAGTAATTTTGACGAAACGCGTCATGCTTGTCTAATAAAGCTGCCAGTCTGTCCACGCCTGTGTGTGCTTGGATCCTTTCTTCGAGGGAGGTCTTTGGTTTTTGTATTTCGGTGCTTGGCCACACAGCACCTTGAGCGCCCATCCTATAAGTAGTGCGGCAGGCAGTTGTGGCATTCTGGTGTTCCTTCAATGTTTTGGAGAACTGCCGCACCGCCGCAGCCCGTGAAAGAGCATTTTGACAACACTTGTTGGGACTGACTCCAGTCCGGGATTTCCTCGAGGCTGAAAAGCGGCAGGATGTTGGGTGTCAAAGACTGGCAGCAGGGTGCTTGGGCCAACGGTGCATGCGAGGAGAAGAGGAGCGCCACCCACATGGGAAAAAATGTACTTACCTGAGACACTCGCACCCACGAACCGGGAGTGCAGGGATCGGGGTTTCCGCCACGCCCACCCTTGGGTCTCTGCCAATCGTAGCAAAGCTAGCGCCTTTAAAAACTTGGACAATGGCAACACTGGTTGTTCATTAGCATCTGAAGAAGTCATTTCGACGAAACGCGTCATGCTTGTCTAATAAAGGTGCCAGTCTGTCCACGCCTGTGTGTGCTTGGATCCTTTCTTCGAGGGAGGTCTTTGGTTTTTGTATTTCGGTGCTTGGCCACACAGCACCTTGAGCGCCCATCCTATAAGTAGTGCGGCAGGCAGTTGTGGCATTCTGGTGTTCCTTCAATGTTTTGGAGAACTGCCGCACCGCCGCAGCCCGTGAAAGAGCATTTTGACAACACTTGTTGGGGCTGACTCCAGTCCGGGATTTCCTCGAGGCTGAAAAGCGGCAGGATGTTGGGTGTCAAAGACTGGCAGCAGGGTGCTTGGGCCAACGGTGCATGCGAGGAGAAGAGGAGCGCCACCCACATGGGACAAAAGGTACTTACCTGAGACGCTCGCACCCAGGAACGCGGAGTGCAGGGATCGGGGTTTCTGCCACGCCCACCCTTGGGTCTCTGCCAATCGTAGCAAAGCTAGCGCCTTTAAAAACTTGGACAATGGCAACACTGGTTGTTCATTAGCATCTGAAGAAGTCATTTCGATGAAACGCGTCATGCTTGTCTAATAAAGCTGCCAGTCTGTCCACGCCTGTGTGTGCTTGGATCCTTTCTTCGAGGGAGGTCTTTGGTTTTTGTATTTCGGTGCTTGGCCACACAGCACCTTGAGCGCCCATCCTATAAGTAGTGCGGCAGGCAGTTGTGGCATTCTGGTGTTCCTTCAATGTTTTGGAGAACTGCCGCACTGCCGCAGCCCGTGAAACAGCATTTTGACAACACTTGTTGGGACTGACTCCAGTCCGGGATTTCCTCGAGGCTGAAAAGCGGCAGGATGTTGGGTGTCAAAGACTGGCAGCAGGGTGCTTGGGCAAACGGTGCATGCGAGAAGAAGAGGAGCGCCACCCACATGGGACAAAAGGTACTTACCTGAGACGCTCGCACCCACAAACCCGGAGTGCAGGGATCGGGGTTTCTGCCACGCCCACCCTTGGGTCTCTGCCAAATGTAGCAAAGCTAGCGCCTTTAAAAACTTGGACAATGGCAACACAGGATGTTCATTAGCATCTGAAGAAGTAATTTTGACGAAACGCGTCATGCTTGTCTAATAAAGCTGCCAGTCTGTCCACGCCTGTGTGTGCTTGGATCCTTTCTTCGAGGGAGGTCTTTGGTTTTTGTATTTCGGTGCTTGGCCACACAGCACCTTGAGCTCCCATCCTATAAGTAGTGCGGCAGGCAGTTGTGGCATTCTGGTGTTCCTTCAATGTTTTGGAGAACTGCCGCACCGCCGCAGCCCGTGAAAGAGCATTTTGACAACACTTATTGGGGCTGACTCCAGTCCGGGATTTCCTCGAGGCTGAAAAGCGGCAGGATGTTGGGTGTCAAAGACTGGCAGCAGGGTGCTTGGGCCAACGGTGCATGCGAGGAACGGAGGAGCGCCACCCACATGGAACAAAAGGTTCTTACCTGAGACGCTCGCACCCACGAACCCGGAGTGCAGGGATCGGGGTTTCTGCCACGACCACCCTTGGGTCTCTGCCAATCGTAGCAAAGCTAGCGCCTTTAAAAACTTGGACAATGGCAACACTGATTGTTCATTAGCATCTGAAGAAATCATTTTGACGAAACACGTCATGCTTGTCTAATAAAGCTGCCAGTCTGTCCACGCCTGTGTGTGCTTGGATCCTTTCTGCGAGGGAGGTCTTTGGTTTTTGTATTTCGTTGCTTGGCCACACAGCACCTTGAGCGCCCATCCTATAAGTAGTGCGGCAGGCAGTTGTGGCATTCTGGTGTTCCTTCAATGTTTTGGAGAACTGCCGCACCGCCGCAGCCCGTGAAAGAGCATTTTGACAACACTTGTTGGGACTGACTCCAGTCCGGGATTTCCTCGAGGCTGAAAAGCGGCAGGATGTTGGGTGTCAAAGACTGGCAGCAGGGTGCTTGGGCAAACGGTGCATGCGAGAAGAAGAGGAGCGCCACCCACATGGGACAAAAGGTACTTACCTGAGACGCTCGCACCCACAAACCCGGAGTGCAGGGATCGGGGTTTCTGCCACGCCCACCCTTGGGTCTCTGCCAAACGTAGCAAAGCTAGCGCCTTTAAAAACTTGGACAATGGCAACACAGGATGTTCATTAGCATCTGAAGAAGTAATTTTGACGAAACGCGTCATGCTTGTCTAATAAAGCTGCCAGTCTGTCCACGCCTGTGTGTGCTTGGATCCTTTCTTCGAGGGAGGTCTTTGGTTTTTGTATTTCGGTGCTTGGCCACACAGCACCTTGAGCTCCCATCCTATAAGTAGTGCGGCAGGCAGTTGTGGCATTCTGGTGTTCCTTCAATGTTTTGGAGAACTGCCGCACCGCCGCAGCCTGTGAAAGAGCATTTTGACAACACTTGTTGGGGCTGACTCCAGTCCGGGATTTCCTCGAGGCTGAAAAGCGGCAGGATGTAGGGTGTCAAAGACTGGCAGCAGGGTGCTTGGGCCAACGGTGCATGCGAGGAGAAGAGGAGCGCCACCCACATGGGACAAAAGGTACTTACCTGAGACGCTCGCACCCACGAACCCGGAGTGCAGGGATCGGGGTTTCTGCCACGCCCACCCTTGGGTCTCTGCCAATCGTAGCAAAGCTAGCGCCTTTAAAAACTTGGACAATGGCAACACTGATTGTTCATTAGCATCTGAAGAAATCATTTTGACGAAACACGTCATGCTTGTCTAATAAAGCTGCCAGTCTGTCCACGCCTGTGTGTGCTTGGATCCTTTCTGCGAGGGAGGTCTTTGGTTTTTGTATTTCGTTGCTTGGCCACACAGCACCTTGAGCGCCCATCCTATAAGTAGTGCGGCAGGCAGTTGTGGCATTCTGGTGTTCCTTCAATGTTTTGGAGAACTGCCGCACCGCCGCAGCCCGTGAAAGAGCATTTTGACAACACTTGTTGGTACTGACTCCAGTCCGGGATTTCCTCGAGGCTGAAAAGCGGCAGGATGTTGGGTGTCAAAGACTGGCAGCAGGGTGCTTGGGCAAACGGTGCATGCGAGAAGAAGAGGAGCGCCACCCACATGGGACAAAAGGTACTTACCTGAGACGCTCGCACCCACAAACCCGGAGTGCAGGGATCGGGGTTTCTGCCACGCCCACCCTTGGGTCTCTGCCAAACGTAGCAAAGCTAGCGCCTTTAAAAACTTGGACAATGGCAACACAGGATGTTCATTAGCATCTGAAGAAGTAATTTTGACGAAACGCGTCATGCTTGTCTAATAAAGCTGCCAGTCTGTCCACGCCTGTGTGTGCTTGGATCCTTTCTTCGAGGGAGGTCTTTGGTTTCTGTATTTTGGTGCTTGGCCACACAGCACCATGAGCGCCCATCCTATAAGTAGTGCGGCAGGCAGTTGTGGCATTCTGGTGTTCCTTCAATGTTTTGGAGAACTGCCGCACCGCCGCAGCCCGTGAAAGAGCATTTTGACAACACTTGTTGGGGCTGACTCCAGTCCGGGATTTCCTCGAGGCTGAAAAGCGGCAGGATGTTGGGTGTCAAAGACTGGAAGCAGGGTGCTTGGGCCAACGGTGCATGCGAGGAGAAGAGAAGCGCCACCCACATGGGACAAAAGGTACTTACCTGAGACGCTCGCACCCACGAACGCGGAGTGCAGGGATCGGGGTTTCTGCCACGCCCACCCTTGGGTCTCTGCCAATCGTAGCAAAGCTAGCGCCTTTAAAAACTTGGACAATGGCAACACTGGTTGTTCATTAGCATCTGAAGAAGTCATTTCGACGAAACGCGTCATGCTTGTCTAATAAAGCTGCCAGTCTGTCCACGCCTGTGTGTGCTTGGATCCTTTCTTCGAGGGAGGTCTTTGGTTTTTGTATTTCGGTGCTTGGCCACACAGCACCTTGAGCGCCCATCCTATCAGTAGTGCGGCAGGCAGTTGTGGCATTCTGGTGTTCCTTCAATGTTTTGGAGAACTGCCGCACCGCCGCAGCTCGTGAAAGAGCATTTTGACAACACTTGTTGGGACTGACTCCAGTCCGGGATTTCCTCGAGGCTGAAAAGCGGCAGGATGTTGGGTGTCAAAGACTGGCAGCAGGGTGCTTGGGCCAACGGTGCATGCAAGGAGAAGAGGAGCGTCACCCACATGGGACAAAATGTACTTACCTGAGACGCTCGCACCCACTAACCGGGAGTGCAGGGATCGGGGTTTCCGCCACGCCCACCCTTGGGTCTCTGCCAATCGTAGCAAAGCTAGCGCCTTTAAAAACTTGGACAATGGCAACACAGGATGTTCATTAGCATCTGAAGAAGTAATTTTGACGAAACGCATCATGCTTGTCTAATAAAGCTGCCAGTCTGTCCACGCCTGTGTGTGCTTGGATCCTTTCTTCGAGGGAGGTCTTTGGTTTTTGTATTTCGGTGCTTGGCCACACAGCACCTTGAGCGCCCATCCTATAAGTAGTGCGGCAGGCAGTTGTGGCATTCTGGTGTTCCTTCAATGTTTTGGAGAACTGCCGCACCGCCGCAGCCCGTGAAAGAGCATTTTGACAACACTTGTTGGGACTGACTCCAGTCCGGGATTTCCTCGAGGCTGAAAAGCGGCAGGATGTTGGGTGTCAAAGACTGGCAGCAGGGTGCTTGGGCCAACGGTGCATGCGAGGAGAAGAGGAGCGCCACCCACATGGGACAAAATGTACTTACCTGAGACGCTCGCACCCACGAACCGGGAGTGCAGGGATCGGGGTTTCCTCCACACCCACCCTTGGGTCTCTGCCAATCGTAGCAAAGCTAGCGCCTTTAAAAACTTTGACAATGGCAACACTGGTTGTTCATTAGCATCTGAAGAAGTCATTTCGACGAAACGCGTCATGCTTGTCCAATAAAGCTGCCAGTCTGTCCACGCCTGTGTGTGCTTGGATCCTTTCTTCGAGGGAGGTCTTTGGTTTTTGTATTTCGGTGCTTGGCCACACAGCACCTTGAGCGCCCATCCTATAAGTAGAGCGGCAGGCAGTTGTGGCATTCTGGTGTTCCTTCAATGTTTTGGAGAACTGCCGCACCGCCGCAGCCCGTGAAAGAGCATTTTGACAACACTTGTTGGGGCTGACTCCAGTCCGGGATTTCCTCGAGGCTGAAAAGCGGCAGGATGTTGGGTGTCAAAGACTGGCAGCAGGGTGCTTGGGCCAATGGTGCATGCGAGGAGAAGAGGAGCGCCACCCACATGGGACAAAAGGTACTTACCTGAGATGCTCGCACCCACGAACGCGGAGTGCAGGGATCGGGGTTTCTGCCACGCCCACCCTTGGGTCTCTGCCAATCGTAGCAAAGCTAGCGCCTTTAAAAACTTGGACAATGGCAACACTGGTTGTTCATTAGCATCTGAAGAAGTCATTTCGACGAAACGCGTCATGCTTGTCTAATAAAGCTGCCAGTCTGTCCACGCCTGTGTGTGCTTGGATCCTTTCTTCGAGGGAGGTCTTTGGTTTTTGTATTTCGGTGCTTGGCCACACAGCACCTTGAGCGCCCATCCTATCAGTAGTGCGGCAGGCAGTTGTGGCATTCTGGTGTTCCTTCAATGTTTTGGAGAACTGCCGCACCGCCGCAGCTCGTGAAAGAGCATTTTGACAACACTTGTTGGGACTGACTCCAGTCCGGGATTTCCTCGAGGCTGAAAAGCGGCAGGATGTTGGGTGTCAAAGACTGGCAGCAGGGTGCTTGGGCCAACGGTGCATGCAAGGAGAAGAGGAGCGTCACCCACATGGGACAAAATGTACTTACCTGAGACGCTCGCACCCACTAACCGGGAGTGCAGGGATCGGGGTTTCCGCCACGCCCACCCTTGGGTCTCTGCCAATCGTAGCAAAGCTAGCGCCTTTAAAAACTTGGACAATGGCAACACAGGATGTTCATTAGCATCTGAAGAAGTAATTTTGACGAAACGCATCATGCTTGTCTAATAAAGCTGCCAGTCTGTCCACGCCTGTGTGTGCTTGGATCCTTTCTTCGAGGGAGGTCTTTGGTTTTTGTATTTCGGTGCTTGGCCACACAGCACCTTGAGCGCCCATCCTATAAGTAGTGCGGCAGGCAGTTGTGGCATTCTGGTGTTCCTTCAATGTTTTGGAGAACTGCCGCACCGCCGCAGCCCGTGAAAGAGCATTTTGACAACACTTGTTGGGACTGACTCCAGTCCGGGATTTCCTCGAGGCTGAAAAGCGGCAGGATGTTGGGTGTCAAAGACTGGCAGCAGGGTGCTTGGGCCAACGGTGCATGCGAGGAGAAGAGGAGCGCCACCCACATGGGACAAAATGTACTTACCTGAGACGCTCGCACCCACGAACCGGGAGTGCAGGGATCGGGGTTTCCTCCACACCCACCCTTGGGTCTCTGCCAATCGTAGCAAAGCTAGCGCCTTTAAAAACTTTGACAATGGCAACACTGGTTGTTCATTAGCATCTGAAGAAGTCATTTCGACGAAACGCGTCATGCTTGTCCAATAAAGCTGCCAGTCTGTCCAAGCCTGTGTGTGCTTGGATCCTTTCTTCGAGGGAGGTCTTTGGTTTTTGTATTTCGGTGCTTGGCCACACAGCACCTTGAGCGCCCATCCTATAAGTAGTGCGGCAGGCAGTTGTGGCATTCTGGTGTTCCTTCAATGTTTTGGAGAACTGCCGCACCGCCGCAGCCCGTGAAAGAGCATTTTGACAACACTTGTTGGGGCTGACTCCAGTCCGGGATTTCCTCGAGGCTGAAAAGCGGCAGGATGTTGGGTGTCAAAGACTGGCAGCAGGGTGCTTGGGCCAATGGTGCATGCGAGGAGAAGAGGAGCGCCACCCACATGGGACAAAAGGTACTTACCTGAGATGCTCGCACCCACGAACGCGGAGTGCAGGGATCGGGGTTTCTGCCACGCCCACCCTTGGGTCTCTGCCAATCGTAGCAAAGCTAGCGCCTTTAAAAACTTGGACAATGGCAACACTGGTTGTTCATTAGCATCTGAAGAAGTCATTTCGACGAAACGCGTCATGCTTGTCTAATAAAGCTGCCAGTCTGTCCACGCCTGTGTGTGCTTGGATCCTTTCTTCGAGGGAGGTCTTTGGTTTTTGTATTTCGGTGCTTGGCCACACAGCACCTTGAGCTCCCATCCTATAAGTAGTGCGGCAGGCAGTTGTGGCATTCTGGTGTTCCTTCAATGTTTTGGAGAACTGCCGCACCGCCGCAGCCCGTGAAAGAGCATTTTGACAACACTTATTGGGGCTGACTCCAGTCCGGGATTTCCTCGAGGCTGAAAAGCGGCAGGATGTTGGGTGTCAAAGACTGGCAGCAGGGTGCTTGGGCCAACAGTGCATGCGAGGAGAAGAGGAGCACCACCCACATGGGACAAAAGGTACTTACCTGAGACGCTCGCACCCACGAACGCGGAGTGCAGGGATCGGGGTTTCTGCCACGCCCACCCTTGGGTCTCTGCCAATCGTAGCAAAGCTAGCGCCTTTAAAAACTTGGACAATGGCAACACTGGTTGTTCATTAGCATCTGAAGAAGTCATTTCGACGAAACGCGTCATGCTTGTCTAATAAAGCTGCCAGTCTGTCCACGCCTGTGTGTGCTTGGATGCTTTCTTCGAGGGAGGTCTTTGGTTTTTGTATTTCGGTGCTTGGCCACACAGCACCTTGAGCGCCCATCCTATAAGTAGTGCGGCAGGCAGTTGTGGCATTCTGGTGTTCCTTCAATGTTTTGGAGAACTGCCGCACCGCCGCAGCCCGTGAAACAGCATTTTGACAACACTTGTTGGGACTGACTCCAGTCCGGGATTTCCTCGAGGCTGAAAAGCGGCAGGATGTTGGGTGTCAAAGACTGGCAGCAGGGTGCTTGGGCCAACGGTGCATGCGCGGAGAAGAGGAGCGTCACCCACATGGGACAAAATGTACTTACCTGAGACGCTCGCACCCACGAACCGGGAGTGCAGGGATCGGGGTTTCCGCCACGCCCACCCTTGGGTCTCTGCCAATCGTAGCAAAGCTAGCGCCTTTAAAAACTTGGACAATGGCAACACTGGTTGTTCATTAGCATCTGAAGAAGTCATTTCGACTAAACGCGTCATGCTTGTCTAATAAAGCTGCCAGTCTGTCCACGCCTGTGTGTGCTTGGATCCTTTCTTCGAGGGAGGTCTTTGGTTTTTGTATTTCGGTGCTTGGCCACACAGCACCTTGAGCTCCCATCCTATAAGTAGTGCGGCAGGCAGTTGTGGCATTCTGGTGTTCCTTCAATGTTTTGGAGAACTGCCGCACCGCCGCAGCCCGTGAAAGAGCATTTTGCCAACACTTATTGGGGCTGACTCCAGTCCGGGATTTCCTCGAGGCTGAAAAGCGGCAGGATGTTGGGTGTCAAAGACTGGCAGCAGGGTGCTTGGGCCAACAGTGCATGCGAGGAGAAGAGGAGCACCACCCACATGGGACAAAAGGTACTTACCTGAGACGCTCGCACCTACGATCCCGGAGTGCAGGGATCGGGGTTTCTGCCACGCCCACCCTTGGGTCTCTGCCAATCGTAGCAAAGCTAGCGCCTTTAAAAACTTGGACAATGGCAACACTGGTTGTTCATTAGCATCTGAAGAAGTCATTTCGACGAAACGCGTCATGCTTGTCTAATAAAGCTGCCAGTCTGTCCACGCCTGTGTGTGCTTGGATCCTTTCTTCGAGGGAGGTCTTTGGTTTTTGAATTTCGGTGCTTGGCCACACAGCACCTTGAGCGCCCATCCTATAAGGATTGCGGCAGGCAGTTGTGGCATTCTGGTGTTCCTTCAATGTTTTGGAGAACTGCCGCACCGCCGCAGCCCGTGAAAGAGCATTTTGACAACACTTGTTGGGACTGACTCCAGTCCGGGGTTTCCTCGAGGCTGAAAAGCGGCAGGATGTTGGGTGTCAAAGACTGGCAGCAGGGTGCTTGGGCCAACGGTGCATGCAAGGAGAAGAGGAGCGTCACCCACATGGGACAAAATGTACTTACCTGAGACGCTCGCACCCACGAACCGGGAGTGCAGGGATCGGGGTTTCCGCCACGCCCACCCTTGGTTCTCTGCCAATCGTAGCAAAGCTAGCGCCTTTAAAAACTTGGACAATGGCAACACTGGTTGTTCATTAGCATCTGAAGAAGTCATTTCGACGAAACGCGTCATGCTTGTCTAATAAAGCTGCCAGTCTGTCCACGCCTGTGTGTGCTTGGATCCTTTCTTCGAGGGAGGTCTTTGGTTTTTGTATTTCGGTGCTTGGCCACACAGCACCTTGAGCTCCCATCCTATAAGTAGTGCGGCAGGCAGTTGTGGCATTCTGGTGTTCCTTCAATGTTTTGGAGAACTGCCGCACCGCCGCAGCCCGTGAAAGAGCATTTTGACAACACTTATTGGGGCTGACTCCAGTCCGGGATTTCCTCGAGGCTGAAAAGCGGCAGGATGTTGGGTGTCAAAGACTGGCAGCAGGGTGCTTGGGCCAACAGTGCATGCGAGGAGAAGAGGAGCACCACCCACATGGGACAAAAGGTACTTACCTGAGACGCTCGCACCCACGAACGCGGAGTGCAGGGATCGGGGTTTCTGCCACGCCCACCCTTGGGTCTCTGCCAATCGTAGCAAAGCTAGCGCCTTTAAAAACTTGGACAATGGCAACACTGGTTGTTCATTAGCATCTGAAGAAGTCATTTCGACGAAACGCGTCATGCTTGTCTAATAAAGCTGCCAGTCTGTCCACGCCTGTGTGTGCTTGGATGCTTTCTTCGAGGGAGGTCTTTGGTTTTTGTATTTCGGTGCTTGGCCACACAGCACCTTGAGCGCCCATCCTATAAGTAGTGCGGCAGGCAGTTGTGGCATTCTGGTGTTCCTTCAATGTTTTGGAGAACTGCCGCACCGCCGCAGCCCGTGAAACAGCATTTTGACAACACTTGTTGGGACTGACTCCAGTCCGGGATTTCCTCGAGGCTGAAAAGCGGCAGGATGTTGGGTGTCAAAGACTGGCAGCAGGGTGCTTGGGCCAACGGTGCATGCGAGGAGAAGAGGAGCGTCACCCACATGGGACAAAATGTACTTACCTGAGACGCTCGCACCCACGAACCGGGAGTGCAGGGATCGGGGTTTCCGCCACGCCCACCCTTGGGTCTCTGCCAATCGTAGCAAAGCTAGCGCCTTTAAAAACTTGGACAATGGCAACACTGGTTGTTCATTAGCATCTGAAGAAGTCATTTCGACGAAACGCGTCATGCTTGTCTAATAAAGCTGCCAGTCTGTCCACGCCTGTGTGTGCTTGGATCCTTTCTTCGAGGGAGGTCTTTGGTTTTTGTATTTCGGTGCTTGGCCACACAGCACCTTGAGCTCCCATCCTATAAGTAGTGCGGCAGGCAGTTGTGGCATTCTGGTGTTCCTTCAATGTTTTGGAGAACTGCCGCACCGCCGCAGCCCGTGAAAGAGCATTTTGCCAACACTTATTGGGGCTGACTCCAGTCCGGGATTTCCTCGAGGCTGAAAAGCGGCAGGATGTTGGGTGTCAAAGACTGGCAGCAGGGTGCTTGGGCCAACAGTGCATGCGAGGAGAAGAGGAGCACCACCCACATGGGACAAAAGGTACTTACCTGAGACGCTCGCACCTACGATCCCGGAGTGCAGGGATCGGGGTTTCTGCCACGCCCACCCTTGGGTCTCTGCCAATCGTAGCAAAGCTAGCGCCTTTAAAAACTTGGACAATGGCAACACTGGTTGTTCATTAGCATCTGAAGAAGTCATTTCGACGAAACGCGTCATGCTTGTCTAATAAAGCTGCCAGTCTGTCCACGCCTGTGTGTGCTTGGATCCTTTCTTCGAGGGAGGTCTTTGGTTTTTGAATTTCGGTGCTTGGCCACACAGCACCTTGAGCGCCCATCCTATAAGGATTGCGGCAGGCAGTTGTGGCATTCTGGTGTTCCTTCAATGTTTTGGAGAACTGCCGCACCGCCGCAGCCCGTGAAAGAGCATTTTGACAACACTTGTTGGGACTGACTCCAGTCCGGGATTTCCTCGAGGCTGAAAAGCGGCAGGATGTTGGGTGTCAAAGACTGGCAGCAGGGTGCTTGGGCCAACGGTGCATGCAAGGAGAAGAGGAGCGTCACCCACATGGGACAAAATGTACTTACCTGAGACGCTCGCACCCACGAACCGGGAGTGCAGGGATCGGGGTTTCCGCCACGCCCACCCTTGGTTCTCTGCCAATCGTAGCAAAGCTAGCGCCTTTAAAAACTTGGACAATGGCAACACAGGATGTTCATTAGCATCTGAAGAAGTAATTTTGACGAAACGCGTCATGCTTGTCTAATAAAGCTGCCAGTCTGTCCACGCCTGTGTGTGCTTGGATCCTTTCTTCGAGGGAGGTCTTTGGTTTTTGTATTTCGGTGCTTGGCCACACAGCACCTTGAGCGCCCATCCTATAAGTAGTGCGGCAGGCAGTTGTGGCATTCTGGTGTTCCTTCAATGTTTTGGAGAACTGCCGCACCGCCGCAGCCCGTGAAAGAGCATTTTGACAACACTTGTTGGGACTGACTCCAGTCCGGGATTTCCTCGAGGCTGAAAAGCGGCAGGATGTTGGGTGTCAAAGACTGGCAGCAGGGTGCTTGGGCCAACGATGCATGCGAGGAGAAGAGGAGCGCCACCCACATGGGACAAAATGTACTTACCTGAGACGCTCGCACCCACGAACCGGGAGTGCAGGGATCGGGGTTTCCTCCACACCCACCCTTGGGTCTCTGCCAATCGTAGCAAAGCTAGCGCCTTTAAAAACTTGGACAATGGCAACACTGGTTGTTCATTAGCATCTGAAGAAGTCATTTCGACGAAACGCGTCATGCTTGTCTAATAAAGCTGCCAGTCTGTCCACGCCTGTGTGTGCTTGGATCCTTTCTTCGAGGGAGGTCTTTGGTTTTTGTATTTCGGTGCTTGGCCACACAGCACCTTGAGCTCCCATCCTATAAGTAGTGCGGCAGGCAGTTGTGGCATTCTGGTGTTCCTTCAATGTTTTGGAGAACTGCCGCACCGCCGCAGCCCGTGAAAGAGCATTTTGACAACACTTATTGGGGCTGACTCCAGTCCGGGATTTCCTCGAGGCTGAAAAGCGGCAGGATGTTGGGTGTCAAAGACTGGCAGCAGGGTGCTTGGGCCAACAATGCATGCGAGGAGAAGAGGAGCACCACCCACATGGGACAAAAGGTACTTACCTGAGACGCTCACACCCACGAACGCGGAGTGCAGGGATCGGGGTTTCTGCCACGCCCACCCTTGGGTCTCTGCCAATTGTAGCAAAGCTAGCGCCTTTAAAAACTTGGACAATGGCAACACTGGTTGTTCATTAGCATCTGAAGAAGTCATTTCGACGAAACGCGTCATGCTTGTCTAATAAAGCTGCCAGTCTGTCCACGCCTGTGTGTGCTTGGATGCTTTCTTCGAGGGAGGTCTTTGGTTTTTGTATTTCGGTGCTTGGCCACACAGCACCTTGAGCGCCCATCCTATAAGTAGTGCGGCAGGCAGTTGTGGCATTCTGGTGTTCCTTCAATGTTTTGGAGAACTGCCGCACCGCCGCAGCCCGTGAAACAGCATTTTGACAACACTTGTTGGGACTGACTCCAGTCCGGGATTTCCTCGAGGCTGAAAAGCGGCAGGATGTTGGGTGTCAAAGACTGGCAGCAGGGTGCTTGGGCCAACGGTGCATGCGAGGAGAAGAGGAGCGTCACCCACATGGGACAAAATGTACTTACCTGAGACGCTCGCACCCACGAACCGGGAGTGCAGGGATCGGGGTTTCCGCCACGCCCACCCTTGGGTCTCTGCCAATCGTAGCAAAGCTAGCGCCTTTAAAAACTTGGACAATGGCAACACTGGTTGTTCATTAGCATCTGAAGAAGTCATTTCGACGAAACGCGTCATGCTTGTCTAATAAAGCTGCCAGTCTGTCCACGCCTGTGTGTGCTTGGATCCTTTCTTCGAGGGAGGTCTTTGGTTTTTGTATTTCGGTGCTTGGCCACACAGCACCTTGAGCTCCCATCCTATAAGTAGTGCGGCAGGCAGTTGTGGCATTCTGGTGTTCCTTCAATGTTTTGGAGAACTGCCGCACCGCCGCAGCCCGTGAAACAGCATTTTGACAACACTTGTTGGGACTGACTCCAGTCCGGGATTTCCTCGAGGCTGAAAAGCGGCAGGATGTTGGGTGTCAAAGACTGGCAGCAGGGTGCTTGGGCCAACAGTGCATGTGAGGAGAAGAGGAGCACCACCCACATGGGACAAATGGTACTTACCTGAGACGCTCGCACCTACGATCCCGGAGTGCTGGGATCGGGGTTTCTGCCACGCCCACCCTTGGGTCTCTGCCAATCGTAGCAAAGCTAGCGCCTTTAAAAACTTGCACAATGGCAACACTGGTTGTTCATTAGCATCTGAAGAAGTCATTTCGACGAAACGCGTCATGCTTGTCTAATAAAGCTGCCAGTCTGTCCACGCCTGTGTGTGCTTGGATCCTTTCTTCGAGGGAGGTCTTTGGTTTTTGAATTTCGGTGCTTGGCCACACAGCACCTTGAGCGCCCATCCTATAAGTAGTGTGGCAGGCAGTTGTGGCATTCTGGTGTTCCTTCAATGTTTTGGAGAACTGCCGCACCGCCGCAGCCCGTGAAAGAGCATTTTGACAACACTTGTTGGGACTGACTCCAGTCCGGGATTTCCTCGAGGCTGAAAAGCGGCAGGATGTTGGGTGTCAAAGACTGGCAGCAGGGTGCTTGGGCCAACGGTGCATGCGAGAAGAAGAGGAGCGCCACCCACATGGGACAAAAGGTACTTACCTGAGACGCTCGCACCCACAAACCCGGAGTGCAGGGATCGGGGTTTCTGCCACGCCCACCCTTGGGTCTCTGCCAAACGTAGCAAAGCTAGCGCCTTTAATAACTTGGACAATGGCAACACTGGTTGTTCATTAGCATCTGAAGAAGTCATTTCGATGAAACGCGTCATGCTTGTCTAATAAAGCTGCCAGTCTGTCCACGCCTGTATGTGCTTGGAGCCTTTCTTCGAGGGAGGTCTTTGGTTTTTGAATTTCGGTGCTTGGCCACACAGCACCTTGAGCGCCCATCCTATAAGTAGTGCGGCAGGCAGTTGTGGCATTCTGGTGCTCCTTCAATGTTTTGGAGAACTGCCGCACCGCCGCAGCCTGTGAAAGAGCATTTTGACAACACTTGTTGGGACTGACTCCAGTCCGGGATTTCCTCGAGGCTGAAAAGCGGCAGGATGTTGGGTGTCAAAGACTGGCAGCAGGGTGCTTGGGCCAACGGTGCATGCGAGGAGAAGAGGAGCGCCACCCACATGGGACAAAATGTACTTACCTGAGACGCTCGCACCCACGAACCGGGAGTGCAGGGATCGGGGTTTCCGCCACGCCCACCCTTGGGTCTCTGCCAATCGTAGCAAAGCTAGCGCCTTTAAAAACTTGGACAATGGCAACACTGGTTGTTCATTAGCATCTGAAGAAGTCATTTCGACGAAACGCGTCATGCTTGTCTAATAAAGCTGCCAGTCTGTCCACGCCTGTGTGTGCTTGGATCCTTTCTTCGAGGGAGGTCTTTGGTTTTTGAATTTCGGTGCTTGGCCACACAGCACCTTGAGCGCCCATCCTATAAGGATTGCGGCAGGCAGTTGTGGCATTCTGGTGTTCCTTCAATGTTTTGGAGAACTGCCGCACCGCCGCAGCCCGTGAAAGAGCATTTTGACAACACTTGTTGGGACTGACTCCAGTCCGGGATTTCCTCGAGGCTGAAAAGCGGCAGGATGTTGGGTGTCAAAGACTGGCAGCAGGGTGCTTGGGCCAACGGTGCATGCAAGGAGAAGAGGAGCGTCACCCACATGGGACAAAATGTACTTACCTGAGACGCTCGCACCCACGAACCGGGAGTGCAGGGATCGGGGTTTCCGCCACGCCCACCCTTGGTTCTCTGCCAATCGTAGCAAAGCTAGCGCCTTTAAAAACTTGGACAATGGCAACACAGGATGTTCATTAGCATCTGAAGAAGTAATTTTGACGAAACGCGTCATGCTTGTCTAATAAAGCTGCCAGTCTGTCCACGCCTGTGTGTGCTTGGATCCTTTCTTCGAGGGAGGTCTTTGGTTTTTGTATTTCGGTGCTTGGCCACACAGCACCTTGAGCGCCCATCCTATAAGTAGTGCGGCAGGCAGTTGTGGCATTCTGGTGTTCCTTCAATGTTTTGGAGAACTGCCGCACCGCCGCAGCCCGTGAAAGAGCATTTTGACAACACTTGTTGGGACTGACTCCAGTCCGGGATTTCCTCGAGGCTGAAAAGCGGCAGGATGTTGGGTGTCAAAGACTGGCAGCAGGGTGCTTGGGCCAACGATGCATGCGAGGAGAAGAGGAGCGCCACCCACATGGGACAAAATGTACTTACCTGAGACGCTCGCACCCACGAACCGGGAGTGCAGGGATCGGGGTTTCCTCCACACCCACCCTTGGGTCTCTGCCAATCGTAGCAAAGCTAGCGCCTTTAAAAACTTGGACAATGGCAACACTGGTTGTTCATTAGCATCTGAAGAAGTCATTTCGACGAAACGCGTCATGCTTGTCTAATAAAGCTGCCAGTCTGTCCACGCCTGTGTGTGCTTGGATCCTTTCTTCGAGGGAGGTCTTTGGTTTTTGTATTTCGGTGCTTGGCCACACAGCACCTTGAGCGCCCATCCTATAAGTAGTGCGGCAGGCAGTTGTGGCATTCTGGTGTTCCTTCAATGTTTTGGAGAACTGCCGCACCGCCGCAGCCCGTGAAAGAGCATTTTGACAACACTTGTTGGGGCTGACTCCAGTCCGGGATTTCCTCGAGGCTGAAAAGCGGCAGGATGTTGGGTGTCAAAGACTGGCAGCAGGGTGCTTGGGCCAATGGTGCATGCGAGGAGAAGAGGAGCGCCACCCACATGGGACAAAAGGTACTTACCTGAGACGCTCGCACCTACGAACGCGGAGTGCAGGGATCGGGGTTTCTGCCACGCCCACCCTTGGGTCTCTGCCAATCGTAGCAAAGCTAGCGCCTTTAAAAACTTGGACAATGGCAACACTGGTTGTTCATTAGCATCTGAAGAAGTCATTTCGACGAAACGTGTCATGCTTGTCTAATAAAGCTGCCAGTCTGTCCACGCCTGTGTGTGCTTGGATCCTTTCTTCGAGGGAGGTCTTTGGTTTTTGTATTTCGGTGCTTGGCCACACAGCACCTTGAGCTCCCATCCTATAAGTAGTGCGGCAGGCAGTTGTGGCATTCTGGTGTTCCTTCAATGTTTTGGAGAACTGCCGCACCGCCGCAGCCCGTGAAAGAGCATTTTGACAACACTTATTGGGGCTGACTCCAGTCCGGGATTTCCTCGAGGCTGAAAAGCGGCAGGATGTTGGGTGTCAAAGACTGGCAGCAGTGTGCTTGGGCCAACAATGCATGCGAGGAGAAGAGGAGCACCACCCACATGGGACAAAAGGTACTTACCTGAGACGCTCACACCCACGAACGCGGAGTGCAGGGATCGGGGTTTCTGCCACGCCCACCCTTGGGTCTCTGCCAATTGTAGCAAAGCTAGCGCCTTTAAAAACTTGGACAATGGCAACACTGGTTGTTCATTAGCATCTGAAGAAGTCATTTCGACGAAACGCGTCATGCTTGTCTAATAAAGCTGCCAGTCTGTCCACGCCTGTGTGTGCTTGGATGCTTTCTTCGAGGGAGGTCTTTGGTTTTTGTATTTCGGTGCTTGGCCACACAGCACCTTGAGCGCCCATCCTATAAGTAGTGCGGCAGGCAGTTGTGGCATTCTGGTGTTCCTTCAATGTTTTGGAGAACTGCCGCACCGCCGCAGCCCGTGAAACAGCATTTTGACAACACTTGTTGGGACTGACTCCAGTCCGGGATTTCCTCGAGGCTGAAAAGCGGCAGGATGTTGGGTGTCAAAGACTGGCAGCAGGGTGCTTGGGCCAACGGTGCATGCGAGGAGAAGAGGAGCGTCACCCACATGGGACAAAATGTACTTACCTGAGACGCTCGCACCCACGAACCGGGAGTGCAGGGATCGGGGTTTCCGCCACGCCCACCCTTGGGTCTCTGCCAATCGTAGCAAAGCTAGCGCCTTTAAAAACTTGGACAATGGCAACACTGGTTGTTCATTAGCATCTGAAGAAGTCATTTCGACGAAACGCGTCATGCTTGTCTAATAAAGCTGCCAGTCTGTCCACGCCTGTGTGTGCTTGGATCCTTTCTTCGAGGGAGGTCTTTGGTTTTTGTATTTCGGTGCTTGGCCACACAGCACCTTGAGCTCCCATCCTATAAGTAGTGCGGCAGGCAGTTGTGGCATTCTGGTGTTCCTTCAATGTTTTGGAGAACTGCCGCACCGCCGCAGCCCGTGAAACAGCATTTTGACAACACTTGTTGGGACTGACTCCAGTCCGGGATTTCCTCGAGGCTGAAAAGCGGCAGGATGTTGGGTGTCAAAGACTGGCAGCAGGGTGCTTGGGCCAACAATGCATGCGAGGAGAAGAGGAGCACCACCCACATGGGACAAAAGGTACTTACCTGAGACGCTCACACCCACGAACGCGGAGTGCAGGGATCGGGGTTTCTGCCACGCCCACCCTTGGGTCTCTGCCAATTGTAGCAAAGCTAGCGCCTTTAAAAACTTGGACAATGGCAACACTGGTTGTTCATTAGCATCTGAAGAAGTCATTTCGACGAAACGCGTCATGCTTGTCTAATAAAGCTGCCAGTCTGTCCACGCCTGTGTGTGCTTGGATGCTTTCTTCGAGGGAGGTCTTTGGTTTTTGTATTTCGGTGCTTGGCCACACAGTACCTTGAGCGCCCATCCTATAAGTAGTGCGGCAGGCAGTTGTGGCATTCTGGTGTTCCTTCAATGTTTTGGAGAACTGCCGCACCGCCGCAGCCCGTGAAACAGCATTTTGACAACACTTGTTGGGACTGACTCCAGTCCGGGATTTCCTCGAGGCTGAAAAGCGGCAGGATGTTGGGTGTCAAAGACTGGCAGCAGGGTGCTTGGGCCAACGGTGCATGCGAGGAGAAGAGGAGCGTCACCCACATGGGACAAAATGTACTTACCTGAGACGCTCGCACCCACGAACCGGGAGTGCAGGGATCGGGGTTTCCGCCACGCCCACCCTTGGGTCTCTGCCAATCGTAGCAAAGCTAGCGCCTTTAAAAACTTGGACAATGGCAACACTGGTTGTTCATTAGCATCTGAAGAAGTCATTTCGACGAAACGCGTCATGCTTGTCTAATAAAGCTGCCAGTCTGTCCACGCCTGTGTGTGCTTGGATCCTTTCTTCGAGGGAGGTCTTTGGTTTTTGTATTTCGGTGCTTGGCCACACAGCACCTTGAGCTCCCATCCTATAAGTAGTGCGGCAGGCAGTTGTGGCATTCTGGTGTTCCTTCAATGTTTTGGAGAACTGCCGCACCGCCGCAGCCCGTGAAACAGCATTTTGACAACACTTGTTGGGACTGACTCCAGTCCGGGATTTCCTCGAGGCTGAAAAGCGGCAGGATGTTGGGTGTCAAAGACTGGCAGCAGGGTGCTTGGGCCAACAGTGCATGCGAGGAGAAGAGGAGCACCACCCACATGGGACAAATGGTACTTACCTGAGACGCTCGCACCTACGATCCCGGAGTGCTGGGATCGGGGTTTCTGCCACGCCCACCCTTGGGTCTCTGCCAATCGTAGCAAAGCTAGCGCCTTTAAAAACTTGCACAATGGCAACACTGGTTGTTCATTAGCATCTGAAGAAGTCATTTCGACGAAACGCGTCATGCTTGTCTAATAAAGCTGCCAGTCTGTCCACGCCTGTGTGTGCTTGGATCCTTTCTTCGAGGGAGGTCTTTGGTTTTTGAATTTCGGTGCTTGGCCACACAGCACCTTGAGCGCCCATCCTATAAGTAGTGTGGCAGGCAGTTGTGGCATTCTGGTGTTCCTTCAATGTTTTGGAGAACTGCCGCACCGCCGCAGCCCGTGAAAGAGCATTTTGACAACACTTGTTGGGACTGACTCCAGTCCGGGATTTCCTCGAGGCTGAAAAGCGGCAGGATGTTGGGTGTCAAAGACTGGCAGCAGGGTGCTTGGGCCAACGGTGCATGCGAGAAGAAGAGGAGCGCCACCCACATGGGACAAAAGGTACTTACCTGAGACGCTCGCACCCACAAACCCGGAGTGCAGGGATCGGGGTTTCTGCCACGCCCACCCTTGGGTCTCTGCCAAACGTAGCAAAGCTAGCGCCTTTAATAACTTGGACAATGGCAACACTGGTTGTTCATTAGCATCTGAAGAAGTCATTTCGATGAAACGCGTCATGCTTGTCTAATAAAGCTGCCAGTCTGTCCACGCCTGTATGTGCTTGGAGCCTTTCTTCGAGGGAGGTCTTTGGTTTTTGAATTTCGGTGCTTGGCCACACAGCACCTTGAGCGCCCATCCTATAAGTAGTGCGGCAGGCAGTTGTGGCATTCTGGTGCTCCTTCAATGTTTTGGAGAACTGCCGCACCGCCGCAGCCTGTGAAAGAGCATTTTGACAACACTTGTTGGGACTGACTCCAGTCCGGGATTTCCTCGAGGCTGAAAAGCGGCAGGATGTTGGGTGTCAAAGACTGGCAGCAGGGTGCTTGGGCCAACGGTGCATGCGAGGAGAAGAGGAGCGCCACCCACATGGGACAAAATGTACTTACCTGAGACGCTCGCACCCACGAACCGGGAGTGCAGGGATCGGGGTTTCCGCCACGCCCACCCTTGGGTCTCTGCCAATCGTAGCAAAGCTAGCGCCTTTAAAAACTTGGACAATGGCAACACTGGTTGTTCATTAGCATCTGAAGAAGTCATTTCGACGAAACGCGTCATGCTTGTCTAATAAAGCTGCCAGTCTGTCCACGCCTGTGTGTGCTTGGATCCTTTCTTCGAGGGAGGTCTTTGGTTTTTGAATTTCGGTGCTTGGCCACACAGCACCTTGAGCGCCCATCCTATAAGGATTGCGGCAGGCAGTTGTGGCATTCTGGTGTTCCTTCAATGTTTTGGAGAACTGCCGCACCGCCGCAGCCCGTGAAAGAGCATTTTGACAACACTTGTTGGGACTGACTCCAGTCCGGGATTTCCTCGAGGCTGAAAAGCGGCAGGATGTTGGGTGTCAAAGACTGGCAGCAGGGTGCTTGGGCCAACGGTGCATGCAAGGAGAAGAGGAGCGTCACCCACATGGGACAAAATGTACTTACCTGAGACGCTCGCACCCACGAACCGGGAGTGCAGGGATCGGGGTTTCCGCCACGCCCACCCTTGGTTCTCTGCCAATCGTAGCAAAGCTAGCGCCTTTAAAAACTTGGACAATGGCAACACAGGATGTTCATTAGCATCTGAAGAAGTAATTTTGACGAAACGCGTCATGCTTGTCTAATAAAGCTGCCAGTCTGTCCACGCCTGTGTGTGCTTGGATCCTTTCTTCGAGGGAGGTCTTTGGTTTTTGTATTTCGGTGCTTGGCCACACAGCACCTTGAGCGCCCATCCTATAAGTAGTGCGGCAGGCAGTTGTGGCATTCTGGTGTTCCTTCAATGTTTTGGAGAACTGCCGCACCGCCGCAGCCCGTGAAAGAGCATTTTGACAACACTTGTTGGGACTGACTCCAGTCCGGGATTTCCTCGAGGCTGAAAAGCGGCAGGATGTTGGGTGTCAAAGACTGGCAGCAGGGTGCTTGGGCCAACGATGCATGCGAGGAGAAGAGGAGCGCCACCCACATGGGACAAAATGTACTTACCTGAGACGCTCGCACCCACGAACCGGGAGTGCAGGGATCGGGGTTTCCTCCACACCCACCCTTGGGTCTCTGCCAATCGTAGCAAAGCTAGCGCCTTTAAAAACTTGGACAATGGCAACACTGGTTGTTCATTAGCATCTGAAGAAGTCATTTCGACGAAACGCGTCATGCTTGTCTAATAAAGCTGCCAGTCTGTCCACGCCTGTGTGTGCTTGGATCCTTTCTTCGAGGGAGGTCTTTGGTTTTTGTATTTCGGTGCTTGGCCACACAGCACCTTGAGCGCCCATCCTATAAGTAGTGCGGCAGGCAGTTGTGGCATTCTGGTGTTCCTTCAATGTTTTGGAGAACTGCCGCACCGCCGCAGCCCGTGAAAGAGCATTTTGACAACACTTGTTGGGGCTGACTCCAGTCCGGGATTTCCTCGAGGCTGAAAAGCGGCAGGATGTTGGGTGTCAAAGACTGGCAGCAGGGTGCTTGGGCCAATGGTGCATGCGAGGAGAAGAGGAGCGCCACCCACATGGGACAAAAGGTACTTACCTGAGACGCTCGCACCTACGAACGCGGAGTGCAGGGATCGGGGTTTCTGCCACGCCCACCCTTGGGTCTCTGCCAATCGTAGCAAAGCTAGCACCTTTAAAAACTTGGACAATGGCAACACTGGTTGTTCATTAGCATCTGAAGAAGTCATTTCGACGAAACGTGTCATGCTTGTCTAATAAAGCTGCCAGTCTGTCCACGCCTGTGTGTGCTTGGATCCTTTCTTCGAGGGAGGTCTTTGGTTTTTGTATTTCGGTGCTTGGCCACACAGCACCTTGAGCTCCCATCCTATAAGTAGTGCGGCAGGCAGTTGTGGCATTCTGGTGTTCCTTCAATGTTTTGGAGAACTGCCGCACCGCCGCAGCCCGTGAAAGAGCATTTTGACAACACTTATTGGGGCTGACTCCAGTCCGGGATTTCCTCGAGGCTGAAAAGCGGCAGGATGTTGGGTGTCAAAGACTGGCAGCAGTGTGCTTGGGCCAACAATGCATGCGAGGAGAAGAGGAGCACCACCCACATGGGACAAAAGGTACTTACCTGAGACGCTCACACCCACGAACGCGGAGTGCAGGGATCGGGGTTTCTGCCACGCCCACCCTTGGGTCTCTGCCAATTGTAGCAAAGCTAGCGCCTTTAAAAACTTGGACAATGGCAACACTGGTTGTTCATTAGCATCTGAAGAAGTCATTTCGACGAAACGCGTCATGCTTGTCTAATAAAGCTGCCAGTCTGTCCACGCCTGTGTGTGCTTGGATGCTTTCTTCGAGGGAGGTCTTTGGTTTTTGTATTTCGGTGCTTGGCCACACAGCACCTTGAGCGCCCATCCTATAAGTAGTGCGGCAGGCAGTTGTGGCATTCTGGTGTTCCTTCAATGTTTTGGAGAACTGCCGCACCGCCGCAGCCCGTGAAACAGCATTTTGACAACACTTGTTGGGACTGACTCCAGTCCGGGATTTCCTCGAGGCTGAAAAGCGGCAGGATGTTGGGTGTCAAAGACTGGCAGCAGGGTGCTTGGGCCAACGGTGCATGCGAGGAGAAGAGGAGCGTCACCCACATGGGACAAAATGTACTTACCTGAGACGCTCGCACCCACGAACCGGGAGTGCAGGGATCGGGGTTTCCGCCACGCCCACCCTTGGGTCTCTGCCAATCGTAGCAAAGCTAGCGCCTTTAAAAACTTGGACAATGGCAACACTGGTTGTTCATTAGCATCTGAAGAAGTCATTTCGACGAAACGCGTCATGCTTGTCTAATAAAGCTGCCAGTCTGTCCACGCCTGTGTGTGCTTGGATCCTTTCTTCGAGGGAGGTCTTTGGTTTTTGTATTTCGGTGCTTGGCCACACAGCACCTTGAGCTCCCATCCTATAAGTAGTGCGGCAGGCAGTTGTGGCATTCTGGTGTTCCTTCAATGTTTTGGAGAACTGCCGCACCGCCGCAGCCCGTGAAACAGCATTTTGACAACACTTGTTGGGACTGACTCCAGTCCGGGATTTCCTCGAGGCTGAAAAGCGGCAGGATGTTGGGTGTCAAAGACTGGCAGCAGGGTGCTTGGGCCAACAGTGCATGCGAGGAGAAGAGGAGCACCACCCACATGGGACAAATGGTACTTACCTGAGACGCTCGCACCTACGATCCCGGAGTGCTGGGATCGGGGTTTCTGCCACGCCCACCCTTGGGTCTCTGCCAATCGTAGCAAAGCTAGCGCCTTTAAAAACTTGCACAATGGCAACACTGGTTGTTCATTAGCATCTGAAGAAGTCATTTCGACGAAACGCGTCATGCTTGTCTAATAAAGCTGCCAGTCTGTCCACGCCTGTGTGTGCTTGGATCCTTTCTTCGAGGGAGGTCTTTGGTTTTTGAATTTCGGTGCTTGGCCACACAGCACCTTGAGCGCCCATCCTATAAGTAGTGTGGCAGGCAGTTGTGGCATTCTGGTGTTCCTTCAATGTTTTGGAGAACTGCCGCACCGCCGCAGCCCGTGAAAGAGCATTTTGACAACACTTGTTGGGACTGACTCCAGTCCGGGATTTCCTCGAGGCTGAAAAGCGGCAGGATGTTGGGTGTCAAAGACTGGCAGCAGGGTGCTTGGGCCAACGGTGCATGCGAGAAGAAGAGGAGCGCCACCCACATGGGACAAAAGGTACTTACCTGAGACGCTCGCACCCACAAACCCGGAGTGCAGGGATCGGGGTTTCTGCCACGCCCACCCTTGGGTCTCTGCCAAACGTAGCAAAGCTAGCGCCTTTAATAACTTGGACAATGGCAACACTGGTTGTTCATTAGCATCTGAAGAAGTCATTTCGATGAAACGCGTCATGCTTGTCTAATAAAGCTGCCAGTCTGTCCACGCCTGTATGTGCTTGGAGCCTTTCTTCGAGGGAGGTCTTTGGTTTTTGAATTTCGGTGCTTGGCCACACAGCACCTTGAGCGCCCATCCTATAAGTAGTGCGGCAGGCAGTTGTGGCATTCTGGTGCTCCTTCAATGTTTTGGAGAACTGCCGCACCGCCGCAGCCAGTGAAAGAGCATTTTGACAACACTTGTTGGGACTGACTCCAGTCCGGGATTTCCTCGAGGCTGAAAAGCGGCAGGATGTTGGGTGTCAAAGACTGGCAGCAGGGTGCTTGGGCCAACGGTGCATGCGAGAAGAAGAGGAGCGCCACCCACATGGGACAAAAGATACTTACCTGAGACGCTCGCACCCACAAACCCGGAGTGCAGGGATCGGGGTGTCTGCCACGCCCACCCTTGGGTCTCTGCCAAACGTAGCAAAGCTAGCGCCTTTAAAAACTTGGACAATGGCAACACTGGTTGTTCATTAGCATCTGAAGAAGTCATTTCGACGAAACGCGTCATGCTTGTCTAATAAAGCTGCCAGTCTGTCCACGCCTGTGTGTGCTTGGATCCTTTCTTTGAGGGAGGTCTTTGGTTTTTGTATTTCGGTGCTTGGCCACACAGCACCTTGAGCGCCCATCCTATAAGTAGTGCGGCAGGCAGTTGTGGCATTCTGGTGTTCCTTCAATGTTTTGGAGAACTGCCGCACCGCCGCAGCCCGTGAAAGAGCATTTTGACAACACTTGTTGGGACTGACTCCAGTCCGGGATTTCCTCGAGGCTGAAAAGCGGCAAGATGTTGGGTGTCAAAGACTGGCAGCAGGGTGCTTGGGCCAACGGTGCATGCGAGGAGAAGAGGAGCGCCACCCACATGGGACAAAATGTACTTACCTGAGACGCTCGCACCCACGAACCGGGAGTGCAGGGATCGGGGTTTCCTCCACGCCCACCCTTGGGTCTCTGCCAATCGTAGCAAAGCTAGCGCCTTTAAAAACTTGGACAATGGCAACACTGGTTGTTCATTAGCATCTGAAGAAGTCATTTCGACGAAACGCGTCATGCTTGTCTAATAAAGCTGCCAGTCTGTCCACGCCTGTGTGTGCTTGGATCCTTTCTTCGAGGGAGGTCTTTGGTTTTTGTATTTCGGTGCTTGGCCACACAGCACCTTGAGCGCCCATCCTATAAGTAGTGCGGCAGGCAGTTGTGGCATTCTGGTGTTCCTTCAATGTTTTGGAGAACTGCCGCACCGCCACAGCCCGTGAAAGAGCATTTTGACAACACTTGTTGGGGCTGACTCCAGTCCGGGATTTCCTCGAGGCTGAAAAGCGGCAGGATGTTGGGTGTCAAAGACTGGCAGCAGGGTGCTTGGGCCAATGGTGCATGCGAGGAGAAGAGGAGCGTCACCCACATGGGACAAAAGGTACTTACCTGAGACGCTCGCACCCACGAACGCGGAGTGCAGGGATCGGGGTTTCTGCCACGCCCACCCTTGGGTCTCAGCCAATCGTAGCAAAGCTAGCGCCTTTAAAAACTTGGACAATGGCAACACTGGTTGTTCATTAGCATCTGAAGAAGTCATTTCGACGAAACGCGTCATGCTTGTCTAATAAAGCTGCCAGTCTGTCCACGCCTGTGTGTGCTTGGATCCTTTCTTCGAGGGAGGTCTTTGGTTTTTGTATTTCGGTGCTTGGCCACACAGCACCTTGAGCTCCCATCCTATAAGTAGTGCGGCAGGCAGTTGTGGCATTCTGGTGTTCCTTCAATGTTTTGGAGAACTGCCGCACCGCCGCAGCCCGTGAAAGAGCATTTTGACAACACTTATTGGGGCTGACTCCAGTCCGGGATTTCCTCGAGGCTGAAAAGCAGCAGGATGTTGGGTGTCAAAGACTGGCAGCAGGGTGCTTGGGCCAACAGTGCATGCGAGGAGAAGAGGAGCACCACCCACATGGGACAAAAGGTACTTACCTGAGACGCTCGCACCCACGAACGCGGAGTGCAGGGATCGGGGTTACTGCCACGCCCACCCTTGGGTCTCTGCCAATCGTAGCAAAGCTAGCGCCTTTAAAAACTTGGACAATGGCAACACTGGTTGTTCATTAGCATCTGAAGAAGTCATTTCGACGAAACGCGTCATGCTTGTCTAATAAAGCTGCCAGTCTGTCCACGCCTGTGTGTGCTTGGATGCTTTCTTCGAGGGAGGTCTTTGGTTTTTGTATTTCGGTGCTTGGCCACACAGCACCTTGAGCGCCCATCCTATAAGTAGTGCGGCAGGCAGTTGTGGCATTCTGGTGTTCCTTCAATGTTTTGGAGAACTGCCGCACCGCCGCAGCCCGTGAAACAGCATTTTGACAACACTTGTTGGGACTGACTCCAGTCCGGGATTTCCTCGAGGCTGAAAAGCGGCAAGATGTTGGGTGTCAAAGACTGGCAGCAGGGTGCTTGGGCCAACGGTGCATGCGAGGAGAAGAGGAGCGTCACCCACATGGGACAAAATGTACTTACCTGAGACGCTCGCACCCACGAACCGGGAGTGCAGGGATCGGGGTTTCCACCACGCCCACCCTTGGGTCTCTGCCAATCGTAGCAAAGCTAGCGCCTTTAAAAACTTGGACAATGGCAACACTGGTTGTTCATTAGCATCTGAAGAAGTCATTTCGACGAAACGCGTCATGCTTGTCTAATAAAGCTGCCAGTCTGTCCACGCCTGTGTGTGCTTGGATCCTTTCTTCGAGGGAGGTCTTTGGTTTTTGAATTTCGGTGCTTGGCCACACAGCACCTTGAGCGCCCATCCTATAAGTAGTGTGGCAGGCAGTTGTGGCATTCTGGTGTTCCTTCAATGTTTTGGAGAACTGCCGCACCGCCGCAGCCCGTGAAAGCGCATTTTGACAACACTTGTTGGGACTGACTCCAGTCCGGGATTTCCTCGAGGCTGAAAAGCGGCAGGATGTTGGGTGTCAAAGACTGGCAGCAGGGTGCTTGGGCCAACGGTGCATGCGAGAAGAAGAGGAGCGCCACCCACATGGGACAAAAGGTACTTACCTGAGACGCTCGCACCCACAAACCCGGAGTGCAGGGATCGGGGTTTCTGCCACGCCCACCCTTGGGTCTGTGCCAAACGTAGCAAAGCTAGCGCCTTTAATAACTTGGACAATGGCAACACTGGTTGTTCATTAGCATCTGAAGAAGTCATTTCGACGAAACGCGTCATGCTTGTCTAATAAAGCTGCCAGTCTGTCCACGCCTGTATGTGCTTGGAGCCTTTCTTCGAGGGAGGTCTTTGGTTTTTGAATTTCGGTGCTTGGCCACACAGCACCTTGAGCGCCCATCCTATAAGTAGTGCGGCAGGCAGTTGTGGCATTCTGGTGCTCCTTCAATGTTTTGGAGAACTGCCGCACCGCCGCAGCCCGTGAAAGAGCATTTTGACAACACTTGTTGGGACTGACTCCAGTCCGGGATTTCCTCGAGGCTGAAAAGCGGCAGGATGTTGGGTGTCAAAGACTGGCAGCAGGGTGCTTGGGCCAACGGTGCATGCGAGAAGAAGAGGAGCGCCACCCACATGGGACAAAAGATACTTACCTGAGACGCTTGCACCCACAAACCCGGAGTGCAGGGATCGGGGTGTCTGCCACGCCCACCCTTGGGTCTCTGCCAAACGTAGCAAAGCTAGCGCCTTTAGAAACTTGGACAATGGCAACACTGGTTGTTCATTAGCATCTGAAAAAGTCATTTCGACGAAACGCGTCATGCTTGTCTAATAAAGCTGCCAGTCTGTCCACGCCTGTGTGTGCTTGGATCCTTTCTTTGAGGAAGGTCTTTGGTTTTTGTATTTCGGTGCTTGGCCACACAGCACCTTGAGCGCCCATCCTATAAGTAGTGCGGCAGGCAGTTGTGGCATTCTGGTGTTCCTTCAATGTTTTGGAGAACTGCCGCACGGCCGCAGCCCGTGAAAGAGCATTTTGACAACACTTGTTGGGACTGACTGCAGTCCGGGATTTCCTCGAGCCTGAAAAGCGGCAGGATGTTGGGTGTCAAAGACTCGCAGCAGGGTGCTTGGGCCAACGGTGCATGCGAGGAGAAGAGGAGCGCCACCCACATGGGACAAAAGGTACTTACCTGAGACGCTCGCACCCACGAACCCAGAGTGCAGGGATCGGGGTTTCCACCACGCCCACCCATGGGTCTCTGCCAATCGTAGCAAAGCTAGCGCCTTTAAAAACTTGGACAATGGCAACACTGGTTGTTCATTAGCATCTGAAGGAGTCATTTCGACGAAACGCGTCATGCTTGTCTAATAAAGCTGCCAGTCTGTCCACGCCTGTGTGTGCTTGGATCCTTTCTTCGATGGAGGTCTTTGGTTTTTGTTTTTCGGTGCTTTGCCACACAGCACCTTGAGCGCCCATCCTATAAGTAGTGCGGCAGGCAGTTGTGGCATTCTGGTGTTCCTTCAATGTTTTGGAGAACTGCCGCACCGCCGCAGCCCGTGAAAGAGCATTTTGACAACACTTGTTGGGACTGACTCCAGTCCGGCATTTCCTCGAGGCTGAAAAGCGGTAGGATGTTGGGTGTCAAAGACTGGCAGCAGGGTGCTTGGGCCAACGGTGCATGCGAGGAGAAGAGGAGCGCCAACCACATGGGACAAAAGGTACTTACCTGAGACGCTCGCACCCACGAATCTGGAGTGCAGGGATCGGGGTTTCTGCCACACCCACCCTTGGGTCTCTGCTAATTGTAGCAAAGCTAGTGCCCTTAAAAACTTGGACAATGGCAACACTGGTTGTTCATTGGCATCTGAAGAAGTCATTTCGACGAAACGCGTCATGCTAGTCTAATAAAGCTGCCAGTCTGTCCACGCCTGTGTGTGCTTGGATCCTTTCTTCGAGGGAGGTCTTTGGTTTTTGTATTTCGGTGCTTGGCCACACAGCACCTTGAGCGCCCATCCGATAAGTAGTGCGCCAGGCAGTTGTGGCATTCTGGTGTTCCTTCAATGTTTTGGAGAACTGCCGCACCGCCTCAGCCCGTGAAAGAGCATTTTGACAACACTTGTTGGGACTGACTCCAGTCCGGGATTTCCTCGAGGCTGAAAAGCGGTAGGATGTTGGGTGTTAAAGACTGGCAGCAGGGTGCTTGGGCCAACGGTGCATGCGAGGAACAGAGGAGCGCCACCCACATGGGACAAAAGGTTCTTACCTGAGATGCTCGCACCCACGAACCCGGAGTGCAGGGATCGGGGTTTCTGCCACGCCCACCCTTGGGTCTCTGCCAATCGTAGCAAAGCTAGTGCCTTTAAAAACTTGGACAATGACAACACTGGTTGTTCATTAGCATCTGAAGAAGTCTTTTTGACGAAACACGTCATGCTTGTTTAATAAAGCTGCCAGTCTGTCCACGCCTTTGTGTGCTTGGATCCTTTCTGCGAGGGAGGTCTTTGGTTTTTGTATTTCGGTGCTTGGCCACACAGCACCTTGAGCGCCCATCCTATAAGTAGTGCGGCAGGCAGTTGTGGCATTCTGGTGTTCCTTCAATGTTTTGGAGAACTGCCGCACCGCCGCAGCCCGTGAAAGAGAATTTTGACAACACTTGTTGGGACTGACTCCAGTCCGGGATTTCCTCGAGGCTGAAAAGCGGCAGGATGTTGGGTGTCAAAGACTGGCAGCAGGGTGCTTGGGCCAACGGTGCATGCGAAAAGAAGAGGAGCGCCACCCACATGGGACAAAAGGAACTTACCTGAGACGCTCGCACCCACAAACCCGGAGTGCAGGGATCGGGGTTTCTGCCACGCCCACCCTTGGGTCTCTGCCAAACGTAGCAAAGCTAGCGCCTTTAAAAACTTGGACAATGGCAACACTGGTTGTTCATTAGCATCTGAAGAAGTCATTCCGACGAAACGCGTCATGCGTGTCTAATAAAGCTGCCAGTCTGTCCATGCCTGTGTGTGCTTGGATCCTTTCTTCGAGGGAGGTCTTTGGTTTTTGTTTTTCGGTGCTTTGCCACACAGCACCTTGAGTGCCCATCCTATAAGTAGTGCGGCAGGCAGTTGTGGCATTCTGGTGTTCCTTCAATGTTTTGGAGAACTGCCGCTCCGCCGCAGCCCGTGAAAGAGCATTTTGACAACACTTGTTGGGACAGACTCCAGTCCGGCATTTCCTCGAGGCTGAAAAGCGGCAGGATGTTGGGTGTCAAAGACTGGCAGCAGGGTGCTTTGGCCAACGGTGCATGCGAGGAGAAGAGGAGCACCACCCACATGGGACAAAAGGTACTTACCTGAGACGCTCGCACCCACGAACCCGGAGTGCAGGGATCGGGGTTTCTGCCACGCCCACCCTTGGGTCTCTGCCAAACGTAGCAAAGCTAGCGCCTTTAAAAACTTGGACAATGGCAACACTGGTTGTTCATTAGCATCTGAAGAAGTCATTTCGACGAAACGCGTCATGCTTGTCTAATAAAGCTGCCAGTCTGTCCACGCCTGTGTGTGCTTGGATCCTTTTTTCGAGGGAGGTCTTTGGTTTTTGAATTTCGGTGCTTGGCCACACAGCACCTTGAGCGCCCATCCTATAAGTAGTGCGGCAGGCAGTTGTGGCATTCTGGTGTTCCTTCAATGTTTTGGAGAACTGCCGCACCGCCACAGCCCGTGAAAGAGCATTTTGACAACACTTGTTGGGACTGACTCCAGTCCGGGATTTCCTCGAGGCTGAAAAGCGGCAGGATGTTGGGTGTCAACGACTGGCAGCAGGGTGCTTGGGCCAACGGTGCATGCGAGAAGAAGAGGAGCGCCACCCACATGGGACAAAAGGTACTTACCTGAGACGCTCGCACCCACAAACCCGGAGTGCAGGGATCGGGGTTTCTGCCACGCCCACCCTTGGGTCTCTGCCAAACGTAGCAAAGCTAGCGCCTTTAAAAACTTGGACAATAGCAACACTGGTTGTTCATTAGCATCTGAAGAAGTCATTTCGACGAAACGCGGCATGCGTGTCTAATAAAGCTGCCATTCTGTCCACGCCTGTGTGTGCTTGGATCCTTTCTTTGAGGGAGGTCTTTGGTTTTTGTATTTCGGTGCTTGGCCACACAGCACCTTGAGCGCCCATCCTATAAGTAGTGCGGCAGGCACTTGTGGCATTCTGGTGTTCCTTCAATGTTTTGGAGAACTGCCGCACCGCCGCAGCCCGTGAAAGAGCATTTTGACAACACTTGTTGGGACTGACTGCAGTCCGGGATTTCCTCGAGGCTGAAAAGCGGCAGGATGTTGGGTGTCAAAGACTGGCAGCAGGGTGCTTGGGCCAACGGTGCATGCGAGGAGAAGAAGAGCGCCACCCACATGGGACAAAAGGTACTTACCTGAGACGCTCGCACCCACGAACCTGGAGTGCAGGGATCGGGGTTTCTGCCACGCCCACCCTTGGGCCTCTGCTAATTGTAGCAAAGCTAGCGCCATTAAAAACTTGGACAATGGCAACACTGGTTGTTCATTGGCATCTGAAGAAGTCATTTCGACGAAACGCGTCATGCTTGTCTAATAAAGCTGCCAGTCTGTCCACGCCTGTGTGTGCTTGGATCCTTTCTTCGAGGGAGGTCTTTGGTTTTTGTATTTCGGTGCTTGGCCACACAGCACCTTGAGCGCCCATCCGATAAGTAGTGCGCCAGGCAGTTGTGGCATTCTGGTGTTCCTTCAATGTTTTGGAGAACTGCCGCACCGCCTCAGCCCGTGAAAGAGCATTTTGACAACACTTGTTGGGACTGACTCCAGTCCAGGATTTCCTCGAGGCTGAAAAGCGGTAGGATGTTGGGTGTCAAAGACTGGCAGCAGGGTGCTTGGGCCAACGGTGCATGCGAGGAGAAGAGGAGCGCCACCCACATGGGACAAAAGGTACTTACCTGAGACGCTCTCACCCACGAACCCGGAGTGGAGGGATCGGGGTTTCTGCCACGCCCACCCTTGGGTCTCTGCCAATCGTAGCAAAGCTAGCGCCTTTAAAAACTTGGACAATGGCAACACTGGTTGTTCATTAGCATCTGAAGAAGTCATTTTGACGAAAGGCGTCATGCTTGTCTAATAAAGCTGCCAGTCTGTCCACGCCTGTGTGTGCTTGGATCCTTTCTTCGAGGGAGGTCTTTGGTTTTTATATATCTATATATATATATATTGTTAGACCTGGCACCATTGGTTTGGGTCTCACTTCCATTTTTCGCTGTTGTCTCCTCTGTTTTTGCTGGTAATAGATGCTCTGGGCGCTGTGCCACTGCCATTCAGTGCCACAGCGCGAATGCTCCCTGTGTAAATATGACATGTGAATTGGTATATCCATGATTGGCTTATTTGGTTTACCTGTTAGTCCCTAGTAGTGTGGCCGGTGTGTGCCCAGGTCTGGTAAACCAAATGCTGCTGGTGTGCCTGCAGCGCTTGTTTGCACCACCCACAGAAGCAGCTTGTAAAGTGTGTCTCAGACCTGCCACTGCAGAGTCTGCTTGCAGTCCAGAACTGCCATCTTGGCTGTGAAGTGCAACCACTTCCCAGCCCCTGAACCTTCCCTTGGCATCATGTGAGTCACCCCTATGGTAGGGTGCATTGTATGTGTAAGGTAGGACATCCTCTGATGTGTGTAGCATGTCCTGGTAGTGAATTACACCCAATTTCGTTTTTCACTACTTTCAGGGTATCTGTTCTCCATATGCCAGAATGGGCAGTTTGACTATTACATTCTATAGTCCTAGCTGACTCACAGTACATGGTAGAGAAACGAATTTAGTATGCCTGAGCTCAGAATATTAAAATACATCTTTTAGGGAAGTTTATTTTTATATTCTGTGTTTGAAAATACCACTTTTAGAAAGTAGGTATTTTCTTGCCTAAGCCTTCCAGTGTGCTCTGCTGCTATGTGTATTGACTGTCTGGTTTTGGAGGGACAGGGCAGGCTGAGTCAGACCTAGGTTGAATAGAGAGAACTGCATTGGAGTGCGGGGAGGGGTAGCTCCTTGACCTGAATAGGGCTGTGCCTGGCAAGGTGAATGCTGGCTCCACCTCCCACTGTGCTTCTGATGACAGACCACCTCTTTCTGAAAGGAAGGATGCAGCCTGGTAAACAAAGTGCTCCAGGGCTGGGCAGAACTGGTTCTGGCTGGGTTCAGTGACTTGTAGCTTCTGAGAACAAAGACTTTTGGGGTATAAATATCTGTGCTGAAACCCCTACAATTTGTATTGCTCCAGGACAACAAGAAGAACTTCTGTCCGTGTAACTGAAGGAATCTGCAGGAGAGGACTGTCCTTGTGCTTGTGTGCTGTTTCTTGGACTGGCCTGCAGTGGTTACTACTGGGCTTGGAAGAAGAGGAAAAGGACTTTGAAGGAACTTTTATGTTTGCTACAGCAATCACCCAAGGGCTAGAAGAGAGCTAGCCTCCTGCTGGAGTCTCAGGCACATCAGACTCCACCACCAGCCTCCTGTTTCCTTCCAGCGAGGATTTCTATCTGCAGGTGAGGCTCCTGTGAGTTCCAGGGCCTCTAGTTCTACTGCTGAGAAGAGAGTGCTGAAAATCATCGCTAATGCACGTTAGCGAGCCGCTGCAGCTGAAGAGCGTAAGGTAAATCTTCGTGCTGCTGCCGCTGAGTGCTCACTACCAGAGATCTTCGCATCACACGTTTGCGGGCTGCCAAATGCTTGCTAACCCGAAGATTATCGCATCGCATGTTTGCGGGCCTCCAAGTGCTCGCTAACCAAAGATTATCGCATCAAGTTCATCGCTTCACAACATCGCAGCACAGACGCCGAGCATTCGCCATTTTCATCGCATCGCATCAGGATCGTCGCTCCCTCGCGGAACGGCATTTCTTTTCATCGCAACAAGATCGCACACGCAACAGGCTCGGCGCATCATCCTCCCTTCGCAGCAAGGATTTCAACGCATCGCTGGCTTAGCGTGGAGAAGTTTGTCACTTTGTCCTGCACACAGATCAGCGCATCATCCTCCCTTGCGGCAAGGATTCAACGCATCGCTGGTCACACGTTAGGAAAATCATCGCTACAGTAATGTTCCTCACTGTGTTACTATGTATGGTCATAAATGCTTCACACACTGCCTCTGAGATAGGCCTAGCTGCCCGTGCTACATTATCACAGGGTTGAGCAGGGGTTATCAAAGGGTGTAGCCCGCTTACTCTGACTTAGGAAGAAGGGTCCCTACTTGGACAGTGGTCAGCCATTTGAGATGTCATCAGTGATATCATCAGTGATGTCCCTGACCATGTCATGAATGATGCAATATGTGACATCATCAGCAGTGCATTGCGGGCGCGCGAGTTATAAATAGCAGAACTAACTATAACGGAGGAATTTCTATGGCTTTGTACGAGTGAAATGGCCAGCTAACTATAACACCCCTGAAACCTGTGGTTTTTTCTGTGAATTTGTAAGGTTTTTTAAATGCTAATTTCTAACTATAACGTCTCTGAAACCTATGGTATTTTCAGTGAATTTCAAAGGTTTTTTAAATGCTAATTTTTAAGTGTGATAGTAGTTATACCTATTTTTTTGTACTGCTTTTCTACAGTTTTTTAACTGTTTATTTATAAATATTTTATTCATTAAATAACATTATATATTTTTCTGAAAATTGCAAAAAAAAATGTTTATAAAAATTCAAACTGAAATATTGATTAATTTTCTTGTTTTCATTTTTTATTTTAATATATTTATATTATATTATATTTTTTTTAAAATCCCCAAAAAATTCATAGTTGCGCACTCAAAGCGTACACATCACGGAGGGTGCGCGCATTCTAGCCGCCATTTTAGAAAAGTCGTGAAGGAGCCGCAAACGGTGTGCGACGGCTGTGTGTTTTTCAGTCACATCATATACATTTAATATTACGTGATGTGCGCGATTGGTATGCGACCAGTCCGTGACTCCTGCTCCCGCGCATTCGCGGCACATGCGCATTACGGTACGAGATGCTTGCGCGATTGCAGGTCCCGCGTGGCGTCATATACGTGCTGAGGCGCGCTGGGTGCGCGTCTCCCGCAAAAAAAATATATGTTCCAAAATGACATGTATGTGTCTTTAATATACATATTAGGGCAAGAGATTATCTAAGATATTAATAAAAATAATATATTTGTATTTATAATAAACGTATATTATTTTTAAATATATTTTCACGAAGTCGGGTGCGTGCATCGTGAGTGCAGAGAACCAGGTCAGCAGAGCTCCTGTAGAGCCAGAGAAACCAGGTCAGTAGAGCCGTTGTGGAGCCTGAGACCCAGGTCAGCAGAGCTGCTCTAGAGCCAGAGACCCAGGTCAGCAGAGCTGCTCTAGAGGCCGAGAACCAGGTCAGCAGAGCTGCTGTAGAGCCAGAGAAACCAGGTCAGCAGAGCTGCTTTAGAGGGAGAGAACCAGGTCAGCAGAACTGCTTTAGAGCCAGAGAACCAGGTCAGCAGAGCTGCTCTAGAGCCAGAGAACCAGGTCAGCAAAGCTGCTTCAGAGCCATAGAACCAGGTCAGCAGAGCTGCTCTAGAGGCAGAGAACAAGGTCAGCAGAACTGCTTTAGAGCCAGAGATTCAGATCAGCAGAGCTCTTAAGAGGGAGAGAACCAGGTCAGCAGAGTTGGTTTAGAGCAAGAGAACCAGGTCAGCAGAGCTACTCTAGAGCCAGAGAACCAGGTCAGCAGTGTTGCTTTAGACCCAGAGAACCAGGTCAGCAGAGCTGCATTAGAGCCATAGAACCAGGTCAGCAGAGCTGCTTTAGAGCCAGAGAACCAGGTCAGCAGAGCTGCTCTAGAGGGAGAGAACCAGGTCAGCACAGCTGCTTTAGAGCCAGAGAACCAGGTCAGCAGAACTGCTCTAGAGCCAGAGAACCAGGTCAGCAGAGCTGCTTTAGAGCCATAGAACCAGGTCAGCAGAGCTGCTCTAGAGGCAGAGAACCAGGTCAGTAGAGCTGATTTAGAGGGAGAGAACCAGGTCAGCAGAGCTGCTTTAGAGCCAGAGAACCAGATCAGCAGAGCTGCTCTAGAGCCAGAGAACCAGGTCAGCAGAGCTGCTTTAGAGCCATAGAACCAGGTCAGCAGAGCTGCTTTAGAGCCAGAGAACCAGGTCAGCAGAGCTGCTCTAGAGCCTAAGAACCGGGTCAGCAGAGCTGCTCTAGAGCCAGAGAACCAGGTCAGCAGAGCTGCTGTAGAGCCTGAGAAACCAGGTCAGTAGAGCTGCTTTAGAGCGAGAGAACCAGGTCAGCAGAGCTGCTTTAGAGGGAGAAAACCAGGTCAGCAGAGCTGCTTTAGAGCCAGAGAACCAGGTCAACAGAGCTGCTCTAGAGCCAGAGGACCAGGTCAGCAGAGCTGCTTTAGAGCCATAGAACCAGGTCAGCAGAGCAGCTCTAGAGCCAGAGAACCAGGTCAGCAGAGCTGCTTTAGAGCCATAGAACCAGGTCAGCAGAGCTGCTCTAGAGGCAGAGAACCAGGTCAGTAGAGCTGATTAAGAGGGAGAGAACCAGGTCATCAGAGCTGCTTTAGAGCCAGAGAACCAGGTCAGCAGAGCTGCTCTAGAGCCAGAGAACCAGGTCAGCAGAGCTGCTTTAGTGCCATAGAACCAGGTCAGCAGAGCTGCTTTAGAGCCAGAGAACCAGGTCAGCAGAGCTGCTCTAGAGCCTAAGAACCAGGTCAGCAGAGCTGCTCTAGAGGGTGAAAACCAGGTCAGCAGAGCTGCTTTAGAGCCAATGGACCAGGTCAGCAGAGCTGCTGTAGAACCAGAGAACCAGGTCAGCAGAACTGCTTTAGAGCCATAGAACCGGGTCAGCAGAGCTGCTTTAGAGCCAGAGCACCAGGTCACCAGAGCAGTTGCAGAGCCAGAGAACAAGGTCAGCAGAGCTGCTCTAGAACCTAAGAACTAGGTCAGCTAAGCTGCTCTACAGCCAGAGAACCAGGTCAGCGGAGCTGCTGTAGAGCCAGAGAAACCAGGTCAGCAGAGCTGCTTTAGAGGGAGAGAACCAGGTCAGCAGAGCTGCTTTAGAGCCAGAGAACCAGGCCAGCAGAGCTGCTTTAGAGCCAGAGAACCAGGTCAGCAGAGTTGCTTTAGAGCCAGAGAACCAGGTCAGCAGAGCGGCTTTAGAGCCTAAGAACCAAGTCAGCAGAGCTGCTCTAGAGCCAGAGAACCAGGTCAGCAGAGCTGCTGTAGAGCCAGAGAAACCAGGTCAGTAGAGCTGCTTTAGAGGGAGAGAACCAGGTCAGCATAGCTGCTCTAGAGGGAGAGAACCAGGTCAGCAGCGCTGCTCTAGAGCCAGAGAACCATGTCAGCAGAACTGCTTTAGAGCCATAGTACCGGATCAGCAAAGCTGCTTTAGAGCCAGAGAGCCAGGTCAGCAGAGCTGTTGTAGAGCCAGAGAACCAGATCAGCAGAGCTGCTCTGTAGCCTAAGAACAAGGTCAGCAGAACTGCTTTAGAGCCAGAGATTCAGATCAGCAGAGCTCTTAAGAGGGAGAGAACCAGGTCAGCAGAGTGCTGCTTTAGACCCAGAGAACCAGGTCAGCAGAGCTGCATTAGAGCCATAGAACCAGGTCAGCAGAGTTGCTTTAGAGCCAGAGAACCAGGTCAGCAGAGCTTCTCTAGAGGGAGAGAACCAGGTCAGCAGAGCTGCTTTGGAGCCAGAGAACCAGGTCAGCAGAACTGCTCTAGAGCCAGAGAACCAGGTCAGCAGAGCTGCTTTAGAGCCGTAGAACCAGGTCAGCAGAGCTGCTCTAGAGGCAGAGAACCAGGTCAGTAGAGCTGATTTAGAGGGAGAGAACCAGGTCAGTAGAGCTGCTTTAGAGCGAGAGAACCAGGTCAGCAGAGCTGCTTTAGAGGGAGAAAACCAGGTCAACAGAGCTGCTTTAGAGCCAGAGAACCAGGTCAGCAGAGCTGCTCTAGAGCCAGAGGACCAGGTCAGCAGAGCTGCTTTAGAGCCATAGAACCAGGTCAGCAGAGCAGCTCTAGAGCCAGAGAACCAGGTCAGCAGAGCTGCTTTAGAGCCAGAGAACCAGGTCAGCAGAGCTGTTCTAGAGGGAGAGAACCAGGTCAGCACAGCTGCTTTAGAGCCAGAGAACAAGGTCAGCAGAACTGCTCTAGAGCCAGAGAACCAGGTCAGCAGAGCTGCTTTAGAGCCATAGAACCAGGTCAGCAGAGCTGCTCTAGAGGCAGAGAACCAGGTCAGTAGAGCTGATTTAGAGGGAGAGAACCAGGTCATCAGAGCTGCTTTAGAGCCAGAGAACCAGGTCAGCAGAGCTGCTTTAGTGCCATAGAACCAGGTCAGCAGAGCTGCTTTAGAGCCAGAGAACCAGGTCAGCAGAGCTGCTCTAGAGCCTAAGAACCGGGTCAGCAGAGCTGCTCTAGAGCCAGAGAACTAGGTCAGCAGAGCTGCTGTAGAGCCTGAGAAACCAGGTCAGTAGAGCTGCTTTAGAGCGAGAGAACCAGGTCAGCAGAGCTGCTTTAGAGGGAGAAAACCAGGTCAGCAGAGCTGCTTTAGAGCCAATGGACCAGGTCAGCAGAGCTGCTGTAGAGCCAGAGAACCAGGTCAGCAGAACTGCTTTAGAGCCATAGAACTGGGTCAGGAGAGCTGCTTTAGAGCCAGAGCACCAGGTCACCAGAGCTGTTGCAGAGCCAGAGAACCAGGTCAGCAGAGCTGCTCTAGAACCTAAGAACTAGGTCAGCTAAGCTGCTCTACAGCCAGAGAACCAGGTCAGTGGAGCTGCTGTAGAGCCAGAGAAACCAGGTCAGCAGAGCTGCTTTAGAGGGAGAGAACCAGGTCAGCAGAGCTGCTTTATAGCCAGAGAACCAGGCCAGCAGAGCTGCTTTAGAGCCAGAGAACCAGGTCAGCAGAGTTGCTTTAGAGCCATAGAACCAGGTCAGCAGAGCTGCTTTAGAGCCAGAGAACCAGGTCAGCAGAGCGGCTTTAGAGCCTAAGAACCAAGTCAGCAGAGCTGCTCTAGAGCCAGAGAACCAGGTCGGCAGAGCTGCTGTAGAGCCAGAGAAACCAGGTCAGTAGAGCTGCTTTAGAGGGAGAGAACCAGGTCAGCATAGCTGCTCTAGAGGGAGAGAACCAGGTCAGCAGAGCTGCTCTAGAGCCAGAGAACCATGTCAGCAGAACTGCTTTAGAGCCATAGAACCGGATCAGCAAAGCTGCTTTAGAGCCAGAGAGCCAGGTCAGCAGAGCTGTTGTAGAGCCAGAGAACCAGATCAGCAGAGCTGCTCTGTAGCCTAAGAACTAGGTCAGCAGAGCTGCTCTAGAGCCAGAGAACCAGGTCAGCAGACCTGCTGTAGAGCCAGAGAAACCAGGTCAGCAGAGCTGCTTTAGAGGGAGAGAACCAGGTCAGCAGAGCTACTTTAGAGCCAGAGAACCAGGTCAGCAGAGCTGCTCTAGCTGACACTGACTGACTGACATTGACTGACTGACACTGACTGATTGACACTGACTGACACTGATTGACTGACACTGACACTGACTGACACTGACTGACACTGATTGACTGAAACTGACTGACTGACACTGATTGACTGACACTGAAATTGATGGACGGTGCACCAGAATGAAGTCAAAGTAGGTCCGGGTATATTCCAAAATATATATTCGTTTATTTGAGACTCTTAACATTAAGATTTGAGCATCAGCCAAAGCGTTTGAATATTCAAATTACGGGAAGAATCGCGCACAAGTCAACATTGACAAGGACATTTTTTTGGCAATTTCTTAATACTTGGATTTTCCTATACTCAGATGAGATTTCATTGTGGAATACGAAGGACCTGGTTTTTACTTTATTACTAGAAGTGACAAAATCGCAATTCATTGGGACGTTGAGATTACCATATGACTTTTGCCCTGACGAAGTTCCCTTTGGAACGAAACGCGTTGGCTGATGCTCAAATCTTAATTTTAAGAGTCTCAAATAAACGAATATATATTTTGGAATATACCAGGACCTACTTTGACTTCATTGTGGTGCACCGTCCATCAATTTCTGAATCTTCCTATCTGGGTTTCCAGTGGAGTATAATTGCGGCATACTCTGGATGAGACTGCACAGACAACTTATTTAATTACTTACCTTAGAAGCTGAGGTGCAGAACCTTGGTTAGCCGCAATTTGGTTTTTTCATTGTGATTGACTGACACTGACTGACTGACACTGACTGACTGATTGACTGACACTGACTGACTCTGACAATGATTGACTGACACTGACTGACACTGACTGACTGACACTGACTGACTGACTGACACTGACTGACTGACACTGACACTGACTGACTGACACTGACTGACTGACACTGACACTGACTGACTGACACTGACTGACACTGACTGACTACTCTCTACTACTCTACTACTCACTCTCTACTACTCTCTACTACTCTCTCTCTACTTCTCACTCTCTACTACTCACTCTCTACTACTCTACTACTCACTCTCTACTACTCTACTGCTCTCTACTACTCACTCTCTACTACTCTCTACTACTCACTCTCTAATACTCTCTACTACTCACTCTCTACTACTCTCTACTACTCACTCTCTACTACTCTCTCTCTACTAATCACTCTCTACAACTCTCTACTATTCACTCCCTACTACTCACTCTCTACTACTCTCTACTCACTCTACTACTCTCTACAACTCTCTACCACTCACTCTCTACTACTCTACTACTCACTCTCTACTACTCTCTACTGCTCTTTCTCTACTACTCACTCTCTACTACTTTACTACTCTACTACTCACTCTCTACTACTCACTCTCTACTACTCACTTGATACTACTCATTACTACTCACTTGATACTACTCATTCTCTACTACTCTCTTTCTACTACTGACTGACACTGACTGACTGACACTGACTGACTCTGACTGAAAATGATTGACTGACACTGACTGAAACTGACTGACTGACACTGACTGACTGACACTGACTGACACTGACTGACTGACACTGACACTGACTGACTGACACTGACTGACTGACACTGACTGACACTGACTGACTACTCTCTACTACTCTACTACTCACTCTGTACTACTCTCTACTACTCTCTCTCTCTACTACTCACTCTCTACTACTCTACTACTCACTCTCTACTACTCGTCTACTCTCTACTACTCACTCTCTAATACTCTCTACTACTCACTCTCTACTACTCTCTACTACTCACTCGCTGCTCCTCTCTACTTGCTCTCTACTACTCTCTACTACTCTCTCTCTACTACTCACTCTCTACTACTCTACTACTCTCTACTACTCACTCTCTACTATCAATCTCAGATGAGATTTCATTGTGGAATACGAAGGACCTGGTTTTTACTTTATTACTAGAAGTGGCAAAATCGGAATTCAGTGGGACGTTGAGATTACCATATGACTTTTGCCCTGACGAAGTTTCCTTTGGAACGAAACGCGTTGGCTGATGCTTAAATCTTAATTTTAAGAGTCTCAAATAAACAAATATATATTTTGGAATATACCAGGACCTACTTTGACTTCATTGTGGTGCACCGTCCATCAATTTCTGAATCTTCCTATCTGGGTTTCCAGTGGAGTATAATTGCGGCATACTCTGGATGAGACTGCACAGACAACTTATTTAATTACTTACCTTAGAAGCTGAGGTGCAGAACATTGGTTAGCCGCAATTTGGTTTTTTCATTGTGATTGACTGACACTGACTGACTGACACTGACTGACTGACTGACAATGATTGACTGACACTGACAGACACTGACTGACTGACACTGACTGACTGACTGACACTGACTGACTGACACTGACTGACTACTCTCTACTACTCTACTACTCACTCTCTACTACTCTCTACTACTCTCTCTCTATTTCTCACTCTCTACTACTCACTCTCTACTACTCTACTACTCACTCTCTACTACTCTACTGCTCTCTACTACTCACTCTCTACTACTCACTCTCTACTGCTCTCTACTACTCACTCTCTAATACTCTCTACTACTCACTCTCTACTACTCTACTCTCTACTACTCACTCTCTACTACTCTCTCTCCACTAATCACTCTCTACTACTCTCTACTATTCACTCCCTACTACTCACTCTCTACTACTCTCTACTCACTCTACTACTCTCTACAACTCTCTACCACTCACTCTCTACTACTCTACTACTCACTCTCTACTACTCTCTACTGCTCTCTCTCTACTACTCACTCTCTACTACTCTACTACTCACTTGATACTACTCACTTGATACTACTCACTTGATACTACTCATTACTACTCACTTGATACTACTCATTCTCTACTACTCTCTACTACTCTCTTTCTACTACTGACTGACACTGACTGACTGACACTGACTGACTCTGACTGAAAATGATTGACTGACACTGACTGAAACTGACTGACTGACACTGACTGACACTGACTGACTGACACTGACACTGACACTGACACTGACTGACTGACACTGACTGACTGACACTGACTGACACTGACTGACTACTCTCTACTACTCTACTACTCACTCTGTACTACTCTCTACTACTCTCTCTCTCTACTACTCACTCTCTACTACTCTACTACTCACTCTCTACTACGCTTCTACTCTCTACTACTCACTCTCTAATACTCTCTAATACTCACTCTGTACTACTCACTCTCTACTACTCTCTACTACTCACTCTCTACTACTCTCTCTCTCTACTACTCACTCTCTACTACTCTCTACTACTCACTTGCTACTCTTCTCTACTTGCTCTCTACTACTCTCTGCTACTCTCTCTCTACTACTCATTCTCTACTACTCTACTACTCTCTACTACTCACTCTCTACTACTCTCTACTACTCTATCTCTGCTACTCTCTACAACTACTCTCTACTATTCACTCTCTACTACTCACTCTCTACTACTCTCTACTACTCACTCTACTATTCTCTACTACTCTGTACCACTCACTCTATACTACTCTACTACTCACTCTCTACTACTCTCTACTACTCTCTCTATTACTCTCTCTCTACTAACTCTACTACTCTCTACTACTCACTATCTGCTACTCTCTCTCTACTACTCACTCTCAACTACTCTACTACTCACTCTCTACTACTCTCTACTACTCTCTCTATTACTCCCTCTCTACTACTCACGCTCTACTACTCTCTACTACTCACTCTACTACTCTCTTCTACTCTCTACCACTCACTCTCTACTAATCTACTACTCACTCTCTACTACTCTCTACTACTCTCTCTACTACTCACTCTCTACTACTCACTCTCTACTACTCTACTACTCTCTACTACTCTCTCTACCACTCACTCTCTACTACTCACTCTCCATTACTCTCTACTACTCACTCTACTACTCTCTACTACTCTCTACCACTCACTCTCTACTACTCTACTACTCATTCACTACTACTGTCTACTACTCCCTCTCTACTACTCACTCTCTACTACTCTACTACTCCCTACTACTCACTCTCTACTACTCACTCGCTGCTACTCTCTACTACTCGCTCTCTACTACTCACTCGCTACTACTCTCTACTACTCTCTGTCTACTACTCTCTACTACTACTCTCTACTATTCACTCTCTACTACTCACTCTCTACTACTCTCTACTACTCACTCTTGTTGGTCTTGGCCCTTCTGGCAAGTTCACCCCTAGAACTTTTTGCGTTATCCTAGCCTTTTTCCTATGTTGTACTAGTGGTTTTAGGCCTCTAGGCGCTTTCACACTGTGTCCCAGTGGAAAGTGCGTGCGCTCTGTGTATGTTTTAGTGAGACTGACCTGCCCTCCCATAGGAATGCATGGGGGATCTGAGTGACCATGTTAAGTCCTGATGTGAGAGGAGTGCAAGGTCGAGTTTGGTATGTGCGAACCCGTGAGAGTGAATGCTGCGCAATGATGTGTGCAGCGTTACGGTGTCTCGTGTAGAAGTGCCACTTCTAGAAGCTGGCCTGTCTGTGTAATAAATGTGCAGTAACTGTCTGGCTTGTGATTGGCTGGTGTGTCTGGCTCCAGGAGTCAGGATGGGTCTGCCCCGGTGGTGAATGGAGAGATCTACATGTGATGGGAGGGAGGAGTACACCTGGGACCTGAATAGGGCTGGGCTTTCCCTACACAATGCTGGCTCCACCCCCTGTGGTGCGTCTGATGTCCCTGGCCTGTCCTGTGAATAGGGAGAGGGGCTGAGCAAAACAAAGTGCTCAGAAACCAGTTGCATCTGGTCCGCCCCTTCCCTGCACCTTTGGAGACAAAGGATTCTGTGTATAAAAGAGGGGCTGTGACTTCATGAAAATGTTCTTGTTCTTGGACTCGAATCGACCAGGGGCGTGCTGCTGCTGGGGACCAGGGGAAGGCTTGCCTCCCTGGGCCCTGCCCAGCCCCTGGATGCCTGATGGACTTCTGGAACCTTTGTGGATTCATTTTTTCTTTGCCCCAGGACCTTTGCCTTCTTCTAGCACCTGGGAGCGCTTTTACTTATTTAGCCCTTTATTTTAGGAAGAGCGCGGGGGCCTTGCTGCGCTGCTTCCCAGGAGAGAGAGGGAATCCCCAGCTGAGGGATTCCCCTGTGATGCCGGCCTTGCGGGTGCCCACCCCGCTTATCTTTTGCTTTTGGTGCGCAGGTGCCCACCCTGCGTCTTCGTTGTGCTGGTGGGATTAAAGCGGGTGCCCACCCCGCTGATGTGAGCCCTTGCGGGTGCCCACCCCGCTTGTTTCGTTGTTTAATGCGGGTGCCCACCCCGCGTTGTGTGGCTTAGCGGGAGCCCACCCTGCTTCATCTTTATTTAAAATTGCGGGTGCCCACCCCGCACTTTACCCAGGGAATCACCGCCGCGGCCCGAGCCGCACATTTAATTCCTTCCGGGCCGCTGCCCAGCGCGACCCGGAAGGCAGGGACTCCGTAGGCGGGGCTTCCGGGAAGGGAACCCCTCGAGAGAACAGTCCAGCGCGAATAGTAACGCGGGGCTCCCATGCTGGAAGGAGAGCCCCGCGGTGGCGGCCGAAATGCGGATGAGACCCGGGTCCCAGGGGGGGGCCCTGGTGAAGAGGACCGGCGGCCCAGGCCGCCCACGGCAGCGCGGAGCTCCCAGGAGTACAGGGAAGCCCCACAGGAGGAGTGCTGCCGCAACGGAGAGGAGCCCCCACCAGGAGGAGCAGCCCAGTGAGTGTGAAAGGGCGGGGGGGGGCTCTGCAGCGACTACTGTGGTGCCTGGTAAAAGGCACCAGTGATGTTTAAAGTGGCTCCGGATGGCAGCGGGCCGCTCCAACGACGGGGCATGATTATCCTGAGAGCCTACGTGGCTCCCACGAAGGGGGCATAGTTGTTTTCAGGAGCCCCGTGTGGCTCCACAGTACTGGGGGACAGGTTGTGTTTAGAGCCTAAGTGGCTCCAACGTTTTGGCATATTGTGTCAAGGACCATTTGAGAACCCATGCCTCATCGTTGGCCTTCCACAGCTGCACAGCACTTAGTGCCAGCTGCAGCGTTTAGGCCCTGTTCTTGTCCCCAGCTGCCCAGCAAGTAGTGGGCAGCTGCTACGTGTAGGTTCTGGCACAACCTGGACCCTAATATGATTTAGGTGTTATTGTGATTTATATACTAATGCGTTGGGTGTTAGGAAATGTACTGTGTGTAGTATGTTTTGCACACCCTGTGTTTTATACCTCTAGATATGATTTCTGCATAGGAGGTTGTTTTACCTGTTTAGGTTTATGTTAGGGAGATTATACTCCCCTGTGTGATATACGCCCCTAGTGTAACTATACTTAGGAGGTAGGGTCTAATGCGTTAGACTTATGAGAAATTGCATAATGTGTTTATGCCCCTGTGATGTATGCAGGATAGGTTTTATACCTGATTCTATTATGATAATGCTGAGGTCATTATTGCGCCAGTAGTTACAAATGTCAAGGTACTTATAGAGCGCACTGTCACCAGACGGCCACCTTGCGGTGTCGCCTTTTGCGGTTTCCTGGCGCTGATACTCATACCACTGTGGAACCCCTCCTGGCTTTCCCTGTGAAGTGTCCACTCCTGGGCACCCCCAGGGTGAAGCCAGGCATCCTTAGCGCTGTTGGGGCCGGTGTGGAGGCTAAGCAAGCTATTGCCCAGAGTTGCAGCGTGGGGCCCGTGATTAGAATAGGCACCGAGGCGAGAATAGACAGGTCCGAGGAAATTGAGCCCGATCCCCGCCGAGGCGGGAATCGAACCCTGGTCCCTGGCCAGAACTCTGCCCCAGGGTCTGCCGCTCTAACCATTGAGCCACACTCCTCCACTGGTTGTGTTCTACAGTGATAATTTGTGTTACAGTTGGTATATGTTCTACATTTACAATTGGTGATTTGTGCTAATTCTGACAGTGGTCCAGGTGGCCCTGTCTTGTGTAAATAGTCCCCTGTAAAATTCTGCCCAGTGCCAGTTGGCACAGTGTAAATTATGTGATTATCATCTAATGTGTTTATTATAATACAAAGGCTATTTTTTATATAAACCTTGTGTGGAGTTTCTTTTGTGGTGGGCCTAGGGTGTTGTTGCTGTGTGCGCGTGCAAATGCTTTACACATTGCCTCCGGGATAAGCCTAACTGCTTGTGCCAAGATACCAAGGGGGTGAGCAGGGGTTATCTTTGGCGTGTAACTCCCCAGCCCTGACTTAGAGAGGTGGTTTCTGCCTGGCTTTGGCGCAAGCCCTAGCCAACCAGAAATCCCATTTCTAACAACTCTCTACTACTCTCTACTACTCACTCTACTACTCTCTACTACTCCCTACCACTCACTCTCTACTACTCTACTACTCACTCTCTACTACTCTCTACTACTCTCTCTCTATTACTCACTCTCTACTACTCACTCTACTACTCACTCTCTACTACTCTCTCTCTACTACTCTCTCTCTACTACTCATTCTCTACTATTCACTCTCTACTACTCTCTCTCTACTACTCTCTCTACTACTCACTCTCTACTATTCACTCTACTACTCACTCTCTACTACTCGCTATCTACTACTCTCTACTACACACTCTCCACTACTCACTCTCTACTACTCGCTCTCTACTACTCTCTACTACTCACTCTCTACTACTCACTCTCTACTACTCACTCTCTACTATTCTCTACTACTCACTCTACCACTCTCTAACACTCACTCTCTACTACTCTACTACTCACTCTCTACTACTCTCTCTACTACTCACTCTCTACTACTCACGCTCTATTACTCTCCCTCCACAACTCTCTCTCTGCTACTCACTCTCTATTACTCTCTACTACTCACTCTCTACTACTCACTCTATACTACTCTCTACTGCTCACTCTCCACTACTCACTCTCTACTACTCGCTCTCAACTACTCTCTACTACTCACTCTACTACTCACTCTCTGCTACTCTCTCTTACTCTCTCTACTTATCACTCTCTACTACTTTCTACTACTCACTCTCTACTACAAACTCTCTACTACTTACTCTCTACTACTCACTCTCTACTACTGCTGATGACGTCAGATATTACATCACTGTATTTAGACACTTATTTACCCATGTCTTCTTCCATTAATCTTTAGCTATACATATATTACAAATATTTATTTTTCATAAAGACACATATGTCATCAGTGATGTAATATCTGACGTCATCAGCAGAGGATTGCGGTCGCGTGAGTTATAGTTGCCTGCACTAACTATAACGGGGGAATTTCATTGGTTTTTTACGAGTGAAATGTCCAGCTAACATGTGTGAAACCTATGGTTTTTTAAGTGAATTTGCAAGGTTTTTTAAATGCTAATTCGTAACTATAACGTGTGTGAAACCTATGGTTTTTTCAGTGAATTTGTACGTTTTTTTAAATGCTAAATTATTTATTTATTTATTTTTCAGGTTTTTCACCGTGCGCGCACCGTGAATTTTTATTTTTTTTTAAAAATCGCGAGGTGCGCGCACCGTGCGCGCACGGTGTGCTTCGCGCACCGTGTGCGTGCTGTGGGCACTCGGTCCGCTTCGCGCACCGAGCACCCACGGTTTGCAATGCGTGCCATGCGCGCGCCGTGTGCGCACCTCGCAATTTAAAAAAAAAAAAAAAAAAGTTTTTTTCTCCCTTGGGGGTCCTTCTGTGACCCCCTGACCAAGGCTAGGGGGTCAGGAACTGTCCACTCTGCCCCCTTTTCACGTTCTCCACCTTTTTTTTCCACCACCTCAGACTGCGAAAGACAAAATGGCGGCCGACACTTCCTGGTTTCGACCGATTCGAATGTTTACCGACATCTAACAACCAATCAGAATTGCGCTCGCGCACGGCAGGGTGCGCGCACAGTGCGCGCACGGTGCGCGCGTATAGACATTGATATGCTTTTAAATGCTATTTTCTCAGGAAATACTGAACAGATTTACACCAGACCTGCAAAAGGCACTTCCTTGACCTTATGGCTACCTCTCTGCCAGATTTCACGTAATTCTGTTCAGCCGTTCGGGCTGTAGCTGCGACTAAAGGTCCTATGGAAAAATGCATGGGGAAAACGCGTTTTGGGACCCCCCCTTTTTCTCGGCCCCCGCTTGACAAATCACCCCGAGACTTTCAGGGTAGGAGCTGAGTGGAGCGCCCCATTGGTTTTGAAAATTTCGCGAGGATTCGTCAGCCGGCGCCAAAGTTATTCAAAATAGAATTTTGAGATTTCCTATGGAAACTAGGTTGTAACTATAACAATCTACTGGCGACCGCCAGTAGATAATGTATGTGTATATATATATATACATACATATATATAATCTGCATATCTATATAAATACAAATATAAATGCATGCATACATATACATATACATATATGCATACATATGCATGTTATGTACATGAAAGTTTGAAAAACTCTAATACAAGCAAAGCTAAAAAGCCACCTAATTACAAACAGAATTGTTTTAACTTAAACGAGGGCGAGACCTATTGCATTTTCAATGCTTGTTTACTTTGATTCCATCAAGTAAGCATTCAGATGTGTCACACATTTTCCATAAATTCTGAATGGTAGCACTCTAGTTGCTCACTGTAGTAAAGCTACTGCTCACCAGGGAAGTCTGCTGCTGGTATTCAAAGTGCATGTTTCAGTCTGCATGTCAGAATTTTTTAATGAAATGGAAGAGGATTTGAGAAGTCAAAATGTGCCCTAATCTTTCTTTCTGCAGCACTAATCATGATTTCTATGGCAAAATGAACCCCCTCATTGTGTTCCTTTGCAAATTAAATGTTTTAAGTGTTACCACTTTATTCCAATCAAGATGGCATCAGGTGTGCCATACTTTTGTCATAAGTCAGACTTTTAGCGCTCTAGTTGTTCTTTAAAACACTCTGGGACATTCTGTAATTGGGCTATACTTGGGCTACATCTCGGTGATATTTGTGCTACATTTGGGCTCTTTTGTCTCTGGTGGCCATCTTGGGAGACATATTTGTTTTGAAGTTTCCTAATTTCCTCATTTACAACAGTCTCCTCAGTAGGAAATACCTTCAGGTTGTTAACTTTCATTCCATCAAGAAGGCATTCAGATGTGTCACACATTTGCCATAAATTCGGAATGTTAGCATTCTAGTTGCTTATTAGATCACTGTAGTAAAGCTACTGCTCACCAGGGAAGTCTGCTGCTGGTATTGAAAGTGCATGTTTCAGTCTGCATGTCAGAATTTTTTAATGAAATAGAAGAGGATTTGAGAAGTCACTCAAAATGTGCCCTAATTTTCTTTTTTTCTGCACTAATCATAATTTCTATGGCAAAATTAACCTCCTCATTGTGTTCCTTTTAAATTAAACTACTCACTTTCTACTACTAACTCACTACTACTTTCTACTACTCACTCTCTACTACTCTCTCTCTACAACTCTCTACTACTCTCTACTACTACTCTCTACTACTCACTCTCTACTACTCTCTACTACTCACTCTACTGCTCTCTACTACTCTCTACCACTCACTCTCTACTACTCTACTACTCACTCTCTACTACTCTCTACTACTCTCTCTCTACTACTCTCTCTCTACTGCTCACTCTAGTACTCTCTACTACTCACTCTCTACTACTCACTCTCTACTACTCTACTACTCTCTGCTACTCTCTACTACTCACTCTCTACTACTCACTCTCAACTACTCACTCTCTACTACTCTCTCTACTACTCACTCTCTACTACTCTCTACTACTCACTCTACTACTCTCTACTACTCTCTACCACTCACTCTCTACTACTCTACTACTCACTCTCTACTACTCTCTACTACTCTCTCTCTACTACTCACTCTCTACTACTCACTCTACTACTCTCTACTACTCTCTCTACTACTCACTCTCTACTACTCACTCTCTACTACTCTACTACTCACTCTCCACTACTCACTCTCTACTACTTGCTCTCTACTACTCTCTACTACTCACTCTACTACTCACTCTCTACTACTCTACTACTCGCTACTACTATCTCTACTACTCACTCTCTACTACTCTCTACTACTCACTCTCTACTACTCACTCCCTACTACTCTACTACTCTCTACTACTCTCTCTACTACTCACTCTCTACTACTCTCTCTCTACTACACACTCTCTACTACTTGCTCTCTACTACTCACTCTACTACTCACTCTACTACTCACTCTGTACTACTTCCTACTACTCACCCTACTACTCACTCTCTACTACACTCTACTACTCACTCTCTACTACTTCACTACTCTCTACTAATCACTCTCTACTACTCACTCTGTACTACTCTCTACTACTCACGCTCTACTACTCTCTACTACTCACTCTCTACTACTCTCTCTCTGCTACTCACTCTCTACTACTCACTCTCTACTACTCTCTACTACTCACTCTCTACTACTCTCTCTCTACTACTCTCTACTACTCTCTACTACTCACTCTCTACTACTCTCTACTACTCACTCTCTACTACTCTCTCTCTACTACTCTCTACTACTCACTCTACTACTCATTCTCTACTACTCATTTTCTACTACTCTCTCTCTGCTACTCAGTCTCCACTACTCACTCTCTACTATTCTCTACTACTCACTCTCTAATACTCACTCTCTACTACTCTCTACTACTCACTCTCTATTACTCTCTACTACTCACTCTACTACTCACTCTTTACTACACTACTTCTCACTCTCTACTACTCTCTACTATTCACTCTCTACTACTCACACTACTACTCTCTCCTACTCACTCTCTGCTACTCTCTCTACTACTCTCTACTACTCTCTCTCTACTCTCTACTCTCTAGTACTCATCCTCTACTCTCTACCTCTCTACCTCTCTACCTCTCTCTCTACTACTCTCTACTACTCTCTCTCTACTCTCTACTCTCTAGTACTCATCCTCTACTCTCTACCTCTCTCTACCTCTCTCTACACGCACACATATGCACATATATGCATATGCATTTATATACATGTATGTGTAGATATATATACATACATATTATCTACTGGCGGTCGCCAGTAGATAGTTATAGTTAGGACCTGGTTTCCATAGGAAATCCGCAACATTCTATTTGGAATAACTTTGGCGCCGGTCGATGAATATCCTCGCGAAATTTTCAAAATAGGTGGGCGCTAAGCTCCGCTCCTACCCTGAAAGTCTCGGGGGGATTCGTCAAGCGGGGGCTGAGAAAAAAGGGGGGTCCCAAAACGCGTTTTTCCCATGCATTTTTCCATAGGACCTTTAGACACAGCTACAGCCCGAACGGCTGAACAGAGTTACTTGAAATTTGGCAGAGAGGTAGTCCTCAGGTCAAGGAAGTGCCTTTTGTAGGTCTGGTGTAAATCTGTTCAGTAGTTCCTGAGAAAAGAGCATTTAAATCATATATATATGTGGGCGGAGCCTAACCACACATCTCATCCTGAGATCTGATTGGCTGTCAGCACTTCATCCAAGAAGTGTTGGCAGCCATCTTGGGACCAATATACATGATAGCACCTCATTAAAAAGCATTGCAGTTAATAGAAGATTTTAAGACTTTAGTTACATTATAAATCATTTGTTCATGGTACCATACTCATTTTAGGAATTGTGGTATGTTCTAAGGTGATTTCACCATGTGAAAAGCCTTCTGCTGGGATATCATGATTGAGAGAAAAATATTTTCTCATGCTTTTACCACAGAGGTTTGGAAGGTGATCTATAAGCTAAACTGAGAGCTTATTTTCTGTAAATTCACATTATCTTTCTCAGTCATGTGAGAATGAAGTCTGACATTCTCAGTAAAACATGTACATCCAACAAGGGCAGAGACTGTCAGTTGATTCCTTTGTGTTCTACTGCAGCTTTCCAGAGTGTTCCAAAGAACTACTAGAGCGCTAACCGTCCTACTTATGATAAATGTATGGCACACCTGAAGCCATCTTGCTTGGATTAAAGTGGTAACTCTTAAAACATTTAATTTAAAAAGGAACAAAATGAGGGGGGTTCATTTTTCCATAAAAAGTATGATTAGTGCTGCAGAAAGAAAAATTAGGGCACATTTTGAGTGACTTCTCAAATCCTGGCATGCAGACTGAAACATGCACTTTCAATACCAGCAGCAGTTTTCCCTGGTGAGCAGTAGCTTTACTACAGTGATCTAATGAGCAAAAAGAGTGCTAACATTCTGATTTTATGGCAAATGTGTGACACATTTGAATGCCTTCTTGATGGAATCAAAGTAAAAAACTGAAAGTATTTCCTACTGAGGAGACTGCAGTAAATGAGGAAATTAGGAAACTTCATAACAAATAAGTCTCCCAAGATGGCCACCAGAGACAAAAGAGCCCAAAATGTAGCCCAAATATCACCCAGATGTAGCCCAAGTATAGCCCAATGACAGAATGTCCAAGAATGTTCTTAAAAACAACTAGAGCACTTACTGTCTTCATTATGACAAAAGTATGGCACACCTGAAGCCATCTTGATTGGAATAAACTGGTAACACTTAAAACATTTAATTTAAAAAGGAACACAATGAGGGGGTTCATTTTGCCATAGAAATTATGATTAATGCTGAAGAAAGAAAATGAGGGCACATTTTGAGTGACTTCTCAAATCCTTCTTCTATTTCATTAAAAAATTCTGACATGCAGACTGAAACATGCACTTTTAATACCAGGAGCAGACTTCCATGGTGAACAGTAGTTTTACTACAGTGATCTAATGAGCAACTAGAGTGCTAACATTCAGAATTCATGGCAAATGTGTGACATATCTGAATACCTTCATGATGGAATCAAAGTAAAAAACTGAAAGCATTTCCGACTGAGGAGACTGCAGTACATGAGGAAATTAGGAAACTTCATAACAAATAAATCTCCCAAGATGGCCACCGGAGACAAAAGAGCCCAAATGTAGCCCAAAATCACCCAGATATAGCCCAAATATAGCCCAATGACAGAAGTGTGCAAAACACTTATTATTTTGTGTTTTTGCAGTGTTATATAGTGCAGACTTGTCAGGTATTGGAGTGCTTTACATGAGCATTGGTTACATCACACAAGAACAAATTCATTTTGGTTGTAGACATGGGGAGACTAAGTGATTTGACCAGAATCACAGAATGTCGAGCTGAAGCAGAAACTTCAACCTGGTTCCCCAGTTGCAAAGTCTGCAGTTCTGGAAGTAACACCACATCCTCTCCCTAAGTGCAACATTTAATCAAGTTGTCAACTAGATAAAAAAACATAAAGATAACAAATAATTTAAAAGTGCTTTGTCGCTATTTGAAAACTCAGAAAATATGTCCTTATTTTAGTCTTTTAGAGCACTAACCATAATTTTGATGCCAATGAGACCCTCTCATATATGTAATTTCTAAAGGAATGCTCTAGGTATTACAGTTTTGATTACATCAAGATGATGTCAGGCGTTCCACACTTTTGTAATAAATATAGAATGTTAGCAATCTAGTTGTTCATTAGGATACTGTTGAGAGGCAGAGGCCAGGGGCACGGACTCTGAAAATTGAAGGCAGGTAGGAGGGTGCAAAGGCAACAATTTAACCACACTGAGCAGGCAGGAAGGGCCGTGGAAGCACAACAGACTATGGAGGGCAGTGGAAAGGGGGGCAGGGGCAACAAACCAACAATACAGGACTTGCAAGAGAGGCTGTTGGAGGGAAGATCTATTACGGGTCAAGGAAGCTAGGGGCGGTCCCCAGAGCCCCGGGAGCCACCACAGAACTGAGCAGGAGAGTGAGTCAGGGACAAAAGGGGCACCTTAATTTGAGCCGGGGTGCCTAGGAACGCTTGCTCCAAAAATGAAGAAAACAGACATATGAGACATGGAATTGGAGGCAGAATACAATGGCAGTTTAATGAGAAGATGCAACTTCAAAGAAACCGCAGAATAGAGACATAAAGTACAAAATACAGAATCCAGATAATCATACAGCTGTCATGATATTCTCTGTATCTCAATTAATGGACTGACAGAGAGAGAGAGAAAACACATCTATAAATGCATCATGAGAAACAAGTTACACCAAGGAAAATGTTACCTAGGGACACTCACATTTACTCTTAGAGCAAGCATTCTGCAATTACAATACAACATCTTTTAAATGCAAAAGTAAGAGAACAATGGTTAAACATAACATGACATTTCATATAGGTAAAATAGAATAAGATACTTCAAGCAAAGCAGAGCAAGACATTTTAAGCAAAGGAAGACAAGAGCTCCCAGTTCTTGGGGAAAACCTGCACAGCCTGTTAACCTACATACAGACGGCGAGGTTGTCCGTCGATATCTGTGGGTGCTCCCTTTTTATATCATTTTGTGGGCTCCTTTGCACGCTACATCTACCTACGTATGCTACCCAAAAGCTTCGTCTGCAGATTTTACCAGACATTTCGTCATTTACCCACTTAATGCTGACAATGGACTGGGTGAAAAGGTCAGTCTCTCAGGCCAATCGCTTATCGTAAGTTCCATAGAGCAAGCAGAAAATAATGGGTATTGTACAGGAATTCAATATATTCATGTATAAAATCTCCTCAGTTCTCCTAACTTGACGCTCTGCGGTTGCCACTTCCTTAAAAGCGGGAAACCTGCCCAGGAAGCAAGTACCAGTCCAGGATGCAGCCTACTGTATGTCGACAGCTTCAGGGGGATGTTGAACTTTGATACCGAGCACGGAGCACTCGGGTAGGGTGGGGGCTACTAGTTTGGAGCAGAAGGCCTCGCAGACCTGCCTTCAGACTGCTATACACTAAAATTGCAGAGCTATGGTCAATTTAACAAAGAGGCCTACATATTGAACAGAAGGGCCTACACAGGGGTTTTATGCTGGCTGAGTGGTAAGGATGTCTCAGGATAATTATATAGCAACACAGGACCCGCTGGTCAATTTAATACGGCCTACAAATGCGGCTGGCAGGGCAAGGACAAGGGTCTCATACTTCAGGTGTGGACAGAACGGGCCAGGGGCCCCCTGTGATACAAAATCTACCCTCCTTCAAGGCTGTGGCAATGTAATAGACCATTGTGGGCAGAAGGAAGAGGCAATGGTAGTACAACCATACATGCCAACAGACCCGATTCAGCCAGGAAACGTCCAATGTTTTTAAGCTCAAATGGGCTTTATTTGATCTGTCTCCTGTCTACAATATCCTCTTTTTCAATGTAACTCAAAGGGGAAAATCAATAACCCAGTTTTTTTTCAAAATCTCCCTCTTACCAAGTTCAAAATGTTCGCAAGTATGGTACATTGGATCATGGAAGGAAATGGGATAGGGACATGGACTTGGATAACAGAGGACAGGAGAGAAATGGAGAGGTGCACCAAACTGACCCTGCAGGGCAGGCATCAGGGTTTGCAGCAGCACAATACACCACACAGGGCATGCAGGACGGGAGTGCAGCACAACAATCCATAGAAAGCAAGAGGGAGGGGACAGGACCATGCACATGGACAACAGAGAACAGAGGGGCAAGAGGCAATGGTAGCTAGCTGACCATAATGGACAGACAGGAGAGAAGGCTGCAGCATAACAGACCATAAAGGGCAGGAGGGACGGATCAGGGGCATTACAATGGAACAGACAAGCCAGAAGGGAGGGAGTAGGGGTCTGCACATGTAAACAGAGGGCTGGGGGCAAGGGGGCAGGGCAGGAGCAGCAAGATGGCCATGGAGGTCAGGCAGGATGGGCACTAGAAGCAAGACACAACATGAAGAGCAACAGTGAGACTGTGATGGCATACACACAGACCATGGAGGGAAGGTGGGAGGGGGTCAGGGGCAGCTAACTGACCACACAGGGAAGGTGGGAGGGGCCATGGCAGCACAGAAGACCATGCATAGCAAGTGGGAGGGTTAGTGGCAGCACAATGGCTATGATGGGCAAGAAGGAGGGTGCAGGGGCATGCACAAAGGACGATGGAGGATAGAAGGGAGGGTCAGGACCTGTGCACAGACAAGAAAGTTCAGGGGAAGGGGCCTCACAACAGACCACACGGGGCAGGCAGGAGGAGCAGTTGCAGCACAACAGACCAAGGAGGGCAGAAGGGTGTGGCAGTACAATGGGCCATGTAGGACAGGAGGAAGAGGATAGAGGCATGGCATGTGGACAGGCAGGGTGGAGGTGGCAGGGACAGGTTACAGTCATCTGACAATGCTAGGCAGGTGGGAGGGGAGTGGCAGCTCAACAGAACACTCAGAGTAGATAGGAGTGGCAGGTCCATGGGACATGGTGGGCAAAAAGGATGGAGCAGGGGCATGCACAAAGACATCGGAGGGCAGGGGGAAGGAGAATAGGGGCAGCAAGCTAAGCACAGAGTTTAAGCAGGAGGTCAATGATGGGGCATAGAATTGGGCAATGGAGGGCAGGAGGAGTGGACTGGTACATCATACTAAATTGAGGGCAGTGGCAGCACATCAGACCATGCATGGCAGGAGGGAGGAGGCTAGTCCATGGATTCACACAACAGAGGATAGGGAGGAGGGGGATGGGGCAGCAAGCTAACTGTTCAGAGAAGGCGGGTATTAGAAACTTTATTGTTTTTAAAACATTTTGTCTGTGCAAACTACTTAAAAAATGAACAAGTATGCAGCATAATCTCACTTTTATTCAGGAAGAAGAAGACGTTAGTGACTGTGACTCCGGGCTCACTTGGCAAAAACACCCCCTGACCCTCCACCCCCTATCGCAAAATGTAATGCCCGTGAAAAGGGTAGGTGAACACAGTGTTATATAGAACATAGTCCTGAGAGCACGATTGAAAATGAAAACTAGATATAGTGTATGGTATAAACTATGCACCAAAAAGTGTGATATAAGATGAACCAGGCGTGAAATATAATATGCAATACATTGTGCGCAATGACAGATTCATTGGAGAGCGCGAGATAGCACAGGCACTAGCGCGTGCTATGCGATATGCGCCTTGGAGTGTAATATGCACAGGGCAGTGTTGTGTAACCTAACTAGTCTCTAAAGTTGTAATATAAAATATGTGCTGGGGAGTGTAACGTTGCATATGCACTGTGACAAAGATATGGATCCCAAATTGTAATATGTATGGCATAGCACTGTGCGTTATAACATAGGCATCGAGGAAGGCACGTTAGATGGGGCAATATAACCCGTGCGAAGACAAGTGTGGCATGACATTTTCACGGGGTGGTGTTACAGTGCACATGGGCTAGAGAGTGTCATAGCATATGCACTAGCTAGTGGAATACAATACAGAGGTGTGTGGCACTCAGCAGGCAATGGTGGGTGTAACGCTCTGTCAGGAGCGCGCTGTGACTCGCAAGTAGATAGGAGTGGCAGGTCCATGGGACATGGTGGGCAAAAAGGATGGAGCAGGGGCATGCACAAAGACATCGGAGGGCAGGGGGAAGGAGAATAGGGGCAGCAAGCTAAGCACAGAGTTTAAGCAGGAGGTCAATGATGGGGCATAGAATTGGGCAATGGAGGGCAGGAGGAGTGGACTGGTACATCATACTAAATTGAGGGCAGTGGCAGCACATCAGACCATGCATGGCAGGAGGGAGGAGGCTAGTCCATGGATTCACACAACAGAGGATAGGGAGGAGGGGGATGGGGCAGCAAGCTAACTGTTCAGAGAAGGTGGGTATTAGAAACTTTATTGTTTTTAAAACATTTTGTCTGTGCAAACTACTTAAAATATGAACAAGTATGCAGCATAATCTCACTTTTATTCAGGAAGAAGAAGACGTTAGTGACTGTGACTCCGGGCTCACTTGGCAAAAACACCCCCTGACCCTCCACCCCCTATCGCAAAATGTAATGCCCGTGAAAAGGGTAGGTGAACACAGTGTTATATAGAACATAGTCCTGAGAGCACGAAGACAAGTGTGGCATGACATTTTCACGGGGTGGTGTTACAGTGCACATGGGCTAAAGAGTGTCATAGCATATGCACTAGCTAGTGGAATACAATACAGAGGTGTGTGGCACTCGGCAGGCAATGGTGGGTGTAACACAGCATTGGGCTCTGTCAGGAGCGCGCTGTGACTCGCAAGTGATGTTCGTCCCCTTTCCAGAGAGTAAAATAAAAAGTATTACACATCCGGCAGTGGATGTGTGTTTTATTAACTGTGAGGGGGGTTTCTTGCATAGTTTTGGTCGAATTTTTGTCGAATCCCCTTTGAATGGCTTGGTGTGCATGTGTATTAAATGTGCCCGTCAATAGCTACCCATGTTTGTATAAATAAACGACAAGGGTGTCTACCGGGATTAGGCACGGTAGAGCATCAGACATGTCAGAGCTTCACTAGTGGTGTAAATACATTCCACGTGGGTTAATTGCATGCATAGTCGCCTTTTAATGAATATCACGCAAATCGTCATGGTGATAGGTACGTACGGTTTGTCCAGCATGTCCTAGGTGTGTCTATAAATATATATTTTTTAAAAATAATAAAAAACAGTGGCCGGCCCTGGGGATTGGGGTCAAAAAAATATAATTAGGAGACAGGCCCTGGGGGATGGGGTCATCAGGGCCAATAAATTAGAATAAGAAGGGGAACCACACAGCCCCCCTTCTTAAAAAAATAAAATAAATAAAAGACTGGCATCGTGCCGGAGGCCATGCCCCCTCCATGCAGCACTCTGCAAACGCGCCCCCAACAGGCATCTCCAGTATGCGCCAGGGAGCTGCGCTGCAGACAGGTGTTCTGAGGCCAAGCCCCTTTTTACACCTCTCTGCAATGCAGCTCTGTGGCGCTTACTGGAGGTACCTAGTGGTCTAGTGTGACCCTAGGGACCCTTAGGATTCAAGGGGACTTAATCTCTCAACTTAGAACAGCCACAGGGCGCGTTTACACAGTGGTGAAGGGAGGGGACGGGGCCTGAGGTGACGTGTGCAAACACGCACCATGGCACGTTTTAAATTGGGGATATAATTTCCCTTCAATACTGAGGGCCCCTGGGGGCTAACTAGCCCACCAAGTGCTTCCAGTAAGCGCCACTGAGCTGCATTGCAGAGAGGTGGTCCAGGCCGTGCCACTTTTTACACCTCTCTGCAACGCAGCTCTGTGGCACTTACTGGAGGTACCTAGTGGGCTAGTTGGACCCTAGGGACCCTCAGGACTCAAATGAACTTAATCTCCCAACTAAAAACGGACACAGGGCGTGTTTACACAATGGTGAAAGGAGGGGACGGGGCCTGAGTTAACGTGTGCAAAAACGCCCTGTGGCCTGTTTTAAGAGGTAGTTTTAATCCCCATGCCCTATTATATACTAGGGGCTTATAGAGGAGGTAAGGCTAATCACAGGGGGACCCCAACGCATAATGTTCCCTAGTGTATGTAGGTGTTTTCACTGTATTCTAAGTGTCTTTTAACATAGCACTGGCTCTAGGACTGGTTAGTCAGACTCAGTTACCACCAGTATCCGTCTGAAAAAGTTGAGGGTACAGGATGATTTTGCAACAAGGCTTCTTTCTGCTCTTCTTTTTGTTCTTTCTGCACGTTATCCTTCTTCCTGCACTTATCTTCGTATTTGAGGACTTCTGTTGCTTCTTTCTGCACTTCTTTTGTTTCTTTCTGTGCATTTTTTCTTCTTTCTTCACATGTCCTATCTCTGTAGGCATAGTTAGAAATTAGCATTTAAAAAACCTTTGAAATTAACAGAAAAAACCATAGGTTTCAGGCACGTTATAGTTAGGAATTAGCATTTAAAAAACCTCAGAAATTCACTGAAAAAACCATAGGTTTCAGGGGTGTTATAGTTAGCTGGACTTTTCACTTGTACAAAACCATTGAAATTCCCCCGTTATAGTTAGTTCAGCTAACTATAACTCGCGCGCCCGCAATGCACTGCTGATGACGTCACATATTACATCACTCATGACATGGTCAGTGACATCACTCATGACATCACTGATGACATCTCAAATGACATCACTGATGACATCACTGATGACATCATCCTTGTGATAGAGTGGCAGACCTCCTCTCACCCTAATATAACCTTTGATACACACATTCAAAAATAGAGACTAAAATTTTCAAAACAATGGACATACCAATACCAGTTACAACAACCTCTTCAGTAATTCTAAGATCCACATACACATCCACTCATTCACCAACAGTCCAATACAGTCACTCATACATGTACTCACTCATCATATGTACTCATACACCTATACATCCTGTTACACAATGCCACTCATCCATAGAGTTACTCACACACATAGTCACTCATGCTAATAAAGAATCAAACATACATTTACTTGCATATACAGTTATACACACACCACCACACTTACTTCTACGGAAACTTACACATACTTAGTCTTTTAAACAATCACTTATAGAAACACATACTTATTCATACAGGAACTCTTTCAATCTCTCACTCTCACATATACTCACATATATACACCAATAGTCACATATACTAGTTTAAAACATATGTAGTTACTCATAAAGACACTATTGAGACAGTCATTCACTCACTAACACACCCATACACACACTCATCCACCCATACAGTCCTGCACACATACTGTGTTCAACACATACAAGCAGTGAGTCACTCATTCATGCACCTATGCACTACGTAATACCCCCACCGAACCATGCAGACACTCAGACTGATACTCAAAAAACCAACTAATAACCTATATAGACACCCATGTAGCTACTCACCAACCCATGCAGCCACTTATACACAAAGTGAGAGACTGATACAGATATTTACATATTTAAACATTACTCACTAAGCCATGTATTCACTATGATACACTTAATCAGTCAGTTACACAATCAATTTTTCAAAAACAAATCATCCATTTAGACACTTATATACCCATTTATTCTTCCATCGACCTTGAGATATACATATATAAAACATATTTAATTTTCAGAATAACACACATTCACTGGATGATGTCATCAGTGATGTCATCAGTGATGTCATTTGAGATGTCATCAGTGATGTCATGAGTGATGTCACTGACCATGTCATGAGTGATGTAATATGTGACGTCATCAGCAGTGCATTGCGGGCGCGCGAGTTATAGTTAGCTGAACTAACTATAACGGGGGAATTTCAATGGTTTTGTACAAGTGAAAAGTCCAGCTAACTATAACACCCCTGAAACCTATGGTTTTTTCAGTGAATATAAACATATATATAAACTGCATATCTATATAAATACAAATATAAATGCATGCATGCATATACATATATGCATGTTATGTACATGAAATTTTGAAAAACACTAATAAAAGCAAAGCTAAAAAGCCACCTAATTACAAACAGAATTGCTTTAACTTAAACGAGGGTGAGACCTATTGCATTTTCAATGCTTGTTTACTTTGGTTCCATCAAGAAGGCATTCAGATGTGACACATTTGCCATAAATTCTGAATGGTAGCACTCTAGTTCTTCATTAGATCACTGTAGTAAAGCTACTGCTCACCAGGGAAGTCTGCTGCTGGTATTCAAAGTGCATGTTTCAGTCTGCATGTCAGAACCTTTTAATGAAATAGAAGAGGATTTGAGAAGTCAAAATGTGCCCTAATTTTTCTTTCTGCAGCACTAATCATAATTTCTATGGCAAAATGAACCCCCTCATTTTGTTCCTTTGCAAATTAAATGTTTTAAGTGTTACCACTTTATTCCAATCAAGATGGCTTCAGGTGTGCCATACTTTTGTCATAAGTAAGACTGTTAGCGCTCTCGTTGTTCTTTAAAACACTCTGGGATTTCTGTCATTGGGCTATACTTGGGCTACATCTCGGTGATATTTGTGCTACACTTGGGCTCTTTTGTCTCTGGTGGCCATCTTGGGAGACTTGTTATGACGTTTCCTAATTTCCTCATTTACTACAGTCTCCTCAGTAGGCATACTGTCAGTTTTTTACTTTGATTCAATGAAGAAGGCATTCAGATGTGTCACACATTTGCCATAAATTCAGAATGTTAGCACTCTAGTTGCTCATTAGATCACTGTAGTAAAGCTACTGCTCACCAGGGAAGTGTGCTGCTGGTATTGAAAGTGCATGTTTCAGTCTGCATGTCAGAATTCTTTAATGAAATAGAAGAGGATTTGAGATGTCACTCAAAATGTGCCATAATTTTTCTTTCTGCAGCACTAATCATACATTCTATGGCAAAATGAACCCCCTCATTGTGTTCCTTTTTAAATTAAATGTTTTAAGAGTTACCACTTTATTCTTATCAAGATGGCTTCAGGTGTGCCATACGTTTATCATAAGTAGGATTGTTAGCGCTCTAGTTGTTCTTTGGAACACTCTGGGAAGCTGCAGTAGAACACATGGAATCAACTGACAGTCTCTGCCCTTGTTGGATGTACATGTTTTACTGAGAATGTCAGACTTCATTCTCACATGACTAAGAAAGATAATGTGAATTTACAGAAAATATGCTCTCAGTTTAGCTTATAGATCACCTTCCAAACCTCTGTGGGAAAAGCATGTGAAAATAGTTTTCTCTCAAACATGATACATGATATCCCAGCAGAAGGCTTTTTCACATGGTAAAATCACCTTAGAACATACCACAATTCCTAAAATGAGTATGGTACCATCAACAAATGATTTATAATGTAACTAAAGTCTTAAAACCTTCTATTAACTGCAATGCTTTTTAATGAGGTGCTATCATGTATATTTTTCCCAAGATGGCTGCCAACACTTCTTGGATGAAGTGCTGACAGCCAATCAGATCTCACGATGAGATGTGTGGTTAGGCTCCGCCCAGATATATATGTGATTTTACTTTTGATTTTCTCAGGAACTACTGAACGGATTTACACCATTTAAGCAAAAGGCACGACTCTGAACCAAGGTCTACCTTTCTGCCAAATTTGGTGTAATTCCGTTCAGCAGTTCGGGCTGTAGCTGCGTCAACAGGTCCTATGGGAAATTGCATGGGGAAAATGCGTTTTGGGACCCCCGTTTTCTCAGCCCCCGCTTGACGAATCACCACAAAACTTTCAGGATAGGAGCGGACTGGAGCTGGCCAAAATAATGGAAAATTTTGCGAAGATTCGTCAACCGGCGCCAGACTTATTGGGAATAGAATGTTGCAGATTTCCTATAAAAAATAGGTCCTAACTATAACTACCTACTGGCGACTACCAGTAGGTAATATATATATATATATATATATATATATATATAGATATATAGATATAGTTATATAGATATATATATTATCTACTGGTGGACGCCAGAAGATAGTTATAGTTAGGACCTAGTTTCCATAGGAAAAGCGTTTTTTCTTTTCCCAATAACTTTGGCACCGGGTGACAAATCTTCGCAAAATTTTCAATTTTCAAAACTTGTGGCCCGCTCCGGTCAGCTCCTATCTTACCAGATTCGGGGTGATTCGCCAAGTGGGGGCTGAGAAAAAAACGTGTTTTCTCCATGTTATTTCCCATAGGAAACTTTAGACACGACTACATCCCGAACTGCTAAACGGAATTACACCAAATTTGGCAAAAAGGTAGCCCTTGGTTCAGAAAGAGACCTTCTTTTTAAATGGTGTAAATCCGTTCAGTAGTTCCTGAGAAATTCAAAAAATAGCGGTCAAAAAATCAATTTCCCATAGGAAAGTTTAGACACGGTTACAGCTGAAACTGCTGAACGGAATTACACCAAATTTGGCAAAAAGGTGTTACTTGGTTCATAAAGCGACCTTTTGTTTAAATGGTTTAAATCCGTTCAGTAGTTTTCAAGATATTAAAGGAAAAAAATTGTTATATAACTGGGAAGGAACTTCACAAGCACAAGCTTAGCTCTAATTGGCTACCAACACTTCAATCCAGGAAGTGTTGGCAGCCATCTTGGAGCAATGCTTTTTAGGTCTCGCCTAGCGATGCAGCGCATGCGCTGCAAACTACACAAACACCACTGCACTGTCCTAAACCCTAAAACAATACCCCAGCACGACCCCCTACACTGCCCGAACACCACTGCACTGCCCTAAACCCTGAAACACCACCCCAGCACGACCCCCTACACTGCCCGAACACCACTGCACTGCCCTAAACCCTGAAACACCACCCCCAGCACAACCCCCTACACTGTCCGAACACCACTGCACTGCCCTAAACCCTGAAACACCACCCCCAGCAAGACCCCCTACACTACCCGAAAACCACTGCCCTAAACCCTGAAACACAACCCCCTAAACTGCCCGAACACCACTGCACTGCCCTAAACCCTGAAACACCAACCCCAGCATGACCCCTACACTGCCTGAACACCACTGCACTGCCCTAAACCCTGAAAGACCAGCCCCAGCACAAACCCTACACTGCCTCAACACCACTGCACTGTCCTAAACCCTGAATGACCAGCCCCAGCAAGACCCCCTACACTACCCGAACACAACTGCAATGCCCTAAACCCTGAAACACCGGCCACAGCATGACCCCTACACTGCCCGAACACCACTGCACTGCCCTAAACCCTGAAACAGCAGCCCCAGCACGACCCACTACACTGCCCGAACACCACTGCACTGCCCTAAACCCTGAAACACCACCCTCAGCACGACCCCCTACACTGCCCCAACACCACTGCACTATCCTAAACCCCGAAACACCACCCCCAGCAAGACCCCATACACTGCCTTAACACCACTGCCCTAAAACCCGAAACACCACCCCCAGCAAGACCCCCTACACTGCCCGAACACCACTGCACTAAACCCCGAAACACCACCCACAGCAAAACCCCCTACACTGCCCGAACACCACTGCACTGCTCTAAACCCTGAAACACCACCACCAGCACGACCCCCTACTCTGCCCGAACACCACTGCTCTGCCCTAAACCCTGAAACACTACCCCCAGCACGACCCCTATACTGCCCGAACACCACTGCACTGCCCTAAACCCTGAAACACCAGCCCCAGTACAACCGCCTACACTGCCCGAACACTACTGCACAGCCCTAAACCCTGAAATACCAGCCCCAGCACGATCCCCTACACTGCCCGAACACTACTGCATTGCCCTAAACCCTGAAACACCACCCCCCGCACGACCCCCTACACAGTCCGAACACCACTGCAATGCCCAAAACCCTGAAACACTACCCCGCACGACCCCCTACACTGCCTGAACACCACTGCACTGCCCTAAACCCTGAAACAACACCCCCGCACGACCCCCTACAATGCCCGAACACCACTGCACTGCCCTAAACCCTGAAACACCATCTCCCACACGACCCCCTACACTGCCCAAACACTACTGCATTACCCTAAACCCTGAAACACCATCCCCGCATGACCACCTTCACTGCCCGAACACCACTGCACTGCCCTAAACCCTGAAACACCGCACCCCCGCACGACTCCCTATACTGCCCGAACACCACTGCACTGCCCTAAACCCTGAAACACCGCCCCCACACGACCCCCTACACTGCTCGAACACCAGTGCACTGCCCTAAACCCTGAAACACCACACCCCTGAACAATCCCCTACACTGCCCGAACACCACTGCACTGCCCTAAACCCTGAAACACCACCCCCAGCTCGACTCCTCTACACTGCCCGAACACCACTGCAATGCCTTAAACCCTGAAACACGAGCCCCAGCATGACCCCCACACTGCCCGAACACCACTGCACTGCTCTAAACCCTGAAACACCAGCTCCAGTACGACCCACTTACTGCCCAAACACCGCTGCACTGCGCTAAACCCTGAAACACCAGCCCCAGCATGACCTCCTACACTGCCCTAACACCACTGCACTGCCCTAAACCCTGAAACACCACCCCTAGCACGACCCCCTACACTGCCCGAACACCACTGCACTGCCCTAAACCCTGAAACACCACCCTCAGCACGACCCCCTACACTGACCCAACACCACTTTTTTACCCCAAAACCCCGAAACACCACCCCCAGTAAGACGCCCTACACTAAACCAACACCACTGCACTGCCCTAAACCCCGAAACACCACCCCCACCAAGAACCCCTACACTGCCTGAACACAACTGCCCTAAAACCCAAAACACCACCCCAGCAAGACCCCATACACTGCCCGAACACCACTGCACTAAACCCCGAAACACCACCCCCAGCAAGACCCCTACACTGCCCGAACACCACTGCACTGCCCTAAACCCTGAAACACCACCCCCAGCAAGACCCCCTATACTGCCCGAACACCACTGCACTGCCCTAAACCCTGAACACCACCCCCTGCATGACCCCCTACACTGCCCGAACATGACTGCACTGCCCTAAACCCTAAACACCACCCTCAGCATGACCCCCTACACTGACCCAACACCACTTTTTTACCCCAAAACCCCGAAACACCACCCCCAGTAAGACGCCCTACACTGAACCAACACCACTGCACTGCCCTAAACCCCGAAACACCACCCCCACCAAGAACCCCTACACTGCCTGAACACAACTGCCCTAAAACCCAAAACACCACCCCAGCAAGACCCCCTACACTGCCCGAACACCACTGCACTAAACCCCGAAACACCACCCCCAGCAAGACCCCCTACACTGCCCGAACACCACTGCACTGCCCTAAACCCTGAAACACCACCCCCAGCAAGACCCCCTATACTGCCCGAACACCACTGCACTGCCCTAAACCCTGAACACCACCCCCTGCATGACCCCCTACACTGCCCGAACATGACTGCACTGCCCTAAACCCTAAACACCACCCCAGCACGACCCCCTACTCTGCCCGAACACCACTGCTCTGCCCTAAACCTTGAAACACTACCCCCAGCACGACCCCTATACTGCCCGAACACCACTGCACTGCCCAAAACCCTGAAACACTAGCCTCAGTATGACCACCTACACTGCCTGAACACCCCCGCACTGCCTAAACCCTGAAACACAAGCCCCAGTACAACCACCTTCACTGCCCGAACACCACTGCACTGCCCTAAACCCTGAAACACCAGCCCCAGCACGACCCCCTACACTGCCCGAACACCAATGCACTGCCCTAAACCCTGAAACACCACCCCAGCATGACCCCTACACTGCCCGAATACCACAACACTGCCCTAAACCCTGAAACACCACCCTCAGCACGACCCCCTGCACTGCCCCAACACCACTGCACTACCCTAAACCCCGAAACACCACCCCCAGCAGAACCCCCTTCACTGCCCCAACACCACTGCACTGCCCTAAACCCCGAAACACCACACCCACCAAGACCCCCCACACTGCACAAACACCACTGCCCTAAAACCTAAAACACCACCCCAGCAAGACCCCCTACATTGCCCGAACACCACTACCCTAAACCCCGAAACACCACCCCCAGCAAGACCCCCTACACTGCCCGAACACCACTGCACTAAACCCCGAAACACCACCCACAGCAAGACCCCCTACACTGCCCGAACACCACTGCACTGCTCTAAATCCTGAAACACCACCACCAGCACGACCCCCTAATCTGCCCAAACACCACTGCTCTGCCCTAAACCCTGAAACACTACCCTCAGCACGACCCCTATACTGCCTGAACACCACTGCACTGCCCTAAACCCTGAAACACCAGCCCCAGTACAAACGCCTACACTGCCCGAACACTACTGCACAGCCCTAAACCCTGAAATACCAGCTCGAGCACGATCCCCTACACTGCCCGAACACTACTGCACTGCCCTAAACCCTGAAACACCACCCCCAGCAAGACCCCCTATACTGCCCGAACACCACTGCACTGCCATAAACCCTGAACACCACCCCCTGCATGACCCCCTACACTGCCCGAACATGACTGTACTGCCCTAAACCCTAAACACCACCCCCAGCACGACCCCCTACACTGACCCAACACCACTTTTTTACCCCGAAACACCACCCCCAGTAAGACGCCCTACAATGAACCAACACCACTGCACTGCCCTAAACCCCGAAACACCACCCCCACCAAGAACCCCTACACTGCCTGAACACAACTGCCCTAAAACCCAAAACACCACCCCAGCAAGACCCCCTACACTGCCCGAACACCACTGCACTAAACCCCGAAACACCACCCCCAGCAAGACCCCCTACACTGCCCGAACACCACTGCACTGCCCTAAACCCTGAAACACCACCCCCAGCAAGACCCCCTATACTGCCCGAACACCACTGCACTGCCCTAAACCCTGAACACCACCCCCTGCATGACCCCCTACACTGCCCGAACATGACTGCACTGCCCTAAACCCTAAACACCACCCCAGCACGACCCCCTACTCTGTCCGAACACCACTGCTCTGCCCTAAACCCTGAAACACTACCCCCAGCACAACCCCTATAGTGCCCGAACACCACTGCACTGCACAAAACCCTGAAACACTAGCCTCAGTATGACCACCTACACTGCCTGAACACCCCCGCACTGCCTAAACCCTGCAACACCAGCCCCAGTACAACCACCTTCACTGCCCGAACACCACTGCACTGCCCTAAACCCTGAAACACCAGCCCCAGCACGACCCCCTACATTGCCCAAACACCAATGCACTGCCCTAAACCCTGAAACACCACCCCAGCATGACCCCTACACTGCCCGAATACCACAACACTGCCCTAAACCCTGAAACACCACCCTCAGCACAACCCCCTGCACTGCCCCAACACCACTGCACTACCCTAAACCCCGAAACACCACCCCCAGCAGAACCCCCTTCACTGCCCCAACACCACAGCACTGCCCTAAACCCCGAAACACCACACCCACCAAGACCCCCCACACTGCACGAACACCACTGCCCTAAAACCTAAAACACCACCCCAGCAAGACCCCCTACACTGCCCGAACACCACTACCCTAAACCCCGAAACACCACCCCCAGCAAGACCCCCTACACTGCCCGAACACCACTGCACTAAACCCCGAAACACCACCCACAGCAAGACCCCCTACACTGCCCGAACACCACTGCACTGCTGTAAATCCTGAAACACCACCACCAGCACGACCCACTAATCTGCCCAAACACCACTGCTCTGCCCTAAACCCTGAAACACTACCCCCAGCACGACCCCTATACTGCCTGAACACCACTGCACTGCCCTAAACCCTGAAACACCAGCCCCAGTACAAACGCCTACACTGCCCGAACACTACTGCACAGCCCTAAACCCTGAAATACCAGCTCGAGCACGATCCCCTACACTGCCCGAACACTACTGCACTGCCCTAAACCCTGAAACACCACCCCCAGCAAGACCCCCTATTCTGCCCGAACACCACTGCACTGCCCTAAACCCTGAACACCACCCCCTGCATGACCCCCTACACTGCCCGAATATGACTGTACTGCCCTAAACCCTAAACACCACCCCAGCACGACCCCCTACTCTGTCCGAACACCACTGCTCTGCCCTAAACCCTGAAACACTACCCCCAGCACAACCCCTATAGTGCCCGAACACCACTGCACTGCACAAAACCCTGAAACACTAGCCTCAGTATGACCACCTACACTGCCTGAACACCCCCGCACTGCCTAAACCCTGCAACACCAGCCCCAGTACAACCACCTTCACTGCCCGAACACCACTGCACTGCCCTAAACCCTGAAACACCAGCCCCAGCACGACCCCCTACATTGCCCAAACACCAATGCACTGCCCTAAACCCTGAAACACCACCCCAGCATGACCCCTACACTGCCCGAATACCACAACACTGCCCTAAACCCTGAAACACCACCCTCAGCACAACCCCCTGCACTGCCCCAACACCACTGCACTACCCTAAACCCCGAAACACCACCCCCAGCAGAACCCCCTTCACTGCCCCAACACCACAGCACTGCCCTAAACCCCGAAACACCACACCCACCAAGACCCCCCACACTGCACGAACACCACTGCCCTAAAACCTAAAACACCACCCCAGCAAGACCCCCTACACTGCCCGAACACCACTACCCTAAACCCCGAAACACCACCCCCAGCAAGACCCCCTACACTGCCCGAACACCACTGCACTAAACCCCGAAACACCACCCACAGCAAGACCCCCTACACTGCCCGAACACCACTGCACTGCTGTAAATCCTGAAACACCACCACCAGCACGACCCACTAATCTGCCCAAACACCACTGCTCTGCCCTAAACCCTGAAACACTACCCCCAGCACGACCCCTATACTGCCTGAACACCACTGCACTGCCCTAAACCCTGAAACACCAGCCCCAGTACAAACGCCTACACTGCCCGAACACTACTGCACAGCCCTAAACCCTGAAATACCAGCTCGAGCACGATCCCCTACACTGCCCGAACACTACTGCACTGCCCTAAACCCTGAAACACCACCCCCAGCAAGACCCCCTATTCTGCCCGAACACCACTGCACTGCCCTAAACCCTGAACACCACCCCCTGCATGACCCCCTACACTGCCCGAATATGACTGTACTGCCCTAAACCCTAAACACCACCCCCAGCACGACCCCCTACACTGACCCAACACCACTTTTTTACCCCAAAACCCCAAAACACCACCCCCAGTCAGACGCCCTACAATGAACCAACACCACTGCACTGCCCTAAACCCCGAAACACCACCCCACCAAGAACCCCTACACTGCCTGAACACAACTGCCCTAAAACCCAAAACACCACCCCAGCAAGACCCCCTACACTGCCCGAACACCACTGCACTAAACCCCGAAACACCACCCCCAGCAAGACCCCCTACACTGCCTGAACACCACTGCACTGCCCTAAACCCTGAAACACCACCCCCAGCAAGACCCCCTATACTGCCCGAACACCACTGCACTGCCCTAAACCGTGAACACCACCCCCTGCATGACCCCCTACACTGCCCGAACATGACTGCACTGCCCTAAACCCTAAACACCACCCCAGCACGACCCCCTACTCTGCCCGAACACCACTGCTCTGCCCTAAACCCTGAAACACTACCCCCAGCACGACCCCTATAGTGCCCGAACACCACTGCACTGCCCAAAACCCTGAAACACTAGCCTCAGTATGACCACCTACACTGCCTGAACACCCCCGCACTGCCTAAACCCTGAAACACCAGCCCCAGTACAACCACCTTCACTGCCCGAACACCACTGCACTGCCCTAAACCCTGAAACACCAGCCCCAGCACGACCCCTACACTGCCCGAACACCAATGCACTGCCCTAAACCCTGAAACACCACCCCAGCATGACCCCTACACTGCCCGAATACCACAACACTGCCCTAAACCCTGAAACACCACCCTCAGCACGACCCCCTGCACTGCCCCAACACCACTGCACTACCCTACCCTAAACCCTGAAACACCACCCCCAGCAGAACCCCCTTCACTGCCCCAACACCACTGCACTGCCCTAAACCCCGAAACACCACACCCACCAAGACCCCCCACACTGCACGAACACCACTGCCCTAAAACCCAAAACACCACCCCAGCAAGACCCCCTACACTGCCCGAACACCACTACCCTAAACCCCGAAACACCACCCCCAGCAAGACCCCCTACACTGCCCGAACACCACTGCACTAAACCCCAAAACACCACCCACAGCAAGACCCCCTACACTGCCCGAACACCACTGCACTGCTCTAAATCCTGAAACACCACCACCAGCACGACCCCCTAATCTGCCCAAACACCACTGCTCTGCCCTAAACCCTGAAACACTACCCCCAGCACGACCCCTATACTGCCCGAACACCACTGCACTGCCCTAAACCCTGAAACACCAGCCCCAGTACAAACGCCTACACTGCCCGAACACTACTGCACAGCCCTAAACCCTGAAATACCAGCCCCAGCACGATCCCCTACACTGCCCGAACACTACTGCACTGCCCTAAACCCTGAAGCACCACCCCCCGCCCGACCCCCTACACAGTCCGAACACCACTGCAATGCCCAAAACCCTGAAACACCACCCCCGCACAACCCCCTACACTGCCTGAACACCACTGCACTGCCCTAAACCCTGAAACAACACCCCCGCACGACCCCCTACAATGCCCGAACACCACTGCACTGCCCTAAACCCTGAAACACCATCTCCCGCACGACCCCCTACACTGCCCAAACACTACTGCACTACCCTAAACCCTGAAACACCAGCGCCGCATGACCACCTTCACTGCCCGAACACCACTGCACTGCCCTAAACCCTGAAACACCGCACCCCCGCACGACCCCCTATACTGCCCGAACACCACTGCACTGCCCTAAACCCTGAAACACCACCCCCACACGACCCCCTACACTGCTCGAACACCAGTGCACTGCCCTAAACCCCGAAACACCACACCCCTGAACAACCCCGTACACTGCCCGAACACCACTGCACTGCACTAAACCCTGAAACACCACCCCCAGCTCGACCCCTCTACACTGCCCGAACACCACTACAATGCCTTAAACCCTGAAACACCAGCCCCAGCATGACCCCCACACTGCCCGAACACCACTGCACTGCTCTAAACCCTGAAACACCAGCCCCAGTACGACCCACTATACTGCCCAAACACCACTGCACTGCCAAAACCCTGAAACACTAGGCCCAGCACTACCCCTCACACTGCCCAAACACCACTGCACTGCCTAAACCCTGAAACACCACCCCTGCACTACCACCTACACTACCCAAACACCACTGCACTACCCTAAACACTGAAACACCACCCCCTGCACGACGCCCTACATTGCCCGAACACTACTGCACTGCCCTGTACCCTGAAACACCATCCCCAGCACGACCCCTACACTGCCCGAACACCACTGCTCTGCCCTAATCCCTGAAACACCAGCCCTAGCCCCAGCATGACCCCCTACTCTGCCTGAACACCACTGCACTGCCCTAAACCCTGAAACACCAGCCCCAACACGTCCCCTACACTGCCCAAACACCACTGCACTGCCCTTAACCCTGAAACACTTGCCCCAGCACTACCCCTACACTATCCAAAGACCACTGCACTACGCTAAACCCTAAACAACTATCCCCAGCACGACCCCCTACACGACCCAAAGACCACTACACTACCCAAAACCCTAAAACACTACCCCCAGCATGACCCCTACACTACCCAAACACCACTGCACTACCCTAAACCCTAAAACACTACCCCGGGCACGACCCTCTTTACTACCCAAACACCACTGCACTACCCTAAACCCTAAAACACTACCCCTGCATGACCCCCTGCACTACCCAAAGACCAATGCACTACCCTAAATCCTAAATCACAACCCCCTACACTACACATACACTGCTGAACTACCCTAAAACACTAACCCCTGCACGATCCCCTACAATACACAAACACCACTACACTACCCTAAACCATAAAATAGTACCCACTACACTCAACAAAAACCACTGCACTAACCTAAACCTTAAAACACTACCCGCAGCAGTACCCCCTACACTACCCAAACACAATTGCACTACCCTAAATCCTAAAACACTACCCCCAGCAGTACCCCCTACACTACCCAAACACCACTGCACTACCCTAAACCCTAAACCACTACCCCCAGCACGACCCCCTACACTACCCAAACACCACTGCACTACCCTAAACCCTAAAACTCTTCCCCCAGCATGACCCCCTACAATACCCAAACACCACTGCACTACCCTAAACCCTAAAACACTACCCCCAGCACGATTCCCTACACTACCCAAACACCACTGCACTTCCCTAAACCCTAAATCTACCCCAGAACGACCCCCTACACTAACCAAACACCACTGCACTACCCTAAACCCTAAAATTACCCTCAGCACACCACCCCCTACACAACCCAAACATGACTGCACTACCCTAGACCCTAAATCTACCCTTAGCACGACCCCCTACACTACCCAAACACCACTGCACTACCCTAAACTCCAAAACACTACCCCCAGTACGACCCATTACACTACCCAAACACCTCTGCACTACCCTAAACCCTAAAACACTACCCCCAGCACGACCCCCTACAGTACACAAACACCAATGCACTGCCCTAAACCCTGAATCACTACCCCAGAACGACCCCCTACACTGCCAAACACCACTGCACTGCCCTAAACCCTGAAACACCACCCCCAGCAAGAACCCCTACACTGCCTGAACATCACTGCCCTAAACCCTGAAACACCACCCCCAGCAAGACCCCCTACACTGCCCGAACACCACTGCATTAAAACCTGCAACACCACCCCCAGCAAAATCCCCTACACTGCCCGAACACCACTGCACTGCCCTAAACCCTGAAATACCACCTCCTGCACGACCCCCTACACTGCCCGAACACCACTGCACTGCCCTAAAACTCTGAAACACCATCCCCTGCACGAACCCCTACACTGCCCAAAAACCTCTGCACTGGCCTAAACCCTGAAACACCACCCCAGCATGACCCACTACACTGCCCTAACACCACTGCACTGCCCTAATCCCTAAAAATCACCCCCAGCATGACCCCCTACTCTGCTTGAACACCACTACTCTGCCCTAAACCCCAAAACACAACCCCCAGCACGACCCCTTACACTGCCCGAACACCACTGCCCATAACCCTGAAACACTACCCCAGCACATCTCCCTACACTGCCCGAACACCACTGCACTGCTCAAAACCCTGAAATACTACCCCTAGCATGACCAACTACACTGCCTGAACACCACTGCACTGCCCTAAACCCTGACACACCAGTCCCAGCATGACCCCTATACTGCCCAAACACCACTGCACTGCCCTAAACCCTGAAACAACAGCCCCAGCACAACCCCCTACACTGCCCGAACACCACTGCACTGCCCTAAACCCTGAAACACCAGCCCCGGCACGACCCCCTACACTGCCCAAACACCACTGCCCTAAACCCTGAAATACCACCCCCAGCAAGATCCCCTACACTGCCCGAACACCACTGCACTGCTCTAAATCCTGAAACACCACCCCCGCACGAGCCCCTACACTGCCCGAACACCACTGCACTGCCCTAAACCCTGAAACACCACCTCTGCGCGACCCCCTACACTGCCCGAACACCACTGCACTGCCCTAAACCCTGAAATACCACCCCCAGCAAGACCTCCTATACTGCCTGAACACCACTGCACTGCCCTAAACCCTGAAACACTACTCCCAGCAAGACCCCTTACACTGCCCGAACACCATTGCCCTAAACCCTGAAACACCACCCCAACAAGACCCCCTACACTGCCCGAACAAAACTGCACTGCCCTAAACCCTGAAACACCACCCCTTGCACGACACCCTACATTGCCCGAACACCACTGCACTGCCCTAAACCCTGAAACACCACCCCCAGCAAGACCCCCTTCACTGCCCGCACACCACTGCCCAAAACCCTGAAACACCATCACCAGCAAGACCCCCTACACTGCCCGAACACCACTGCCCTAAACCCTGAAACACCACCCCCAGCAAGACACCCTACACTGCTCCAACACCACTGCCCAAAACCCTGAAACACCATCACCAGCAAGACCCCCTACACTGCCCGAACACCACTGCACTAAACCCTGAAACACCACCCCAGCAAGAACCCCTACACTGCCCGAACACCACTGCACTGTCCTAAACCCTAAAACACCACCCCCTGCACGACCCAGTAAACTGCCTGAACATCAATGCACTGCCCTAAACCCTGAAATACCAGCCCCAGCACGACCCCCTACACTGCCCGAACACCAGTGCACTAGCCTAAACCCTGAAACACCACCCCCGCACAGCCCCCTACACTGCCCGAACACCACTGCACTGCCCTAAACCCTGAAACACCACCCCCAGCACGACCCCTACACCACCCAAACACAGCTGCTGTGCCCTAAATCCTGAAACACCATCCCTAGCCCCAGCACGACCCCCTACTCTGCCTGAACACCACTGCACTGCCCTAAACCCTGAAACACCAGCCCCAGAACGTCCCCTCCACTGCCCAAACACCACTGCACTGCCCAAAAGCCTGAAACACTAGGCCCAGCACAACCCCCTACACTGCCCGAACACCACTGCACTGCCCTAAACCCTGAAACACCAGCCCCAGCACGACCCCCTACACCGCCCGAACACCACTGCCCTGCCCTTAACCCTGAAACACCTGCCCCAGCACTGCCCCCTACACTACCCAAAGACCACTGCACTACGCTAAACCCTAAAACACTATCCCCAGCATGACCCCCTGCACTACCCAAAGACCACTGCACTACCAGAAACCCTAAAACACTACCCCCAGCACAACCCGTACACTACCCAAACACCAATGCACTACCCTAAACCCTAAAACACTACCCCCCTCACGACCCCCTTTACTACCCAAACACCACTGCACTACCCTACACCCTAAAACACTACTCCCGCATGACCCCCTGCATTACCCAAAGACCAATGCACTACCCTAAGTCCTAAAACACAACCCCCTACACTACACAAACAATGCTGCACTACCCTAAACCCTAAAACACTACCCCCTGCGCAACCCCCTACAATACAAAAATACCACTGCACTCCCCTAAACCATAAAACACTACCTCCTACACTACACAAAAACCACTGCACTACCCTAAACCCTAAACCCTAAAACACTACCCCCAGCATGACCCCCTACACTACCCAAACACCACAGCACTACCCTAAACCCTAAAACACTACCCCAGCATGACCCCCTACACTACCCAAACACCACTGCACTACCCTAAACCCTCAAACTCTACCCCTGCACAACCCCCTACACTACCCAAACACCACTGCTCTACCCTAAACCCTAAAACACTACACCCAGTACGACCCCCTACAGTACACAAACACCACTGCCCTAAACCCTGAAACACCACCCCCAGCAAGACCCCCTTCACTGCCCGCACACCACTGCACTGCCCTAAACCTTGAAACACCACCCCCACTAAGACCCGCTGCACTGCCCGAACACCACTGCCCTAAACCCTGAAACACCACCCCCAGCAAGACACCCTACACTGCCCGAACACCACTGCCCAAAACCCTGAAACACCATCACCAGCAAGATCCCCTACACTGCCTGAACACCACTGCACTAAACCCTGAAACACCACCCCAGCAAGAACCCCTACACTGCCCGAACACAACTGCACTGTCCTAAACCCTAAACCACCACCCCCTGCACGACCCCATAAACTGCCTGAACATCAATGCATTGCCCTAAACCCTGAAACACCAGCCCCAGCACAACCCCCTACACTGCCCGAAAACCAGTGCACTGCCCTAAACCCTGAAACACCATCCCCGCACAACCCCCTACACTGCCCGAACACCACTGCCCTGCCCTAAACCCTGAAACACCACCCCCGCATGACCCCCTACACTGCCCGAAAACAACTGCACTGCCCAAAACCCTGAAACACTAGGCCCAGCATAACCCCCTACACTGCCCGAACACCACTGCACTACGCTAAACCCTAAAACACTATCCCCAGCACGACTCCCTACACTACCCAAAGACCACTGCACTACCAGAAACCCTAAAACACTACCCCCAGCACGACCCGTACACTACCCAAACACCAATGCACTACCCTAAACCCTAAAACACTACCCCCCTCACGACCCCCTTTACTACCCAAACACCACTGCACTACCCTAAACCCTAAAACACTACTCCCGCACGACCCCCTGCTTTACCCAAAGACTAATGCACTACCCTACGTCCTAAAACACAACCCCCTACACTACACAAACAATGCTGCACTAACCTAAACCCTAAAACACTACCCCCTGCACAACCCCCTACAATACACAAACACCACTGCACTCCCCTAAACCATAAAACACTACCCCTACACTACACAAAAACCACTGCACTACCCTAAACCCTAAACCACTACACCCAGCACGACCCCCTACACTACCCAAACACCACTGCACTACCCTAAACCCTAAAACACTACCCCCAGCACGACCCCCTACACTACCCAAACACCACTGCACTACCCTAAACCCTACAAAACACCCCAGCATGATTTCCTACACTACCCAAACACCACTGCACTACCCAAAACCCTAAATCTACTCCAAGCATGACCCCCTACACTAACCAAACACCACTGAACTGTCCTAAACCCTAAACCACCCCCCCCGCATGACCCCATAAACTGCCTGAACATCAATGCACTGCCCTAAACCCTAAAACACTAGCACCAACACGACCCCCTACACTGCCCGAACACCAGTGCACTGCCCTAAATCCTGAAACACCACCCCCGCCCGACCCCCTACACTGCCCAAACACCACTGCACTGCCCTAAACCCTGAAATACCACCCCCCACATGACCCCCTTCACTGCCCGCACACCACTGCCCTGCCCTAAACCCTGAAACACCACCCCCACATGACTCCATACACTGCCCGAAAACAACTGCACTGCCCTAAACCCTGAAACACCACCCCTGCACGACCACCTACACTACCCAAACACCACGGCACTACCCTAAACACTGAAACACCACCACCTGCACAACGCCCTACATTGCCCGAACACCACTGCACTGCCCTGAACCCTGAAACACCATCCCCAGCACGACCCCTACACTGCCCGAACACCACTGCTCTGCCCTAAACCCTAAAACACCAGCCCTAGCCCCAGCATGACCCCCTACTCTGCCTGAAAACCACTGCACTGCCCTAAGCCCTGAAACACCAGCCCCAACACGTCCCCTACACTGCCCAAACACCACTGCACTGCCCAAAACCCTGAAACACTAGGCCCAGCACGACCCCCTACACTGCCCGAACACCACTGCACTGACAAAACCCTGAAACACCACCCCTGCACGACCACCTACACTACCCAAACACCACTGCACTACCCTAAACACTGAAACACCACCCCCTGCACGACGCCCTACATTGCCCGAACACCACTGCACTGCCCTGAACCCAGAAACACCATCCCCAGCATGACCCCTACACTGCCCGAACACCACTGCTCTGCCCTAAACCCTGAAACACCAGCCCTAGCCCCAGCATGACCTCCTACTCTGCCTGAACACCACTGCACTGCCTTAAACCCTGAAACACCAGCCCCAACACGTCCCCTACACTGCCCAAACACCACTGCACTGCCAAAACCCTGAAACACTAGGCCCAGCACTACCCCTCACACTGCCCAAACACCACTGCACTGCCTAAACCCTGAAACACCACCCCTGCACTACCACCTACACTACCCAAACACCACTGCACTACCCTAAACACTGAAACACCACCCCCTGCACGACGCCCTACATTGCCCGAACACTACTGCACTGCCCTGTACCCTGAAACACCATCCCCAGCACGACCCCTACACTGCCCGAACACCACTGCTCTGCCCTAATCCCTGAAACACCAGCCCTAGCCCCAGCATGACCCCCTACTCTGCCTGAACACCACTGCACTGCCCTAAACCCTGAAACACCAGCCCCAACACGTCCCCTACACTGCCCAAACACCACTGCACTGCCCTTAACCCTGAAACACTTGCCCCAGCACTACCCCTACACTATCCAAAGACCACTGCACTACGCTAAACCCTAAACAACTATCCCCAGCACGACCCCCTACACGACCCAAAGACCACTACACTACCCAAAACCCTAAAACACTACCCCCAGCATGACCCCTACACTACCCAAACACCACTGCACTACCCTAAACCCTAAAACACTACCCCGGGCACGACCCTCTTTACTACCCAAACACCACTGCACTACCCTAAACCCTAAAACACTACCCCTGCATGACCCCCTGCACTACCCAAAGACCAATGCACTACCCTAAATCCTAAATCACAACCCCCTACACTACACATACACTGCTGAACTACCCTAAAACACTAACCCCTGCACGATCCCCTACAATACACAAACACCACTACACTACCCTAAACCATAAAATAGTACCCACTACACTGCACAAAAACCACTGCACTAACCTAAACCTTAAAACACTACCCGCAGCAGTACCCCCTACACTACCCAAACACAATTGCACTACCCTAAATCCTAAAACACTACCCCCAGCAGTACCCCCTACACTACCCAAACACCACTGCACTACCCTAAACCCTAAACCACTACCCCCACCACGACCCCCTACACTACCCAAACACCACTGCACTACCCTAAACCCTAAAACTCTTCCCCCAGCATGACCCCCTACAATACCCAAACACCACTGCACTACCCTAAACCCTAAAACACTACCCCCAGCACGATTCCCTACACTACCCAAACACCACTGCACTTCCCTAAACCCTAAATCTACCCCCAGAAAGACCCCCTACACTAACCAAACACCACTGCACTACCCTAAACCCTAAAATTACCCTCAACACACCACCCCCTACACAACCCAAACATGACTGCACTACCCTAAACCCTAAATCTACCCTTAGCACGACCCCCTACACTACCCAAACACCACTGCACTACCCTAAACTCCAAAACACTACCCCCAGTACGACCCATTACACTATCCAAACACCTCTGCACTACCCTAAACCCTAAAACACTACCCCCAGCACGACCCCCTACAGTACACAAACACCAATGCACTGCCCTAAACCCTGAATCACTACCCCAGAACGACCCCCTACACTGCCAAACACCACTGCACTGCCCTAAACCCTGAAACACCACCCCCAGCAAGAACCCCTACACTGCCTGAACATCACTGCCCTAAACCCTGAAACACCACCCCCAGCAAGACCCCCTACACTGCCCGAACACCACTGCATTAAAACCTGCAACACCACCCCCAGCAAAATCCCCTACACTGCCCGAACACCACTGCACTGCCCTAAACCCTGAAATACCACCTCCTGCACGACCCCCTACACTGCCCGAACACCACTGCACTGCCCTCAAACTCTGAAACACCATCCCCTGCACGAACCCCTACACTGCCCAAAAACCTCTGCACTGGCCTAAACCCTGAAACACCACCCCAGCATGACCCACTACACTGCCCTAACACCACTGCACTGCCCTAATCCCTAAAAATCACCCCCAGCATGACCCCCTACTCTGCTTGAACACCACTACTCTGCCCTAAACCCCAAAACACAACCCCCAGCACGACCCCTTACACTGCCCGAACACCACTGCCCATAACCCTGAAACACTACCCCAGCACATCTCCCTACACTGCCCGAACACCACTGCACTGCTCAAAACCCTGAAATACTACCCCTAGCATGACCAACTACACTGCCCGAACACCACTGCACTGCCCTAAACCCTGACACACCAGTCCCAGCATGACCCCTATACTGCCCAAACACCACTGCACTGCCCTAAACCCTGAAACAACAGCCCCAGCACAACCCCCTACACTGCCCGAACACCACTGCACTGCCCTAAACCCTGAAACACCAGCCCCGGCACGACCCCCTACACTGCCCAAACACCACTGCCCTAAACCCTGAAATACCACCCCCAGCAAGATCCCCTACACTGCCCGAACACCACTGCACTGCTCTAAATCCTGAAACACCACCCCCGCACGAGCCCCTACACTGCCCGAACACCACTGCACTGCCCTAAACCCTGAAACACCACCTCTGCGCGACCCCCTACACTGCCTGAACACCACTGCACTGCCCTAAACCCTGAAATACCACCCCCAGCAAGACCTCCTATACTGCCTGAACACCAATGCACTGCCCTAAACCCTGAAACACTACTCCCAGCAAGACCCCTTACACTGCCCGAACACCATTGCCCTAAACCCTGAAACACCACCCCAACAAGACCCCCTACACTGCCCGAAGAAAACTGCACTGCCCTAAACCCTGAAACACCACCCCTTGCACGACACCCTACATTGCCCGAACACCACTGCACTGCCCTAAACCCTGAAACACCACCGCCAGCACAACCCCCTACACTGCCAGAACACCACTGCATTGCCCTAAACTCTAAAACACCACCTCCAGCACAAACATCTACACTACCCAAACACCACTGCAGTGACCAAAACCCAAAAATTCCACCCACAGCAGGACCTCATAAACTACCCAAACACTACTGCACTGCCCTAAACCCTAAAACACTACCCTCCGCATGACCCCCTTTACTACCCAAACACCACTGCACCACCCTAAACCCTAAAACACTACCCCCTGTACGACCCCCTACAATACACAAACACCACTGCACTACCCTATACCATAAACCACTACCCCCTACACTACACAAAACCACTGCACTACCCTAAACCCTAAAACACTACCCCCGCATGTCCCCCTTTACTACCCAAACACCACTGCACTACCCTAAACCTTAAAACACCACCCCCGCATGACCCCCTGCACTATCCAAAGACCAATGCACCACACTAAGTTCTAAAACAAGACCCCCTACACTACACAAACACCACTGCAACACCCTAAACCCTAAAACACTACCCCCTGTACACCCCCCTACAATACACAAACACCACTTCACTACCCTATACCATAAAACACTACCCCCTACACTACACAAAATCCACTGCACTACCCTAAACCCTAAAACACTACCCACAGCAGTACCCCGTACACTTCCCAAACAACATTGCACTACCCTAAACCCAAAAACACTACCCCCAGCGGTAACCCCTACACTACCCAAACACCACTGCACTACCCTAAACCCCTACCCCCAGCACGACCCCCTACACTACCCAAACACCACTGCACTACCCTAAACCTTAAATCTACCACCAGCACGACCCCTACACTAACCAAACACCAGTGCACTACCCTAAACCCAAAATCTACCCTCAGCACCACCCCGTACACAACCCAAACACCACTGCACTACCCTAAACCCTAAATCTACCCTCAGCACGACCGCCTACACTACCCAAACACCACTGCACTGCCCTAAACCCTGAAACACTACCCCCAGCATGACCCCCTACAATGCCCGAACACGACTGCACTGACCTAAACCCTGAAACACCACCCCCAGCAAGACCCCCTACAGTGGCCGAACACCACTGTGCTGCCCTAAACCCTGAAACTCCCCCCAGCAAGAACCCCTACACTGCCCGAACACCACTGCCCTAAACCCTGAAAAATCACCCCAGCAAGACCCCTTACACTGCCCGAACACCACTGCACTAAACACTGAAACACCACTCCAGCAAAATCCCCTACATTGCCCGAACACCACTGCACTGCCCTAAACCCTGAAACACCACCTCCTGCACGACCCCCTACACTGCCCGAACACCACTGCTCTGCCCTAAAACCTGAAACACCACCCCCGGAACGAACCCCTTCACTGCCCAAACACCACTGCACTGCCCTAAACCCTGAAACACCACCCCAGCACGACCCCCTACACTGCCCTAACACTACTGCACTGCCCTAAACCCTAAAATCCACCTCCAGCACGACCCCCTACACTTCCCAAACACCACTGCACTACCCGAAACCCTAAATCACTACCCCCAGCATGACACCATACACTACACCAACACCACTGCACTATTATAAACCCTAAAACAGTACCCCAGCACGACCCCCTACACTACCCAAATACCACTGCACTACCCTAAACCCTCAAACTCTACCCCAGCATGACCCCCTACACTACCCAAACACCACTGCACTACCCTAAACCCTAAAACACTACACCCAGCACGACCCCCTACAGTACACAAACACCACTGCACTGCCCTAAACCCTGAAACACCACCCCCAGCAAGACCCCCTTCACTGCCCGCACACCACTGCACTGCCCTAAACCTTGAAACACCACCGCCATTAAGACCCCCTGCACTGCCCGAACACCACTGCCCTAAACCCTGAAACACCACCCTCAGCAAGACCCCCTACACTGCCCGAACACCACTGCACAAATCCCTGAAACACCACCACCAGCAAGAACCCCTACACTGCCCGAACACCACTGCACTCAACCCTGAAACACCACCCCAGCAAGAGCCCCTACACTTGCCGAACACCACTGCACTGCCCTAAACCCTGAAACACCACCCCCTGCATGACCCCCTACACTGCCCGAACACCAATGCACTGCCCTAAACCCTGAAACACCACCCCCTGCATGACCCCCTACACTGCCCGAACACCAATGCCCTGCCCTAAACCCTGAAACACTACCCCCGCATGACCCCCTACACTCCCCGAAAACAACTGCACTGCCCTAAACCCTGAAACACCACCCCTGCACGACCACCTACACTACCCAAACACCACTGCACTACCCTAAACACTGAAACACCACCCCCTGCACGACGCCCTACATTGCCCGAACACCACTGCACTGCCCTGAACCCAGAAACACCATCCCCAGCATGACCCCTACACTGCCCGAACACCACTGCTCTGCCCTAAACCCTGAAACACCAGCCCTAGCCCCAGCATGACCTCCTACTCTGCCTGAACACCACTGCACTGCCTTAAACCCTGAAACACCAGCCCCAACACGTCCCCTACACTGCCCAAACACCACTGCACTGCCAAAACCCTGAAACACTAGGCCCAGCACTACCCCTCACACTGCCCAAACACCACTGCACTGCCTAAACCCTGAAACACCACCCCTGCACTACCACCTACACTACCCAAACACCACTGCACTACCCTAAACACTGAAACACCACCCCCTGCACGACGCCCTACATTGCCCGAACACTACTGCACTGCCCTGTACCCTGAAACACCATCCCCAGCACGACCCCTACACTGCCCGAACACCACTGCTCTGCCCTAATCCCTGAAACACCAGCCCTAGCCCCAGCATGACCCCCTACTCTGCCTGAACACCACTGCACTGCCCTAAACCCTGAAACACCAGCCCCAACACGTCCCCTACACTGCCCAAACACCACTGCACTGCCCTTAACCCTGAAACACTTGCCCCAGCACTACCCCTACACTATCCAAAGACCACTGCACTACGCTAAACCCTAAACAACTATCCCCAGCACGACCCCCTACACGACCCAAAGACCACTACACTACCCAAAACCCTAAAACACTACCCCCAGCATGACCCCTACACTACCCAAACACCACTGCACTACCCTAAACCCTAAAACACTACCCCGGGCACGACCCTCTTTACTACCCAAACACCACTGCACTACCCTAAACCCTAAAACACTACCCCTGCATGACCCCCTGCACTACCCAAAGACCAATGCACTACCCTAAATCCTAAATCACAACCCCCTACACTACACATACACTGCTGAACTACCCTAAAACACTAACCCCTGCACGATCCCCTACAATACACAAACACCACTACACTACCCTAAACCATAAAATAGTACCCACTACACTGCACAAAAACCACTGCACTAACCTAAACCTTAAAACACTACCCGCAGCAGTACCCCCTACACTACCCAAACACAATTGCACTACCCTAAATCCTAAAACACTACCCCCAGCAGTACCCCCTACACTACCCAAACACCACTGCACTACCCTAAACCCTAAACCACTACCCCCACCACGACCCCCTACACTACCCAAACACCACTGCACTACCCTAAACCCTAAAACTCTTCCCCCAGCATGACCCCCTACAATACCCAAACACCACTGCACTACCCTAAACCCTAAAACACTACCCCCAGCACGATTCCCTACACTACCCAAACACCACTGCACTTCCCTAAACCCTAAATCTACCCCCAGAAAGACCCCCTACACTAACCAAACACCACTGCACTACCCTAAACCCTAAAATTACCCTCAACACACCACCCCCTACACAACCCAAACATGACTGCACTACCCTAAACCCTAAATCTACCCTTAGCACGACCCCTACACTACCCAAACACCACTGCACTACCCTAAACTCCAAAACACTACCCCCAGTACGACCCATTACACTACCCAAACACCTCTGCACTACCCTAAACCCTAAAACACTACCCCCAGCACGACCCCCTACAGTACACAAACACCAATGCACTGCCCTAAACCCTGAATCACTACCCCAGAACGACCCCCTACACTGCCAAACACCACTGCACTGCCCTAAACCCTGAAACACCACCCCCAGCAAGAACCCCTACACTGCCTGAACATCACTGCCCTAAACTCTGAAACACCACCCCCAGCAAGACCCCCTACACTGCCCGAACACCACTGCATTAAAACCTGCAACACCACCCCCAGCAAAATCCCCTACACTGCCCGAACACCACTGCACTGCCCTAAACCCTGAAATACCACCTCCTGCACGACCCCCTACACTGCCCGAACACCACTGCACTGCCCTCAAACTCTGAAACACCATCCCCTGCACGAACCCCTACACTGCCCAAAAACCTCTGCACTGGCCTAAACCCTGAAACACCACCCCAGCATGACCCACTACACTGCCCTAACACCACTGCACTGCCCTAATCCCTAAAAATCACCCCCAGCATGACCCCCTACTCTGCTTGAACACCACTACTCTGCCCTAAACCCCAAAACACAACCCCCAGCACGACCCCTTACACTGCCCGAACACCACTGCCCATAACCCTGAAACACTACCCCAGCACATCTCCCTACACTGCCCGAACACCACTGCACTGCTCAAAACCCTGAAATACTACCCCTAGCATGACCAACTACACTGCCCGAACACCACTGCACTGCCCTAAACCCTGACACACCAGTCCCAGCATGACCCCTATACTGCCCAAACACCACTGCACTGCCCTAAACCCTGAAACAACAGCCCCAGCACAACCCCCTACACTGCCCGAACACCACTGCACTGCCCTAAACCCTGAAACACCAGCCCCGGCACGACCCCCTACACTGCCCAAACACCACTGCCCTAAACCCTGAAATACCACCCCCAGCAAGATCCCCTACACTGCCCGAACACCACTGCACTGCTCTAAATCCTGAAACACCACCCCCGCACGAGCCCCTACACTGCCCGAACACCACTGCACTGCCCTAAACCCTGAAACACCACCTCTGCGCGACCCCCTACACTGCCTGAACACCACTGCACTGCCCTAAACCCTGAAATACCACCCCCAGCAAGACCTCCTATACTGCCTGAACACCAATGCACTGCCCTAAACCCTGAAACACTACTCCCAGCAAGACCCCTTACACTGCCCGAACACCATTGCCCTAAACCCTGAAACACCACCCCAACAAGACCCCCTACACTGCCCGAACAAAACTGCACTGCCCTAAACCCTGAAACACCACCCCTTGCACGACACCCTACATTGCCCGAACACCACTGCACTGCCCTAAACCCTGAAACACCACCGCCAGCACAACCCCCTACACTGCCAGAACACCACTGCATTGCCCTAAACTCTAAAACACCACCTCCAGCACAAACATCTACACTACCCAAACACCACTGCAGTGACCAAAACCCAAAAATTCCACCCACAGCAGGACCTCATAAACTACCCAAACACTACTGCACTGCCCTAAACCCTAAAACACTACCCTCCGCATGACCCCCTTTACTACCCAAACACCACTGCACCACCCTAAACCCTAAAACACTACCCCCTGTACAACCCCCTACAATACACAAACACCACTGCACTACCCTATACCATAAACCACTACCCCCTACACTACACAAAACCACTGCACTACCCTAAACCCTAAAACACTACCCCCGCATGTCCCCCTTTACTACCCAAACACCACTGCACTACCCTAAACCTTAAAACACCACCCCCGCATGACCCCCTGCACTATCCAAAGACCAATGCACCACACTAAGTTCTAAAACAAGACCCCCTACACTACACAAACACCACTGCAACACCCTAAACCCTAAAACACTACCCCCTGTACACCCCCCTACAATACACAAACACCACTTCACTACCCTATACCATAAAACACTACCCCCTACACTACACAAAATCCACTGCACTACCCTAAACCCTAAAACACTACCCACAGCAGTACCCCGTACACTTCCCAAACAACATTGCACTACCCTAAACCCAAAAACACTACCCCCAGCGGTAACCCCTACACTACCCAAACACCACTGCACTACCCTAAACCCCTACCCCCAGCACGACCCCCTACACTACCCAAACACCACTGCACTACCCTAAACCTTAAATCTACCACCAGCACGACCCCTACACTAACCAAACACCAGTGCACTACCCTAAACCCAAAATCTACCCTCAGCACCACCCCGTACACAACCCAAACACCACTGCACTACCCTAAACCCTAAATCTACCCTCAGCACGACCGCCTACACTACCCAAACACCACTGCACTGCCCTAAACCCTGAAACACTACCCCCAGCATGACCCCCTACAATGCCCGAACACGACTGCACTGACCTAAACCCTGAAACACCACCCCCAGCAAGACCCCCTACAGTGGCCGAACACCACTGTGCTGCCCTAAACCCTGAAACTCCCCCCAGCAAGAACCCCTACACTGCCCGAACACCACTGCCCTAAACCCTGAAAAATCACCCCAGCAAGACCCCTTACACTGCCCGAACACCACTGCACTAAACACTGAAACACCACTCCAGCAAGATCCCCTACATTGCCCGAACACCACTGCACTGCCCTAAACCCTGAAACACCACCTCCTGCACGACCCCCTACACTGCCCGAACACCACTGCTCTGCCCTAAAACCTGAAACACCACCCCCGGAACGAACCCCTTCACTGCCCAAACACCACTGCACTGCCCTAAACCCTGAAACACCACCCCAGCACGACCCCCTACACTGCCCTAACACTACTGCACTGCCCTAAACCCTAAAATCCACCTCCAGCACGACCCCCTACACTTCCCAAACACCACTGCACTACCCGAAACCCTAAATCACTACCCCCAGCATGACACCATACACTACACCAACACCACTGCACTATTATAAACCCTAAAACAGTACCCCAGCACGACCCCCTACACTACCCAAATACCACTGCACTACCCTAAACCCTCAAACTCTACCCCAGCATGACCCCCTACACTACCCAAACACCACTGCACTACCCTAAACCCTAAAACACTACACCCAGCACGACCCCCTACAGTACACAAACACCACTGCACTGCCCTAAACCCTGAAACACCACCCCCAGCAAGACCCCCTTCACTGCCCGCACACCACTGCACTGCCCTAAACCTTGAAACACCACCGCCATTAAGACCCCCTGCACTGCCCGAACACCACTGCCCTAAACCCTGAAACACCACCCTCAGCAAGACCCCCTACACTGCCCGAACACCACTGCACAAATCCCTGAAACACCACCACCAGCAAGAACCCCTACACTGCCCGAACACCACTGCACTCAACCCTGAAACACCACCCCAGCAAGAGCCCCTACACTTGCCGAACACCACTGCACTGCCCTAAACCCTGAAACACCACCCCCTGCATGACCCCCTACACTGCCCGAACACCAATGCACTGCCCTAAACCCTGAAACACCACCCCCTGCATGACCCCCTACACTGCCCGAACACCAATGCCCTGCCCTAAACCCTGAAACACTACCCCCGCATGATCCCCTACACTCCCCGAAAACAACTGCACTGCCCTAAACCCTGAAACACCACCCCTGCACGCCCACCTACACTATCCGAACACCACTGCACTGCCCTAAACACTGAAACACCACCCCCGCATGATGCCCTACACAGCCCGAACACCACTGCATAACCCTAAACCCTGAAACACCACCCCAACACGACCCCTACATCGCCTGAACACAGCTGATCTGCCCTAAACCCTGAAACACCATCCCTAGCCCCAGCACGACCCCCTACTCTGCCTGAACACCACTGCACTGCCCTAAAAACCTGAAACACCAGCCCCAGCACATACCCTCCACTGTCCAAACACCACTGCACTGCCCAAAACCCTGAAACACTAGGTCCAGCACAACCCCCTACACTGCCCGAACACCTCTGCACTGCCCTAAACCCTGAAACACCAGCCCCAGCACGACCCCCTACACTGCCCGAACACCACTGCCCTGCCCTTAACCCTGAAACACCTGCCCCAGCACTACCCCCTACACTACCCAAACACCACTGCACTATGCTAAACCCTAAAACACTATCCCCAGAACGACCCCCTACACTACCCAAAGACCACTGCACCACCAGAAACCCTAAAACACTACCCCCAGCACGACCCCTACTCTACCCAAACACCACTGCACTACTCTAAACCCTAAAGCACTACCCCCCTCACGACCCCCTTTACTACCCAAACACCACTGCACTACCCTAAACCCTAAAACACTACCCCTGCACGACCCCCTGCCTTACCCAAACACCAATGCACTACCCTAAGTCCTAAAACACAACCCCCTACACTACAGAAACAATTCGGCACTACCCTAAACCCTAACACACTACCCCCTGCACAAACCCCTACAATACACAAACACCACTGCACTACCCTAAACCATAAAACACTACCCCCTACACTACACAAAAACCACTGCACTACCCTAAAACCTAAAACACTGCCCCCAGCAGTACCCCCTACACTACCCAAACACCACTGCACTACCCTAAACCCTAAACCACTACCCCCAGCACGACCCCCTACACTACCCAAACACCACTGCACTACCCTAAACCCTAAAACACTACCCCCAGCACGACCCCCTACACTACACAAACACCAGTGCACTACCCTAAACCCTAAAACACTCCCCAGGACGATTCCTTACACTACCCAACACAACTGCACTACCCTAAACCCTAAATCTACTCCCAGCACGACCCCTTACACTACCCAAACACCACTGCACTGTCCTAAACCCTAAAACACCACCCCCTGAACGACCCAATAAACTGCCTGAACATCAATGCACTGCCCTAAACCCTGAAACACTAGCCCCAGCACGACACCCTACACTGCCCGAACACCAGTGCACTGCCCTAAACCCTGAAACACCACCCTATGCACGACCCCCTACATTGCCCGAACACCACTGCACTGCCCTAAATCCTGAAACACCACCCCGCACGACCCCTTACACTGCACGAACACCACTGCACTGCCCTAAATCCTGAAACACCATCCCCGCCCGACCCCCTACACTGCCCAAACACCACTGCACTGCCCTAAACCCTGAAACACCACCCCCCACATGACCCCCTACACTGCCCGAAAGCAACTGCACTGCCCTAAACCCTGAAACACCACCCCTGCACGACCACCTACACTACCCAAACACCACTGCACTGCCCTAAACACTGAAACATCACCTCCCGCATGACGCCCTACATTGCCCGAACACCACTGCACTGCCCTGAACCCTGAAACACCATCCCCAACATGACTCCCACACTGCCCGAACACCACTGCTCTGCCCTAAACCCTGAAACACCAGCCCTAGCCCCAGCATAACCCCCTACTCTGCCTGAACACCACTGCACTGCCCTAAACCCTGAAACACCAGCCCCAACATGTCCCCTATACTGCCCAAACACCACTGCACTGCCCAAAACCCTGATACACTAGGCCCAGCACGACCCCCTACACTGCCCGAACACCACTGCCTATACCCTGAAACACCAGCCCGAGCACGACCCCCTACAGTGCCCGACAACCACTGCCCTGCCCTTAACCCTGAAACACCTGCCCCAGCACTACCCCTACACTATCCAAAGACCACTGCACTACGCTAAACCCTAAAACACTTTCCCCAGCACGACCCCCTATACTACCCAAAGGCCACTGCACTACCCTAAACCCTAAAACACTACCCCCAGCATGACCCCTACACTACCCAAACACCACTGCACTACCCTAAACCCTAAAACACTACCCCGGCACGATCCCCATTACTACCCAAACACCACTTCACTACCCTGAACCCTAAAACACTACCCCCGCATGACCCCCTGCACTACCCAAAGACCAATGCACTACCCTAAGTCCTAAATCACGACCCCCTACACTACACAATCACTGCTGCACTACCATAAACCCTAAAACACTACCCCCTGCACGACCCCCTACAATACACAAACATCACTACACTACCCTAAACCATAAGATATTACCCACTACACTACACAAAAACCACTGCACTAACCTAAACCTTAAAACACTACCCGTAGCAGTACCCCCTACACTACCCAAACACAATTGTACTACCCTAAATCCTAAAACACTACCCCCAGCAGTACCACCTACACTACCCACACACCACTGCACTACCCTAAACCCTAAACCACTACCCCCAGCATGACCCCCTACACTAGCCAAACACCACTGCACTACCCTAAACCCTAAAATACTACCCCCAGCATGACCCCCTACAATACCCAAACACCACTGAACTACCCTAAACCCTAAAACGCTCCCCAGCACGATTCCCTACACTACCCAAACACCACTGCACATCCCTAAACCCTAAATCCACCCCCAGAACGGCCCCCCACACTACCCAAACACCACTCCACTACCCTAAACCATAAATCTACCCTCAGCACCACCCCTACAATACCCAAACACCACTGCACTACCCTAAACTCTAAAACACTACCCCAGTACGACCCATTACACTACCCAAACACCTCTGCACTACCCTAAACCCTAAAACACTACCCCCAGCACGACCCCCTACACTACACAAACATTAATGCACTGCCCTAAACCCTGAATCACTAACCCCAGCACGACCCCCTACACTGCCGAACACCACTGCACTGCCCTAAACCCTGAAACACCACCACCAGCAAGACCCCCTACAGTGCCTGAACACCACTGCGCTGCCCTAAACCCTGAAACATCACCCCCAGCAATAACCCCTACACTGCCTGAACACCACTGCCCTAAACCCTGAAACAACACCCCCAGCAAGACCCCCTACACTGCCCGAACACCACTGCAATAAACCCTGAAACACCACCCCCAGCAAGATCCCCTACACTGTCCGAACACCACTGCACTGCTCTAAACCCTGAAACACCACCTCCTGCACGACCCCCTACACTGCCCGAACACCACTGCACTGCCCTAAACCCTGAAACACCATCCCCTGCACAAACCCCTACACTGCCCGAAAACCACTGCACTGCCCTAAACCCTGAAACACCACCCCAGCACGACCCCCTGCACTGCCCTAACACCACTGCACTGCCCTAAACCCTAAAAACCACCCCCAGCACGACCCCCTACTCTGCCTGAACACCACTACTCTGCCCTAAACCCTAAAACACAACCCTCAGAACGACCCCTTACACTGCCCGAACACCACTGCCCTGCCCTAAACCCTGAAACAATACCCCAGCACATCTCCCTACACTGCCCGAACACCGCTGCACTGCTCAAAACCCTGAAACACTACCCCAGCACGACCACCTACAATGCCTGAACACCACTGCACTGCCCTAAACCCTGAAACACCAGCCCCAGCACGACCACTACACTGCCCGAACACCACTGCACTGCCCTAAACCCTGAAACACCAGCCCCGGCATGACCCCCTATACTGCCCAAACACCACTGTCATAAACCCTGAAACACCACCCCAAGCCAGACCCCCTACACTTCCCGAACACCACTGCACTGCCTTAAATCCTGAAACACCACCCCGCACGAGCCCCTACACTGCCCAAACACCACTGCACTGCACTAAACCCTGAAACACTAGCCCCAGCACTACCCCTTACACTGCCCGAACACCGCTGCACTACACTAAACCCTGAAACACTACTCCCAGCAAGACCCCCTACACTGCCCGAACACCATTGCCCTAAACCCTGAAACACTACCCCCAGCAAGACCCCCCTCCACTGCCCGAACACCACTGCACTGCCCTAAACCCTGAAACACCACCCCTTGCACGACCCCCTACATTGCCCGAACACCACTGCCCTAAACCCTGAAACACCACCCCCAGCACAACCCCCTACACTGCCAGAACACCTCTGCACTAAACCCCGAAACACCACCCCCAGCAAGACCCCCTATACTGGCCGAACACCACTGCAGTGCCCTAAATCCGGAAACACCACCCCCAGCAAGACCCCCTATACTGCCCGAACAACACTGCACTGCCCTAAACCCTGAAACACCACCCCCCGCATGACCCACTACACTGCCCGAACACTACTGCACTGCCCTAAACCCTAAACACCACCCCAGCACGACCCCCTACTCTGCCCTAACACCACTGCTCGGCCCTAAACCCTGAAACACTACCCCCAGCACAACCCCTATACTGCCCGAACACTACTGTACTGCCCAAAACCCTGAAACACTACCCCAGCATGACCCCCTACACTGCCCGAACACCACTGCATTGCCCTAAACCCTGAAACACCACCCCTTGCACGACCCCCTACATTGCCCGAACACCTCTGCACTAAACACCGAAACACCACCCCCAGCAAGACCCCCTACACTGCCCGAACACCACTGCACTGCCCTAAACCCTGAAACACCACCCCCAGCAAAACCCCCTATACTGCCAGAACGCCACTGCACTGCCCTAAACCCTGAAACACTATCCCCGCATGACCCACTACACTGCCCGAACACCACTGCACTGCCCTAAACCCTAAACACCACCCCAGCACAACCCCCTACTCTGCCCGAACACCACTGCTCTGCCCTAAACCCTGAAACACTACCCCCAGCACAACCCCTGTACTGCCCGAACACTACTGTACTGCCCAAAACCCTGAAACACTAGCCCCAGCACGACCCCCTACACTGCCCGAACACCACTGCACTGCCTAAACCCTGAAACACCAGCCCCAGTACAACCGCCTTCACTGCCCGAACACCACTGCACTGCCCTAAACCCTGAAACACCAGCCCCCACATGAGCCCCTACACTGCCCTAACACCACTACACTGCCCTAAACACTGAAACACCAACCCAGCACGACCCCTACACTGCCTGAACACCACTGCACTGTCCTAAACCCTGAAACACCACCCTCAGCATGACCCCCTACACTGCCCCAACACCACTGCACTGCCCTAAACCCTAAAAACCACCCCCAGCACGACCCCCTACTCTGCCTGGACACCACTACTCTGCCCTAAACCCTAAAACACAACCCTCAGAACGACCCCTTACACTGCCCGAACACCACTGCCCTGCCCTAAACCCTGAAACACTACCCCAGCACATCTCCCTACACTGCCCGAACACCGCTGCACTGCTCAAAACCCTGAAACACTACCCCAGCACGACCCCTACACTGCCCGAACACCACTGCACTGCCCTAAACCCTGAAGCACCAGCCCCGGCATGACCCCCTATACTGCCCAAACACCACTGTCATAAACCCTGAAACACCACCCCAATTCAGACCCCCTACACTTCCCGAACACCACTGCACTGCCTTAAATCCTGAAACACTACCCCGCACGAGCCCCTACACTGCCCAAACACCACTGCACTGCACTAAACCCTGAAACACTAGCCCCAGCACTACCCCTTACACTGCCCGAACACCGCTGCACTGCCCTAAACCCTGAAACACCACCCCCAGCAAGACCTCCTATACTGCCCGAACACCACTGCACTACCCTAAACCCTGAAACACTACTCCCAGCAAGACCCCCTACACTGCCCGAACACCATTGCCCTAAACCCTGAAACACCACCCCCAGCAAGACCCCCCTACACTGCCCGAACACCACTGCTCGGCCCTAAACCCTGAAACACTACCCCCAGCACAACCCCTATACTGCCCGAACACTACTGTACTGCCCAAAACCCTGAAACACTACCCCAGCACGACCCCCTACACTGCCCGAACACCACTGCATTGCCCTAAACCCTGAAACACCACCCCTTGCACGACCCCCTACATTGCCCGAACACCTCTGCACTAAACACCGAAACACCACCCCCAGCAAGACCCCCTACACTGCCCGAACACCACTGCACTGCCCTAAACCCTGAAACACCACCCCCAGCAAAACCCCCTATACTGCCAGAACGCCACTGCACTGCCCTAAACCCTGAAACACCATCCCCGCATGACCCACTACACTGCCCGAACACCACTGCACTGCCCTAAACCCTAAACACCACCCCAGCACAACCCCCTACTCTGCCCGAACACCACTGCTCTGCCCTAAACCCTGAAACACTACCCCCAGCACAACCCCTGTACTGCCCGAACACTACCGTACTGCCCAAAACCCTGAAACACTAGCCCCAGCACGACCCCCTACACTGCCCGAACACCACTGCACTGCCTAAACCCTGAAACACCAGCCCCAGTACAACCGCCTTCACTGCCCGAACACCACTGCACTGCCCTAAACCCTGAAACACCAGCCCCCACATGAGCCCCTACACTGCCCTAACACCACTACACTGCCCTAAACACTGAAACACCAACCCAGCACGACCCCTACACTGCCTGAACACCACTGCACTGTCCTAAACCCTGAAACACCACCCTCAGCATGACCCCCTACACTGCCCCAACACCACTGCACTGCCCTAAACCCTAAAAACCACCCCCAGCACGACCCCCTACTCTGCCTGAACACCACTACTCTGCCCTAAACCCTAAAACACAACCCTCAGAACGACCCCTTACACTGCCCGAACACCACTGCCCTGCCCTAAACCCTGAAACACTACCCCAGCACATCTCCCTACACTGCCCGAACACCGCTGCACTGCTCAAAACCCTGAAACACTACCCCAGCACGACCCCTACACTGCCCGAACACCACTGCACTGCCCTAAACCCTGAAGCACCAGCCCCGGCATGACCCCCTATACTGCCCAAACACCACTGTCATAAACCCTGAAACACCACCCCAATTCAGACCCCCTACACTTCCCGAACACCACTGCACTGCCTTAAATCCTGAAACACTACCCCGCACGAGCCCCTACACTGCCCAAACACCACTGCACTGCACTAAACCCTGAAACACTAGCCCCAGCACTACCCCTTACACTGCCCGAACACCGCTGCACTGCCCTAAACCCTGAAACACCACCCCCAGCAAGACCTCCTATACTGCCCGAACACCACTGCACTACCCTAAACCCTGAAACACTACTCCCAGCAAGACCCCCTACACTGCCCGAACACCATTGCCCTAAACCCTGAAACACCACCCCCAGCAAGACCCCCCTACACTGCCCGAACACCACTGCTCGGCCCTAAACCCTGAAACACTACCCCCAGCACAACCCCTATACTGCCCGAACACTACTGTACTGCCCAAAACCCTGAAACACTACCCCAGCACGACCCCCTACACTGCCCGAACACCACTGCATTGCCCTAAACCCTGAAACACCACCCCTTGCACGACCCCCTACATTGCCCGAACACCTCTGCACTAAACACCGAAACACCACCCCCAGCAAGACCCCCTACACTGCCCGAACACCACTGCACTGCCCTAAACCCTGAAACACCACCCCCAGCAAAACCCCCTATACTGCCAGAACGCCACTGCACTGCCCTAAACCCTGAAACACCATCCCCGCATGACCCACTACACTGCCCGAACACCACTGCACTGCCCTAAACCCTAAACACCACCCCAGCACAACCCCCTACTCTGCCCGAACACCACTGCTCTGCCCTAAACCCTGAAACACTACCCCCAGCACAACCCCTGTACTGCCCGAACACTACTGTACTGCCCAAAACCCTGAAACACTAGCCCCAGCACGACCCCCTACACTGCCCGAACATCACTGCACTGCCTAAACCCTGAAACACCAGCCCCCGCATGACCCCCTACACTGCCCTAACACCACTACACTGCCCTAAACACTGAAACACCAACCCAGCACGACCCCTACACTGCCTGAACACCACTGCACTGCCCTAAACCCTGAAATACCACCCTCAGCATGACCCCCTACACTGCCCCAACACCACTGCACTACCCTAAACCCCAAAACACCACCCACAGCAAGACCCCTTACACCGCCCCAACACCACTGCACTGCCCTAAAACCCAAAACCCCACCCCAAGCAAGAGCCCCTACACTGCCCGAAAACTAGGCCTGGGACAAAATTCTGTTCCGTTCGCGGAAATTGAGATAATTTGGCATTTTCGCATTCCACGGAAAGCGCGAAAATGTCAAAATTTCCGCATTCCGCAGCTTAGCGATAATTTGTTTCTTGCTCGCGCTGTAAAAAAATACATTCTTGCGTGCGTGTGATCGCCTTACCTGAATCCCCGCATTCGCTGACAAGTTTTCCCGACCCGGTCGCGTTCTCCACGAGATATTGGATTGTTGGTAGCCATTTTGCGCTGTCTCGCAACAGTTTGCGCTCGCATTGTCACGCGATGATGTCATTTGTTGCGAGAACACGTCATTCTTCTCGCGATCATGCACCGCGCGAGTATGAGAAGATTGAGATCTCGAACACGTCACTCTACATCGCGAGCGAGAGGATGAGGACGCGGGCACGTCTAATCGAACGCGAACAGGAGAAAGAGACCCCGAACACGTCATATCCAACGCGACAGGGACGAAGAGAACGCGATCATGTCATTTTCGACACGCCGGCGGAAGTAATGTGAAGCTCGAGAACTCGAACATGTAACATTTTCATTTTGGAGAGGAATATCAGCTCTAGCAGCATGAAACCTTCTGCAAATGCTGATTTTGGATGAAAACAACTCCTCACATTGACATTTGGCTGTCCTTTTTTGTGCAAGGAGTCCTTTTTTAAAAAGGTGGGGAGAGGGAGGAAGTGACACAGAATCTCCAACTTCCTGTTCCTGTCCAGCAGGCTCCTCCCAGTGCTTTGTCCATCTCCTGCTCATTCTGCCTTTGGATTTGGAGCTGGAAAGATCACTCTTTTTGTCTGCTGCATCATTGCAATTGGATTTGAGGATTTTTGGAATAGGATATTTTACAAGTAAGTGGTTGTTGTGTCTGTTTGATTGTGGGCATTGCAGTTGTTGTAGCTACAATTTATTTTTGATAACTATCATCATTCCTTGTTTTTTTTAAATGTTGTGGGTAGTAGGAGTAGACCCGAGCTAGCCATGGGCATGGCCTCATGGGTGTGTGCATGATGAAGCAACTATTCCTTTTGGTGTTTTTTTAATGTATTTCATTTTCAAGCATCATTTAGGGCATGGATGGCATTGGATTGAGTTGGGGAAGTGTGCTTTTTGGGGGTGGCCTTTCTGATGTTGTTGGGCCTGGCCATGTGGCTGGTGGCCATTTTGAAGCCTAGGCCTGCAAGCTTGCCTGGCCTTGTCTGCCAACAGGCCTGCTTTCATCCACTAGGATCAGAGCAGGTAGCCACAGCTTTATTAATCAAGTGTTTTCTGTGTGGTCTGTTGAATTTAGACTTCATTTAGGGCATGGATGGCATTGGATTGAGTTGGGGAAGTGTGCTTTTTGGGGGTGGCCTTTCTGATGTTGTTGGGCCTGGCCATGTGGCTGGTGGCCATTTTGAAGCCTAGGCCTGCAAGCTTGCCTGGCCTTGTCTGCCAACAGGCCTGCTTTCATCCACTAGGATCAGAGCAGGTAGCCACAGCTTTATTAATCTAGTGTTTTCTGTGTGGTCTGTTGAATTTAGACTTCATTTAGGGCATGGATGGCATTGGATTGAGTTGGGGAAGTGTGCTTTTTGGGGGTGGCCTTTCTGATGTTGTTGGGCCTGGCCATGTGGCTGGTGGCCATTTTGATTGAAGCCTAGGCCTGCAAGCTTGCCTGGCCTTGTCTGCCAACAGGCCTGCTTTCATCCACTAGGATCAGAGCAGGTAGCCACAGCTTTATTAATCAAGTGTTTTCTGTGTGGTCTGTTGAATTTAGACTTCATTTAGGGCATGAATGGCATTGGATTGAGTTGGGGAAGTGTGCTTTTTGGGTGTGGCCTTTCTGATGTTGTTGGGCCTGGCCATGTGGCTGGTGGCCATTTTGATTGAAGCCTAGGCCTGCAAGCTTGCCTGGCCTTGTCTGCCAACAGGCCTGCTTTCATCCACTAGGATCAGAGCAGGTAGCCACAGCTTTATTAATCTAATGTTTTCTGTGTGGTCTGTTGAATTTAGACTTCATTTAGGGCATGGATGGCATTGGATTGAGTTGGGGAAGTGTGCTTTTTGGGGGTGGCCTTTCTGATGTTGTTGGGCCTGGCCATGTGGCTGGTGGCCATTTTGATTGAAGCCTAGGCCTGCAAGCTTGCCTGGCCTTGTCTGCCAACAGGCCTGCTTTCATCCACTAGGATCAGAGCAGGTAGCCACAGCTTTATTAATCTAGTGTTTTCTGTGTGGTCTGTTGAATTTAGACTTCATTTAGGGCATGGATGGCATTGGATTGAGTTGGGGAAGTGTGCTTTTTGGGGGTGGCCTTTCTGATGTTGTTGGGCCTGGCCATGTGGCTGGTGGCCATTTTGAAGCCTAGGCCTGCAAGCTTGCCTGGCCTTGTCTGCCAACAGGCCTGCTTTCATCCACTAGGATCAGAGCTGGTAGCCACAGCTTTATTAATCTAGTGTTTTCTGTGTGGTCTGTTGAATTTCGACTTCATTTAGGGCATGGATGGCATTGGATTGAGTTGGGGAAGTGTGCTTTTTGGGGGTGGCCTTTCTGATGTTGTTGGGCCTGGCCATGTGGCTGGTGGCCATTTTGCAACCTAGGCCTGCAAGCTTGCCTGGCCTTGTCTGCCAACAGGCCTGCTTTCATCCACTAGGATCAGAGCAGGTAGCCACAGCTTTATTAATCTAGTGTTTTCTGTGTGGTCTGTTGAATTTAGACTTCATTTAGGGCATGGATGGCATTGGATTGAGTTGGGGAAGTGTGCTTTTTGGGGGTGGCCTTTCTGATGTTGGTTGTCTTAAAGACATGCTTTTGTTGTATGTGTCTGGTCACTGGTGTGTTGTTGGTGTGCAATGCATGCACCCTGCAGACCTTTTTGGGGCCTGTGAATGTTCGTATTTACATTTTGTTGCATTAAAAAGGCAGAGCAGTGTGCTTTAGCATGCATCCTTTACCTGGCTTTTATAGGCCTTTTGTCAGCTCCTGGTGTTCTCCAGGCCCCCGGCTTATTTGTGATTTGTGAGTGTCCATGTGGGTGGTGGCCTTTTTTTGTGTTTGGACTGGGAGTTATTAGTGTCCTGCTTTTGCCATAGGCCTGCATGGTTTTCCTATTGGCTATTTGGCCTACTGCTTCCATCCATCCACCCCCTTTGCCAGCAGCAGCTCCATGGATGCTGAGATGCTCAAATAATTTAATGGCAAATAGGGTCCACCCCACTTCCATTACATTTGTATTTTGGTGGTTATTATTAACTTTCCTATCCTTACTGAGAGTGTAGTGTGTGGCTGTACACAGTAGTATAACATAGCCCTAGTTAAAAAAAAAAGTCATAAATGGCTAGACTATCTTTTGTTTGCACTAGTACAGTACTAAGTAACTGAACCACAACAACAAATGCAACATTTCACTGATGTTCTTCTCCTGGCTTATTTGTTTTTAGGTGCACAAAAGACAGAGTAGGAGGTGTCATCAGCATCACCCGGCTACCCTTTGTACTGCCAGCCAGACAGAAGTCCTGCTGCGCATCACGTCCACGTGTGACCAGAACTTGTTGTGCATCTGCATCCTGCCTGTCATCTGAAGAAGATGGCCCCAAAGAAAGGTACCAGGTCCAGTACCAAGAAAGTTGCCGGTGAGAAGAAGGAACAGAAAAAGGAAGTGCCATTAACCACGACTGGTGGTGTGCCGGGCAATGTTTATTTTGCCACCCAAAAGTTACGCCTGCAGCAGCGTTGTCCGGGAACCAAGCTGGGAGCAGCACAGCGGTCTAACCACACCAACCTAGGCCCAAGGGCTTTAGTGTCGCAGAGGTAGCCAGTCTACCAACGAGCAGCGATGTTGAAGAAATGTCATTACCGCAAAGTAGTACACAATCAAGTTCAACGCAGGCGCAAACTCAGCAGATCAGTGTGCAGCCGCAACAAGAACAGCAGCAGCCGCCGCAACAAGAACAGCAGCAGCCGCCGCAACAAGAACAGCAGCAGCCACCGCAACAAGAACAGCAGCGGCCGCCGCAGCCCACCATAGTAGTTGTTGCTCCTGACGTAGGGGCATTTCAGGAAATCGAGCTTCCTGCAGACAAAGTGGAGCAAAGTGAAACCACTGTTTCAGAAGATCTATTGTCTTCCAGACCACCAGCAAGGAAAAGCAGGCTTAGTCCATAATCTTCTTCTTCAAGCCCCGCTTCTGATGATCGTGATGCCACTTGGCTCCCACCAGCTCAGTCTGAGAGAGATATACGCCACAAGACAATGCTTCTGAAAAGGAAGGTCCCAGAAAAACTTAAAGTTATGGAGGTAGATGTAGAAGAGGGGGGTGATGATGTTGATGAAGATGAGCCAGTCATCACGCACATTACTCCCGCCCCAAAGGGATTGGAGACCAACATTCTCACCCTATCCAGAAAGGCTGCTACTGAGCGGGATGTAGCACGGATATCACCAACACAGGTTACACCACCACTACCTCCAGCTGCCATATTTTCCAAGGCCCGGCAGGGACCTACATCCAGCTCAACCATCTCAGTAGGAAGTGGTAGTAAAAGTCACAGTCTAGGTGCACAGGGTCACATTTCAAGCACCCCCTCCAGTTCATCTGGTGTTGGAAGTGGCACATCCAGCAGTGCCAGAAAGTTCTCCTCCCCAGTTTGGGACTTCTTTTCTGTTAGAGCCAAGGAGGAGAACATTGCTATATGCTCAATTTGTCGGCAAGGTGTTCGGCGTGGTAAGCTTGGTACAAACTATGGTACCGGAGGACAAGCAAGTCATCTAAGAATACACCACACTATCGTGTGGGATGATCACCTACTTAAGTTAAAAGAAAGTAGAAAAACTCAACCCATTGAAGTTGGTCAGGATGAATCAGAGAGCGATATTATTGCGGTGGCAGGTGAAGAAGAGGGAGGCATTTCTAGCCCTGTCCCCAGTAGTGCAGTGGTAACGCCCACATCCTCCTCAGTAACATCAGAGTGGCACCGCAGTAAGAGCCATACTCAGAGTCAGGGTGAGACACCAAGGCGACCGAGTACCTCAATGAGATAATCTGTGTCGTTGAGCCTTAGTGGGTTAATGAAATCAGCACCACTAAGGAAAGTAAGCCAGCCTACCATTGAGAGCATGTTTAGTTTGGAGGGGCAGTTCCAACGCAACCACCCAACGGCACGATTGTACAATGCGAAGCTGGCTATAATGTTAGCGCTGGACCTTCTTCCTTTTTCATTTGTGGAAGGGGTGGGTTTCCTTGAATTTGTGTCTGCCATCTGCCCGAAATGGAAAGTTCCCAGCCGGTCCTATTTCGCAAGAATTGCTGTTCCGGCACTACATCATGATGTGCTGGAATTGGTTGGACAAGCTTTGCAGCAGAGTGCTGTGCACAATATCCACCTGACAACAGACATGTGGAGCAGTTGCCAAGCCACAGATTACATGTACATCACTGCATACTGGATCTCTTTTGTGGGGGTTAGAGATAAACTATCTGCACGAGGTGTTGTTGACACAGCTGCGATTTTTGAAGGTACTCGGAAACATGCAACTGTAGCCATGTTCGCCATGGAGAAATCTCATACGGCTGAAAACATTTTACACGAGTTTCGCAGCAAGGTTTTGGAATGGCTGCGGCCCAGAGGGCTTGGTAGTGGTTTTGTTGCCACAGACAATGGCAGTAATGTACTTAAGGCCATGGAACTTGGTTCCTATTTCAGGGTTCCGTGTTTGGCGCACTGCATAAACATTATAGTTCAAGACTTTCTGAAAAAAGAACCCATAGTCAGCAATTTACTGGCCATCTGCCGAAGAATTGCACTCATTTCAGCCATTCTTTTAAAGCTCGGAAGCAGCTGAGGATCATCCAACGTGAACTTAGGATGCCAGTCAAGGCACTCATCCAGGAGGTGGCAACACGTTGGAACTCAACGTATTACATGCTTGATCGTCTGTACGAACAGCACAGGTCACTCCATGAATTTGTCTGGTACAGAAGCAGGGATGCTTGTGTTAAAGGCATGAACCTTGAGAGGGATCAATGGACCCTAATGAAATGCCTGACTGAGATGCTGTCTCCTTTTGAGGTCTTCACACGTGAAGTCAGCAAGGAGGACTATTCAATGGGCCAAGCTATCCCATTATTGCAAATGCTAGAGCATGAGCTGTATAATGTGTCTGAATCATACAAAGGTGTAGAGGACAGAAGGCAAGCCCATGACTTGGTGGAGAGCTTATCCCGGCGCTTAGCTGAAAATGTAAGGATACTAAATAAAATTTTGTCACAAGAACATTACATTTGTGCCACAATTCTGGATCCACGTGCAAAATTAGGAGTACTGAAGACATTCTTTGCTTTTTCCGACATTGATGCTGCCCGCTACAAAAGTTGTATAGCTGAAGCAGCCAGTAAGTTGGAAAACGAACGACTGCTAATTAAAAGCCCGCAAGATCAACCCACAACAAGTACTGAAGCAGGCCATGCAGGATCAAGTGCAACTTCGTCGGCTGAGGGCAGTGCGTTTGGCTCACAATCACAACACTCACCATCACTATCGACTACAGAAACAATAACTGGATCATTAGGCCGAGTACAATCATTATCATTGCAGGATTGGTATGTAAAGGTAGGCCTTTGTAAGCACAGTGCTGATGCACAGAAAAAACAGCACGAAAGCTTACCAGCAGCAACCCTGAACATTGAGCGGATGGTCCAGGACTATATGGACGACCCAACAGAGGTGTACGTTGATCAAAACCCATTGCAGTATTGGTATAGGAAAAGGTCTGAATGGCCACAGCTCAGCAGGCTGGCGATAAGCTATCTGGCTTGCCCTGTCGCAAGTGTCTCTTCCGAACGTGTTTTCAGTGCTGCTGGTTCCATTGTAACATTGAGAAGGACCAGTCTATCGCCAAAAAACGTGGAGAGGTTAACAATGATCAAAATGAATCAGCACTTCATACCACCGAGTTACACAATACATGAATCAACGGAGGAAGATGAGGACAGCGGCTCAGGTGACGGAAGTATTGTGTCAGATGATTACCTACTACTGGCTGAACCCCCAGAGTTTGAGGACGAGCTATAATTCCCTGACAATTAGGCTCGCACTTACTGTCTTCCTCCCTTTTTTCCCCCTTTGTTTATGTGTCTGTCGTTCCGGTTATAAACTTGTGAATCACAACAAATCCATTACTACCGTCTTCTACTCTTCTAATTTAATATACAAGTTTCAGGTGTCTGCTATTTGACAGTACAGTCCTCTGAATCCAGCTCCTCCGCTCCATCATACTGAATCTCCTGCTCAATTCCATTTCCCTCATGAATGATGATTGGATGATGGTAACAACAAATTCAAACTTTCCTAGTCCTTCCAAAAGAAGTGGAGCATGAATCAGATGACTACTATAGCTATCCTCCTTTCAGAGCCGAGAGAGACTGGCCATTAACTGAAAATAAGATGGAACAGGTAATGATTGATGCCATGCATTGGACGCAGAGTCGCAGACTGAGTGATTTAGATTTTGTTGCGTTTGTTGTGCATGAATTTATGTAATTGTGCACTGCCACTAATCAAATTTCTACAGAACACACTAAACTTAACTGAAGGTGAATTCAATTTTCCCCTTCTTGCAAATAAGAAATGTGTACTTCTCCTGCAGCTTGGTGATATATTGCTTTTAATTCAATACAGGAAGGGCACTCACTCAATCTGCGCAATGAGTATGATTGACACAACAGACCCGTCCATCATGATGATGGCGAAATAGACGTCCCGTTAACTTAAGATGAGAAGGAACAGGTAATGATGACAATTAATGGCATGCATTGGACACCTGACTCTGAGCGATTGGTCTTTGTGTTTCCGTTGTTTGTTTGTTGTGCACAAAGTGATGTCAAAGTGTACTAGTAATCTATCTTTCTGTACACAATAAAGAATGACTCAAGTCAGTAATATTTATATTTCTACTCTTGTTGTGTCATAAAAATTTTACTTATACTGCAGGCCGATCTTCACAGTCAGTCAGTAAAGGTATCGGAGATGATGATCAAGTCAGGAGGACGTTTCATGAGTGGCATAAAATGGAAAAGCATAAAGGTAAACACGTCAACAACAACCACAGCAGACACAAATGTCTGTGTAGAAGTGGAATAGAGTGTAGCGGTGGGATGACTGCAGTGCATTGATTTTACTAACTGAAACTGTAAAATGCAATGTTTGGAATGGATAATGTGCTTTGCGTTTGTCCAACTCTTTGAGAGAAAAAAAAGGACTCTAAAGTGTTAACGTAGGATGTGCTACTGCTAAGCACTGTGGGCCTGCTCTCTCCTGTTACTGTTGAAGGTCAATGATGTAAACAGACTAGAGTAGTAGAGATGATGCATACATGCCACCTCGGAAAGTGTTCTTGTTGCACTACACCATCACTTGTGCATTTGTTTTAACTTTCTTTCTCAATATCCCCTTTGGTTTTCCATCTACAATTACAGGCCGGGCCTTGCCCTAAACTTTGTAAAACATTACAATGCATATTAATTACCTTACCAATAAATCACCTTTTTTTTCCAGCCGGGCAGTGGCGAGTGGCGAGGCGACACACCCAAGATTGATGGACGAGAGGAGCAAGAGGAATGCCGAGATGCAAATCCAGTCCACATTTTTGACCAGGATAACACAGTAACAGTATCCACTTTTATCTTCTTTTAAATAATTTGATTAATATTTTGTATACAATCTTTACAACAGTGTGTTCTTGGAGTTGTTATTATCATCATTAGGTTTGCTCTGTGTTTACGATTCTTCCCTACCAATATTTAAAATTTCTATTTGCTATCTGTAAAAGTATTAAGGCCGGAACAGAACAAGAACTAGAAGTGTATGTAATCCGGGTCTCTCATCATCATGCATGCATTGCCTTTTTCTCCCTTAACATATGGATATGGTAGTCTTCAATGATTGTCTATGTATGCATACTGTTTTTCTATGTCAAACCTTTCCCAAAAACCCCCTTCCCATCCATTCAACAAACCCTAACCCTCTTCCCCCGGGCTGTGTGACTTATTGTCGAGGTGTAACTAAATTAAATGTACACCAATACTTAACCACACACTTGCTGGGGCGGATGTGGTGAAAGCAACACTACTTCAATTTCAAGGCAGAGCGATGATCTTCTTTTGCTTGCCCACCCATGAGTAGGATATTTCAGAGGTTATTTTATTTAACAAAGGGACACATACCTCAGCAGGAATTGCCAGCATTGAGTGGATTTGTTTGTTCTCATTCCTCATATACAGCACTAACTGTTAGGCTGTAGGCCTAGTCAAGTGACTCGACACAACTATAGTTTGTAACTCTGTCTAGTAGGCTATCCCAACCACCATTCTGTTTTTTTGTCAAATATTTGAGCATATTATTGTTGCTCGGTAAGTTCTGTACTGTACTTCATTCTACTACTCCTCTAACAGTCTCTCAAAGGTGATTGACTGTCTCCTTTTCTTTTTTTGCAAATGCTGCCGCCCTGCCAGTGTCTACTGCTACTACTATGCTACCACCACCACCACCACCCCAATCATGGCATGTATGAAAAAGGAAACCATCTTCACCATGCAGCCAGTGCTGTGCCACAGTTGGACATAAACATCAAGCACCGGTAAGAGAGAAGTTTGGGGGAGGCAGAATTAATAATGGACATGTTGTCAATGATTTCATTTTCACACACGAGTACAAAGAATGCATAGACTAGAGGACAGACTGAAAGTACTAGAAGGACAAGTCAATGACTGAGGTGTGTCACATCTATCTGTTTGTGTCTTATACAGTCAGCCAATTATTTAAATCAAACACAGGCTATGGGCGGCCATGCACCAGCAAGGAAACAGTGTGATGTAAAACAGTTACCCCACCTACAAAACATTAACAACATTGCATGTAACATAGAAAAATATATTTAATTTACCCTAACAAAAATAAACTAAACCCACAAAAGCTGACCCACCCCCCTCCCTAACCCCAACCAATGTCCATAGGAGAAAAAAGTCTGTAACGCCCAAACAAGTTAACACCCACCCACCCAAACAAGAATTAAAAAAGGGGCAGAACAGGATGACAGGGACTAACTGGTGGGGCGGGACCCGAGGAGGACACGCATCTGGCCCTCTAAACGGGCGACGCGGCGTCTAAGGCCGTGGCAGTTGCAGCCACAGTGGGGGGGGCACCGGAGATGGCAGGCAGCCACCAGACGGTGGTGCCGTACCGCTGGAGGGCGGTGGCTGGGGCCCGGGCCACTGGAGGAGGCTTCAACAATTGCATCCGCAGTCTCCTCCTCCTCCTCGGCTAAGACCACCAGCCGCCGGTATTCTCGCTGGATTGCCTCCAGCTTCCGGCGCCGTGCCTTGGCGGCCAACTCCTTCCGATTTTGTTTCGGAGTAGCTGTGTATCAAAAAGAAAAAAACAAGAAAATTGTAAAATATACTCTTAGAAAAACAGTAGGACAAGGTAATTATTTATACACATAGTGGCATGGTAGAGTAGCACTATAAAATATAGCACAGTAGTTCATAACATTTTAAATGTCGCCCGTCCTTCTTCCTTCCACCCGTCTTTCACTTTTTAGTTGAACAGTGCACCAGGTGCTCTTCTCCATAAAACTTTCAAAGCGGAGTTGAAATCAGATAGATGAGGCCATTGGTATCTCAATACTCCCGCTCCTATGCCAATTAAAGGGAATTCTAGTCTTCTAGTTCACTCTTCAAACATCCCCAACAACTCATACTTACTTACGACATCGGATAGCGGCCGGACTTTGTCCGCCCACCATCCTCATGCTAAAAAGGGTGGGGGTCCCGTGGGGACAATTAATTAGGATGATGCGCCCGGCACAGTGGCGGGCGCATCCTGGTTTTTTTACATTCTGGTTGGCGTTGCCGAAAGCAATGCTAAAATGTTGTGCTGCTTTTCCAAGCACAACATGACGGGCCCCGCACGGAGCCTGTCACGTTTTGCTTTGAAAGGCGGGGGAGTACCATAGCATAGGTAGGTACCCTCCATGGGGGCACCCAAGCATACTCTGCAATGTCTGCATGCCTTTCCGTGGCGGACGGCAATGCCGCCATGCAAAGGCATTCCAAAATGCAGATTATATGGCTGGCGGTGTGTTCAGAGAGACACCACGGGCATATTGAACCCTTTTCCGCCTGGTCGACATGTGGGGGGTCTGAATATTTTCTACAGGGATGGCGGGAGGTTTGCCCCTGCGGTGTCGGCAGTGAATTACAGCCGGCCCGGCGGGGGCAATACGCCCACCATCCTAATGGGGCCCTAAGTCACAAGTGTACAGTATACGTATACATACAGTACACCCTTGCAGTGAGTGTACTGTCAAGTTCAACAATAGTTAAGGATTATGAATCTAACTTACCACCGCCTGCCACTGGTGCTGCCACTCCCCCTACCGCTCCATCGTCGGTATGGGCAGCAACTGCCGCATCCTCGCCCTCCGTGTCGCCTTGTTCGCTGGCCCCGGCAATGGTGGTCGGTAGTGCACCTAGAAAACATTACACATTTATTAGGCGTCATATACACCTCCCCCCTATTGATCAGTAGCAAGGTTGAAAAATTAGTTAATACTAACATACATCACTAGTACAAATCAGGTAGTAGTAGAGTAGACACTAATAGTTATATATGATCATTGTAGCCTTTGCTTAATTAGCCCTAGCCATGCTACCATTTTACCTTTGTGTCTTTTATTTTTGCACATGTGACGTTACCTTGCAGCTTCTTAAGACACCTTTGAGACCACATGACCTGCCTCACACTGCTACTGTCTAGTCTACGCGCTGCGTACAAGCGGTCAACAAAAACATTAACAAGCCACTTTTTTAGGAAGTACTGTTGTACTACTGTTACTGTTAGTCCATATTGCTTATCCATAAATGCTACACTTTTTGGCACGGCTGAGAAATGCTTGCAAGTTGCAATATACAAACGCACACCATTTCATTTATCGCATTACAGACGCAAGATTCCCTTCTACGAACCAGAGCTTCTGAATGATGCAACAACTACCAGTACTAGGTTCTTCTAAGGTGAGGGGTCCCTTCACTCACATCTTCGTTTATAAATTTATATAAACTAAATTCCTAGGGGATGGTGGTGCTGCCTTCCACCACTGTTCAGTTATCATGATTTAATTCCCAACTGTATAAGTGTAACAATGTATATTGTTTTAATGTTATTGATTTTCCGGTTGGTGCTGCATTTATAAGAAAACAGTGTACAGCCCTTCTCAAATTGAAATAAACATTTTGAACTTACATAGACTTGGTGGTATTTGGTGTGGACTAACTTACACGAGTGAGCAAATTAAAGTAAGGGTGTGCATGTGCATTGCTTCCACGACTGAGAGGTTGGGTGTGTTATGTTCTGGGTTGTCTACTTGTTGGGTATCTTGGGGGAGGGTTCCGAGACCTAATAGTTATGACAAGACAGTACTATAGTCAAGCAATGGAATTGTGGTGGGTGCGGAATTTCTGATTGAGTTGTGCGAGGAAGGTCCAACCTACCATCACCAACATCCTATTTTCTGGTGCAAATGTCTGTGTATGTGCAAGATCCCTACAACAGTAGTATGTCCTATAGGGTATCATATCAAAATAGTAATAAATCTGGTAGGGCTGTTGTTGCTGTGAATTTTCAAAGCCTCAAGATCAATAAGAGTAAAAGTAGTACAAGACGACGACCCAACGGATTGGACTCAATGGCTCGAGCTACTGGTGAATATGAGTTTTATATTACAACCTTTCACAAAGAGTGGCACTGGCCAACTGGGCAAGACTAGCTACTACAGTACAGACAGACTGATAGTATGTAGTAGTAGTAGTACTGAGAGTCATCATAGCGGAGGGTGGGATAAGATTTTTGAAACCGTACAGATCGAAGGATAATTGGTGGTAAAAAAATAGCATTTGGAAACAAGCAATAGTTCGTGAAAAATATGGGGCAGTAAAAGTTATGGAATAAGAAATATTATTAAAAACAAGAAGACTTACTGGGGCCAGCAGAGGAGCCCTCAGCGGTTTCCTCCTGGTGGTGTTCTGACTGTCCCGCCGACTGCCCAGTCCCTGTCGGTCTGCCCCTGGGTGCTGATGAACAGGAAAGATATAAGAAAGAGACAAACATTGATGGATGGTGTCAAACAAATACAATATTTTTCAACAACGGTCAAAAAACACTTATGTAAACAACAATTGCAATAACTAAATTGACCGATCTCATCTGGTCAACAAGTAATATCGGGGGATTCGCAGTTCGACTACTTAAGTTACTATTTATCAACAGTAATCCAGTCTTCCATTCTGATTCCAGAATACTAAGTTACAACTAAGCCTAAGTACAACGTACCACCCAACCTAGCCCACCTATTCCAGGCATGCCAATTGTACATTAAGTATGCATTTCCACTGTATTCCTCAACAATGCATATTTTGGTTTGATTGATTGATGCTGATCTGCTAGTGCTAAGTAACTGCTAAGCCTACCACCACTCATTGAACAAACTAGAAAAGGTTCTAATAAAGACTGCCGTACTAGCAGCACGTCACGTAACTGAGTGAGGGGGCATCACGCATACCACTAACAAATTAGAAGCTCATACAAAGTACCTAAACCTAAGTATCAATCCGCCCCTATCTATTATTGACAGGACAAAGTAAGGAGTGGACTAGAGTCACTGTAGCATTACGTAACTTAATTTCTCTAAAATAAACTCGTAAAGAATCACGCTAAGCAAGCGCAAACGCAAAGCTGCAAACAAGTAAGATTAGTAGTAGCGCAGAAGAGCACCTGTGTCAAAAAAAATCACAGTCTTTTAAACGTAATTAACCTGGAATGTAAGCAGCAACATTCTAGCTGGTTGGAAGAAAAAAAAGGTATTCGCAATATATAACACAGAGCAGAAGAACAGACACAAAGTAGTAATAATTAAATAGGTACTCACCAAGCCCCGGGACCTCCACTCCTAGCAGGTCCAGCAGGTCCTGCTCACGGTCCAAGATGTCGGACCACCGGTGCGTCAGCTGCGCCTGGGTGCGCCGGACACCAGAGAAGCGTGACACTGCCCGGCGCACCTTCCCCCACTGCTGCCGACACTCCCAGAGGCCGTACCCGGACCCAGGCCTGCCACCTGCTGCCAGGGTTGAGGGGAGGTGGCGCTGCACAAAGAAAATTAGTGCAGCCAACTGCACCTCCCCAAATAAGGCCCGTGCCTGCACCCCTTGTGGGTGCCGCCTTCCGCAAGGAAGGTGGTCGCGGCTCTGGCTGCGCCTGTGAACAGCCCTACCCTTAGACTTGGTTCTGGGGACGGGGCGGGAAAGAAAAGGTAAAATAAATAAAGGAGTAAAGGAAATAAATAGCAGGCAATAGAAAGAGAAAAAGTAGCTAAAAAAAAAAAACACGTAGACAAAAACCAAAAATATAGAAGCAGGAAAATAGAGAAATAATAAGTAATAAAGATCCAAAAAAAGTGGCTATAAACAAAGGATTGAAAAGATTTTGGGAGGATTCAAAATCAGGCCCCAGAACCATGCAATAGGGTGAAAAACAAGATGGCCGCGCCCATTGCGACAACGTGCGCAAGTTTGCGCGATATTTTCTCCCCGAGCAAGCAAAAAGCAACGCGATCAAGTAAAAGCGGTCGCGAACAGGAAATATCGACCGCGAACGGGCGCGAACATGCATTGCGCGACACGGAACAGGAAGTAAGCATCGCGAGAGGGCGGGACAAGTGAAAACAGGATGGCCGCCCCCGTGAGCAACCGCATGGGTAAGTTGGCGACCCGCGATCAAGCGAAAAATACCGCGAATAGGCGGGAAAAAAGCTTCCGCGTCTTCGCGATATTTCCAGCGTGTTTGCGACAATTTTTAACATTTTCGTGATAAATTGCGATAGTTAATATCGCAAATTCCGCCCACCCCTACCGAAAACCACTGCACTAAACCCCGAAACACCACCCCCTGCAAGACCCCCTACACTGCCCGAACACCGCTGCACTGCCCTAAACCCTGAAACACCACCCCCAGCAAGACCACCTATACTGCCTGAACACCACTGCACTGCCCTAAACCCTGAAACACCACCCCCCGCATGACCCCCTACACTGCCCAAACACCACTGCACTGCCCTAAACCCTAAACACCACCCCAGCATGACCTCCTACTCTGCCCGAACACCACTGCTCTGCCCTAAACCCTGAAACACTACCCCCAGCACGACCCCTATACTGCCCGAACACCACTGCACTGCCCAAAACCCTGAAACGCTAGCCCCAGTATGACCCCCTACACTGCCCGAACACCACAGCACTGCCCTAAACCCTGAAACATCAGCCCCAGTACAACCGCATACACTGCCTGAACACCACTGCACTGCCCTAAACCCTGAAACACCAGCCAAAGCACGACCCCCTATACTGCCCGAACACCACAGCACTGCCCTAAACCCTGAAACACCACCTCCCGCATGACCCCCTACACTGCCTGAACACCACTGCAATGCCCTAAACCCAGAAACACCACCCCCGCACGACCCCCTACACTGCCTGAACACCACTGCACTGCCTTAAACCCTGAAACAACACCCCCCACAAGACCCCCTACACTGTCCAAACACCACTGCACTGCCCAAAACCCTGAAACACTAGGCCCAGCACAACCCCCTACACTGCCCGAACACCACTGCACTGCCCTAAACCTTGAAACACCATCCCCCGCACGATCCCCTACACTGCCCGAACACCACTGCACTAAACCCTGAAACACCACACCGCACGACCCCCTACACTGCCCGAACACCACTGCAATGCCCTAAATCCTGAAACACCACACCCCCGCACGACCCCCTACACTGCCCAACCACTGCACTGCCCTAAACCCTGAAACACCACCCCCGCACGACCCCCTATACTGCCCGAACACCACTACACTGCCCGAAACCCCGAAACACCACCCCCCCCACACACCACCCTACACTGCCCGAACACCACTGCACTGCCCTAAACCCTGAAACACCACCCCCCAGCACAACCCCTTACACTGCCCGAACACCACTGCACTGCCCTAAACCCTGAAACACCACCCCCAGCACGACCCCCTACACTGCCCGAACACCACTGCTCCACCCAAAACCCTGAAACACCACCCCCAGCATGTCCCCCTACAAAGCCCGAACACCTCTGCACTGCCCAAAACCCTGAAACCCTAGCCCCAGCACGACCCCTACACTGCCCGAACACCACTGCACTGCCCTAAACCAAGAAACACCAGCCCCAGCACGTCCCCCTGCACTGCTCAAACACCATTGCACTGCCCAAAACCCTGATACATTAGCCTCAGGACAATCCCCTACACTGCCCGAAAACCACTGCACTGCCCTAAACATTGAAACACCAGCCCCAGCACGACCCCCTACACTACCCGAACACCACTGCACTGCCCTAAACCAAGAAACACCAGCCCCAGCACATCCCCCTACACTGCTCAAACACCATTGCACTACCCTAAACCCTAAAACACTATCCCCAGCACGACCCCTACACTACCCAAAGACCACTGCACTACCCTAAACCCTAAAACACTACCCCCAGCATGACCCCCTACACTACCCAAACACCACTGCACTAACCTAAACCCTAAAACACCACCCCCCACACGACCCCCTACACTACCCAAACACACCTGCACTACCATAAACCCTAAAACACTACCCCCCACACAACCTCCTACACTACCCAAAGACCAATGCACTACCCTAAATCCTAAAACACAACCCCCTACGCTACACAAACACCGCTGCACTACCCTAAAACCTAAAACACCACCCCCAGCACGATCCCCTACACTACACAAACACCAATGCACTACCCTAAACCCTAAAACACTACCCGCAGCAGTACCCCCTACACTACCCAAACACCATTGCACTACCCTAAACCCTAAAACACTACCCCCAACAGTACCCCCTACACTACCCAAACACCACTGCACTATCCTAAACCCTAAACCACTATCCCCAGCATGACCCCTACACTACCCAAACACCACTGCACTACCCTACACCCCAAAACACTCCCCCAGCATGATTCCGTACACTACCCAAACACCACTGCACTACTCTAAACCCTAAATCTACCCCCAGCACGACCCCCTACACTTCCCAAACCCCACTGCACTACCCTAAACCCTAAATCTACCCTCTGCACGACCCCCTAAACTACCCAAACACCACTGCACTACCCTAAACCCTAAATCACTACCCCCAGCATGACACCCTACACTACACCAACACCACTGCACTATTATAAACCTTAAAACACTACCCCAGCACGACCCGCTACACTACCCGAACACCACTGCACTACCCTAAACCCTCAAACTCTACCCCAGCACCACCCCCTACACTACCCAAACACCACTGCACTACCCTAAACCCTAAAACACTACAACCAGCACGACCCCCAACAGTACACAAACACCACTGCACTGCCCTAAACTCTGAAACACCACCCCCAGCAAGACCCCCTTCACTGCCTGCACACCACTGCACTGCCCTAAACCTTGAAACATCACCCCCACTAATACCCCCTGCACTGCCCGAACACCACTGCCCTAAACCCTGAAACACCACCCCCAGCCAGACCCCCTACACTGCCCGAACACCACTGCCCAAAACCCTGAAACACCACCACCAGCAAGACCCCCTGAACTGCCCGAACACCACTGCACTAAACCCTGAAACACCAAACCCAGCAAGACCCCCTACACTGCCCGAACACCACTGCCCAAAACCCTGAAACACCAGCCCCAGCACGACCCCTACACTGCCCGAACACCACTGCACTGCCCTAAACCAAGAAACACCAGCCCCAGCACGTCCCCCTGCACTGCTCAAACACCATTGCACTGCCCAAAACCCTGAAACACTAGCCTCAGGACAATCCCCTACACTGCCCGAAAACCACTGCACTGCCCTAAACATTGAAACATCAGCCCCAGCACGACCCCCTACACTACCCGAACACCACTGCACTGCCCTAAACCCTGGAACACCAGATCCAGCACAACCCCCTACACTACCCAAATACCATTGCACTACCCTAAACCCTAAAACACGATCCCCAGCACGACCCCCTACACTACCCAAAGACCACTGCACTACCCTAAACCATAAAACACTACCCCCAGCATGACCCCCTACACTACCCAAACACCACTGCACTAACCTAAACCCTAACACACCACCCCCACATGACCCCCTACACTACCCAAACACAACTGCACTACCATAAACCCTAAAATACTACCCCCCACACAACCTCCTACACTACCCAAAGACCAATGCACTACCCTAAATCCTAAAACACAACCCCCTACACTACACAAACACCACTGCACTACCCTAAAACCTAAAACACAACCCCCAGCACGATCCCCTACACTACACAAACACCAATGCACTACCCTAAACCCTAAAACACTACTCGCAGCAGTACCCCTACACTACCCAAACACCATTGCACTACCCTAAACCCTAAAACACTACCCCCGACAGTACCACCTACACTACCCAAACACCACTGCACTATCCTAAACCCTAAACCACTATCCCCATCATGACCCCTACACTACCCAAACACCACTGCACTACCCTACACCCTAAAAAACTCCCCCAGCATGATTCCCTACACTACCCAAACACCACTGCACTACTCTAAACCCTAAATCTACCCCAGCACGACCCCCTACACTTCCCAAACTCCACTGCACTACCCTAAACCCTAAATCTACCCTCAGCACGACCCCCTAAACTACCCAAACACCACTGCACTACCCTAAACCCTAAATCACTACCCATAGCATGACACCCTACACTACACCAACACCACTGCACTATTATAAACCTTAAAACACTACCCCAGCACGACCCGCTACACTACCCAAACACCACTGCACTACCCTAAACCCTCAAACTCTACCCCAGCACCACCCCCTACACTACCCAAACACCACTGCACTACCCTAAATCCTAAAACACTACACCCAGCACGACCCCCTACAGTACACAAACACCACTGCACTGCCCTAAACCCTGAAACACCACCCCCAGCAAGACCCCCTTCACTGCCTGCACACCACTGCACTGCCCTCAACCTTGAAACACCACCCCCACTAAGACCCCCTGCACTGCCCGAACACCACTGCCCTAAACCCTGAAACACCACCCCCAGCAAGACCTGCTACACTGTCCGAACACCACTGCCCAAAACCCTGAAACACCACCACCAGCAAGACCCCCTGCACTGCCTGAACACCACTGCACTAAACCCTGAAACACCACCCCAGCAAGACCCCCTGCACTGCCCGAACACCACTGCCCAAAACCCTGAAACACCGCCCCAGCACGACCCCCTACACTGCCCGAACACCACTGCACTGCCCTAAACCCTAAACACCACCCCAGCATGACCCCCTACTCTGCCCGAACACCACTGCTCTGCCCTAAACCCTGACACACTACCCCCTGCACGACCCCTATACTGCCCGAACACCACTGCACTGCCCTAAACCCTGAAACACCAGATCCAGCACAACCCCCTACACTACCCAAATACCATTGCACTACCCTAAACCCTAAAACACGATCCCCAGCACGACCCCCTACACTACCCAAAGACCACTGCACTACCCTAAACCATAAAACACTACCCCCAGCATGACCCCCTACACTACCCAAACACCACTGCACTAACCTAAACCCTAAAACACCACCCCCACATGACCCCCTACACTACCCAAACACAACTGCACTACCATAAACCCTAAAACACTACCCCCCACACAACCTCCTACACTACCCAAAGACCAATGCACTACCCTAAATCCTAAAACACAACCCCCTACACTACACAAACACCACTGCACTACCCTAAAACCTAAAACACAACCCCCAGCACGATCCCCTACACTACACAAACACCAATGCACTACCCTAAACCCTAAAACACTACCCACAGCAGTACCCCCTACACTACCCAAACACCATTGCACTACCCTAAACCCTAAAACACTACCCCCGACAGTACCACCTACACTACCCAAACACCACTGCACTATCCTAAACCCTAAACCACTATCCCCATCATGACCCCTACACTACCCAAACACCACTGCACTACCCTACACCCTAAAAAACTCCCCCAGCATGATTCCCTATACTACCCAAACACCACTGCACTACTCTAAACCCTAAATCTACCTCAGCATGACCCCCTACACTTCCCAAACTCCACTGCACTACCCTAAACCCTAAATCTTCCCTCAGCTCGACTCCCTAAACTACCCAAACACCACTGCACTACCCTAAACCCTAAATCACTACCCATAGCATGACACTCTACACTACACCAACACCACTGCACTATTATAAACCTTAAAACACTACCCCAGCACGACCCGCTACACTACCCAAACACCACTGCACTACCCTAAACCCTCAAACTCTACCCCAGCACCACCCCCTACTCTACCCAAACACCACTGCACTACCCTAAATCCTAAAACACTACACCCAGCACGACCCCCTACAGTACACAAACACCACTGCACTGCCCTAAACCCTGAAACACCACCCCCAGCAAGACCCCCTTCACTGCCTGCACACCACTGCACTGCCCTCAACCTTGAAACACCACCCCCACTAAGACCTCCTGCACTGCCCGAACACCACTGCCCTAAACCCTGAAACACCACCCCCAGCAAGACCTGCTACACTGCCCGAACACCACTGCCCAAAACCCTGAAACACCACCACCAGCAAGACCCCCTGCACTGCCCGAACACCACTGCACTAAACCCTGAAACACCACCCCCAGCAAGACCCCCTACACTGCCCGAACACCACTGCCCAAAACCCTGAAACACCGCCCCAGCACGACCCCCTACACTGCCCGAACACCACTGCACTGCCCTAAACCCTAAACACCACCCCAGCATGACCCCCTACTCTGCCCGAACACCACTGCTCTGCCCTAAACCCTGACACACTACCCCCTGCCCGACCCCTATACTGCCCGAACACCACTGCACTGCCCAAAACCCTGAAACGCTGGCCCCAGTACGACCCCCTACACTGCCCAAACACCACTGCACTGCCCTAAACCCTGAAACATCAGCCCCAGTACAACCGCATACACTGGCCGAACACCACTACACTGCCCTAAACCCTGAAACACCAGCCCCAGCACGACCCCCTACACTGCCCGAACACCACTGCAATGCCCTAAACCCAGAAACACCACCCCCGCACGACCCACTACACTGCCCGAACACCACTGCACTGCCCCAAACCCTGAAACACTAGGCCCAGCACAACCCCCTACACTGCCCGAACACCACTGCACTGCCCTAAACCCTGAAACACCATTCCCCGCACGATCCCCTACACTGCCCAAACACCACTGCACTGCCCTAAACCCTGAAACACCACCCGCACAACCCCCTACACTGCCTGAACACCACTGCAATGCCCTAAATCCTGAAACACCACACCCCCGCACAACCCCCTACACTGCCCGACCACTGCACTACCCTAAGCCCTGAAACACCACACCCGCACAACCCCCTATACTGCCCGAACACCACTACACTGCCTGAAACCCAGAAACACCACCCCCCACATGCCCCCCTACACTGCTCGAATACCACTGCACTACCCTGAAACACCAACCCCCAGCACAACCCCTTACACTGCCCGAACACCACTGCACTGCCCTAAACCCTGAAACACCACCCCCAGCACCACCCCTACACTGCCCGAACACCACTGCACTGCCCTAAACCCTGAAACACTAGCCCCAGCATGACCCCCTACTCTGCCTGAACACCACTGCACTGCCCTAAACCCTGAAACACTAGCCCCAGCATGACCCCGTACACTGCCCGAACACCAGTGCACTGCCCTAAACCCTGAAACACCACCCTCCGCACGACCCCCTACATTGCCCGAACACCACTGCACTGCCCTAAATCCTGAAACACCACCGCCGCACGACCCCTTACGCTGCCCGAACACCACTGCACTGCCCTAAATCCTGAAACACTACCACCACATGACCCCCTACACTGCCTGAAAACAACTGCACTGCCCTAAACCCTGAAACACCATCCCTGCACGACCACCTACACTACCCAAACACCACTGCACTGCCCTAAACACTGAAACACCACCCCCCGCACGATGCCCTACATTGCCCGAAAACCACTGCACTGCTCTAAACCCTGAAACACCAGCCCCAGCACGACCCCCTACACTGCCCGAACACCAGTGCACTGCCCTAAAACCTGAAACACCACCCCCAGCACCACCTCTACACTGCCCGAACACCACTGCTCCACCCAAAACCCTGAAACACCACCCCCAGCATGTCCCCCTACAAAACCCGAACACCACTGCACTGCCCAAAACCCTGAAAGACTAGCCTCAGGACAACCCCCTACACTGTCCAAAAACTACTGCACTGCCCTAAACAATGAAACACCAGCCCCAGCACGACCCCCTACACTACCCGAACACCAATGCACTACCCTAAACCCTAAAACACTACCCGCAGCAGTACCCCCCACACTACCCAAACACCATTGCACTACCCTAAACCCTAAAACACTACCCCCAACAGTACCCCCTACACTACCCAAACACCACTGCACTATCCTAAACCCTAAACCACTATCCCCAGCATGACCCCTACACTACCCAAACACCACTGCACTACCCTAAACCCTCAAACTCTACCCCAGCACCACCCCCTACACTACCCAAACACCACTGCACTACCCTAAATCCTAAAACACTACACCCAGCACGACCCCCTACAGTACACAAACACCACTGCACTGCCCTAAACCCTGAAACACCACCCCCAGCAAGACCCCCTTCACTGCCTGCACACCACTGCACTGCCCTCAACCTTGAAACACCACCCCCACTAAGACCTCCTGCACTGCCCGAACACCACTGCCCTAAACCCTGAAACACCACCCCCAGCAAGACCTGCTACACTGCCCGAACACCACTGCCCAAAACCCTGAAACACCACCACCAGCAAGACCCCCTGCACTGCCCGAACACCACTGCACTAAACCCTGAAACACCACCCCCAGCAAGACCCCCTACACTGCCCGAACACCACTGCCCAAAACCCTGAAACACCGCCCCAGCACGACCCCCTACACTGCCCGAACACCACTGCACTGCCCTAAACCCTAAACACCACCCCAGCATGACCCCCTACTCTGCCCGAACACCACTGCTCTGCCCTAAACCCTGACACACTACCCCCTGCACGACCCCTATACTGCCCAAACACCACTGCACTGCCCAAAACCCTGAAACGCTAGCCCCAGTACGACCCCCTACACTGCCCAAACACCACTGCACTGCCCTAAACCCTGAAACATCAGCCCCAGTACAACCGCATACACTGGCCGAACACCACTACACTGCCCTAAACCCTGAAACACCAGCCCCAGCACGACCCCCTACACTGCCCGAACACCACTGAACTGCCCTAAACCCTGAAACACCACCTCCCGCATGACCCCCTACACTGCCCGAACACCACTGCAATGCCCTAAACCCAGAAACACCACCCCCGCACGACCCACTACACTGCCCGAACACCACTGCACTGCCCCAAACCCTGAAACACTAGGCCCAGCACAACCCCCTACACTGCCCGAACACCACTGCACTGCCCTAAACCCTGAAACACCATTCCCCGCACGATCCCCTACACTGCCCAAACACCACTGCACTGCCCTAAACCCTGAAACACCACCCGCACAACCCCCTACACTGCCTGAACACCACTGCAATGCCCTAAATCCTGAAACACCACACCCCCGCACGACCCCCTACACTGCCCGACCACTGCACTACCCTAAGCCCTGAAACACCACACCCGCACAACCCCCTATACTGCCCGAACACCACTACACTGCCTGAAACCCAGAAACACCACCCCCCACATGCCCCCCTACACTGCTCGAATACCACTGCACTACCCTGAAACACCAACCCCCAGCACAACCCCTTACACTGCCCGAACACCACTGCACTGCCCTAAACCCTGAAACACCACCCCCAGCACCACCCCTACACTGCCCGAACACCACTGCACTGCCCTAAACCCTGAAACACTAGCCCCAGCATGACCCCCTACTCTGCCTGAACACCACTGCACTGCCCTAAACCCTGAAACACTAGCCCCAGCATGACCCCGTACACTGCCCGAACACCAGTGCACTGCCCTAAACCCTGAAACACCACCCTCCGCACGACCCCCTACATTGCCCGAACACCACTGCACTGCCCTAAATCCTGAAACACCACCGCCGCACGACCCCTTACGCTGCCCGAACACCACTGCACTGCCCTAAATCCTGAAACACTACCACCACATGACCCCCTACACTGCCTGAAAACAACTGCACTGCCCTAAACCCTGAAACACCATCCCTGCACGACCACCTACACTACCCAAACACCACTGCACTGCCCTAAACACTGAAACACCACCCCCCGCACGATGCCCTACATTGCCCGAAAACCACTGCACTGCTCTAAACCCTGAAACACCAGCCCCAGCACGACCCCCTACACTGCCCGAACACCAGTGCACTGCCCTAAAACCTGAAACACCACCCCCAGCACCACCCCTACACTGCCCGAACACCACTGCTCCACCCAAAACCCTGAAACACCACCCCCAGCATGTCCCCCTACAAAACCCGAACACCACTGCACTGCCCAAAACCCTGAAACACTAGCCTCAGGACAACCCCCTACACTGTCCAAAAACTACTGCACTGCCCTAAACAATGAAACACCAGCCCCAGCACGACCCCCTACACTACCCGAACACCAATGCACTACCCTAAACCCTAAAACACTACCCGCAGCAGTACCCCCCACACTACCCAAACACCATTGCACTACCCTAAACCCTAAAACACTACCCCCAACAGTACCCCCTACACTGCCCAAACACCACTGCACTGCCCTAAACCCTGAAACACCACCCGCACAACCCCCTACACTGCCTGAACACCACTGCAATGCCCTAAATCCTGAAACACCACACCCCCGCACGACCCCCTACACTGCCCGACCACTGCACTACCCTAAGCCCTGAAACACCACACCCGCACAACCCCCTATACGGCCCGAACACCACTACACTGCCTGAAACCCAGAAACACCACCCCCCACATGCCCCCCTACACTGCTCGAATACCACTGCACTACCCTGAAACACCAACCCCCAGCACAACCCCTTACACTGCCCGAACACCACTGCACTGCCCTAAACCCTGAAACACCACCCCCAGCACCACCCCTACACTGCCCGAACACCACTGCACTGCCCTAAACCCTGAAACACTAGCCCCAGCATGACCCCCTACTCTGCCTGAACACCACTGCACTGCCCTAAACCCTGAAACACTAGCCCCAGCATGACCCCGTACACTGCCCGAACACCAGTGCACTGCCCTAAACCCTGAAACACCACCCTCCGCACGACCCCCTACATTGCCCGAACACCACTGCACTGCCCTAAATCCTGAAACACCACCGCCGCACGACCCCTTACGCTGCCCGAACACCACTGCACTGCCCTAAATCCTGAAACACTACCACCACATGACCCCCTACACTGCCTGAAAACAACTGCACTGCCCTAAACCCTGAAACACCATCCCTGCACGACCACCTACACTACCCAAACACCACTGCACTGCCCTAAACACTGAAACACCACCCCCCGCACGATGCCCTACATTGCCCGAAAACCACTGCACTGCTCTAAACCCTGAAACACCAGCCCCAGCACGACCCCCTACACTGCCCGAACACCAGTGCACTGCCCTAAAACCTGAAACACCACCCCCAGCACCACCCCTACACTGCCCGAACACCACTGCTCCACCCAAAACCCTGAAACACCACCCCCAGCATGTCCCCCTACAAAACCCGAACACCACTGCACTGCCCAAAACCCTGAAACACTAGCCTCAGGACAACCCCCTACACTGTCCAAAAACTACTGCACTGCCCTAAACAATGAAACACCAGCCCCAGCACGACCCCCTACACTACCCGAACACCAATGCACTACCCTAAACCCTAAAACACTACCCGCAGCAGTACCCCCCACACTACCCAAACACCATTGCACTACCCTAAACCCTAAAACACTACCCCCAACAGTACCCCCTACACTACCCAAACACCACTGCACTATCCTAAACCCTAAACCACTATCCCCAGCATGACCCCTACACTACCCAAACACCACTGCACTATCCTACACCCCAAAACACTCCCCCAGCATGATTCCGTATACTACCCAAACACCACTGCACTACTCTAAACCCTAAATCTACCCCCAGCACGACCCCCTACACTTCCCAAACCCCACTGCACTACCCTAAACCCTAAATCTACCCTCAGCACGACCCCCTAAACTACCCAAACACCACTGCACTACCCTAAACCCTAAATCACTACCCCCAGCATGACACCCTACACTACACCAACACCACTGCACTATTATAAACCTTAAAACACTACCCCAGCACGACCCGCTACACTACCCGAACACCACTGCACTACCCTAAACCCTCAAACTCTACCCCAGCACCACCCCCTACACTACCCAAACACCACTGCACTACCCTAAACCCTAAAACACTACAACCAGCACGACCCCCGACAGTACACAAACACCACTGCACTGCCCTAAACTCTGAAACACCACCCCCAGCAAGACCCCCTTCACTGCCTGCACACCACTGCACTGCCCTAAACCTTGAAACACCACCCCCACTAATACCCCCTGCACTGCCCGAACACCACTGCCCTAAACCCTGAAACACCACCCCCAGCTAGACCCCCTACACTGCCCGAACACCACTGCCCAAAACCCTGAAACACCACCACCAGCAAGACCCCCTGAACTGCCCGAACACCACTGCACTAAACCCTGAAACACCAAACCCAGCAAGACCCCCTACACTGCCCGAACACCACTGCCCAAAACCCTGAAACACCAGCCCCAGCACGACCTCTACACTGCCCGAACACCACTGCACTGCCCTAAACCAAGAAACACCAGCCCCAGCACGTCCCCCTGCACTGCTCAAACACCATTGCACTGCCCAAAACCCTGAAACACTAGCCTCAGGACAATCCCCTACACTGCCCGAAAACCACTGCACTGCCCTAAACATTGAAACATCAGACCCAGCATGACCCCTACACTACCCGAACACCACTGCACTGCCCTAAACCCTGAAACACCAGATCCAGCACAACCCCCTACACTACCCAAATACCATTGCACTACCCTAAACCCTAAAACACGATCCCCAGCACGACCCCCTACACTACCCAAAGACCACTGCACTACCCTAAACCATAAAACACTACCCCCAGCATGACCCCCTACACTACCCAAACACCACTGCACTAACCTAAACCCTAAAACACCACCCCCACATGACCCCCTACACTACCCAAACACAACTGCACTACCATAAACCCTAAAACACTACCCCCCACACAACCTCCTACACTACCCAAAGACCAATGCACTACCCTAAATCCTAAAACACAACCCCCTACACTACACAAACACCACTGCACTACCCTAAAACCTAAAACACAACCCCCAGCACGATCCCCTACACTACACAAACACCAATGCACTACCCTAAACCCTAAAACACTACCCGTAGCAGTACCCCCTACACTACCCAAACACCATTGCACTACCCTAAACCCTAAAACACTTCCCCCGACAGTACCACCTACACTACCCAAACACCACTGCACTATCCTAAACCCTAAACCACTATCCCCATCATGACCCCTACACTACCCAAACACCACTGCACTACCCTACTCCCTACAAAACTCCCCCAGCATGATTCCCTACACTTCCCAAACCCCACTGCACTACCCTAAACCCTAAATCTACCCTCAGCATGACCCCCTAAACTACCCAAACACCACTGCACTACCCTAAACCCTAAATCACTACCCATAGCATGACACCCACCACTACACCAACACCACTGCACTATTATAAACCTTAAAACACTACCCCAGCACAACCCGCTACACTACCCAAACACCACTGCACTACCCTAAATCCTCAAACTCTACCCCAGCACCACCCCCTACACTACCCAAACACCACTGCACTACCATAAACCCTAAAACACTACACCCAGCACGACCCCCTACAGTACACAAACACCACTGCACTGCCCTAAACCCTGAAACACCACCCCCAGCAAGACCCCCTTCACTGCCTGCACACCACTGCACTGCCCTCAACCTTGAAACACCACCCCCACTAAGACCCCCTGCACTGCCCGAACACCACTGCCCTAAACCCTGAAACACCACCACCAGCAAGACCCCCTGCACTGCCCGAACACTACTGCACTAAACCCTGAAACACCACCCCCAGCAAGACCCCCTACACTGCCCGAACACCACTGCCCAAAACCCTGAAACACCGCCCCAGCACGACCCCCTACACTGCCCGAACACCACTGCACTGCCCTAAACCCTAAACACCACCCCAGCATGACCCCCTACTCTGCCCGAACACCACTGCTCTGCCCTAAACCCTGACACACTACCCCCTGCACGACCCCTATACTGCCCGAACACCACTGCACTGCCCAAAACCCTGAAACGCTAGCCCCAGTACGACCCCCTACACTGCCCAAACACCACTGCACTGCCCTAAACCCTGAAACATCAGCCCCAGTATAACCGCATACACTGGCCGAACACCACTACACTGCCCTAAACCCTGAAACACCAGCCCCAGCACGACCCCCTACACTGCCCGAATACCACTGAACTGCCCTAAACCCTGAAACACCACCTCCCGCATGACCCCCTACACTGCCCGAACACCACTGCAATGCCCTAAACCCAGAAACACCACCCCCGCACGACCCACTACACTGCCCGAACACCACTGCACTGCCCCAAACCCTGAAACACTAGGCCCAGCACAACCCCCACCACTGCCCGAACACCACTGCACTGCCCTAAACCCTGAAACACCATCCCCCGCACGATCCCCTACACTGCCCAAACACCACTGCACTGCCCTAAACCCTGAAACACCACCCGCACAACCCCCTACACTGCCTGAACACCACTGCAATGCCCTAAATCCGGAAACACCACACCCCCGCACGACCCCCTACACTGCCCGACCACTGCACTGCCCTAAGCCCTGAAACACCACACCCGCACGACCCCCTATACTGCCCGAACACCACTACACTGCCTGAAACCCAGAAACACCACCCCCCACATGCCCCCCTACACTGCTCGAATACCACTGCACTACCCTGAAACACCAACCCCCAGCACAACCCCTTACACTGCCCGAACACCACTGCACTGCCCTAAACCCTGAAACACCACCCCCAGCACCACCCCTACACTGCCCGAACACCACTGCACTGCCCTAAACCCTGAAACACTAGCACCAGCATGACCCCCTACTCTGCCTGAACACCACTGCACTGCCCTAAACCCTGAAACACTAGCCCCAGCATGACCCCCTACACTGCCCGAACACCAGTGCACTGCCCTAAACCCTGAAACACCACCCTCAGCACGAACCCCTACATTGCCCGAACACCACTGCACTGCCCTAAATCCTGAAACACCACCGCCGCACGACCCCTTACGCTGCCCGAACACCACTGCACTGCCCTAAATCCTGAAACACCACCCCCACATGACCCCCTACACTGCCTGAAAACAACTGCACTGCCCTAAACCCTGAAACACCATCCCTGCACGACCACCTACACTACCCAAACACCACTGCACTGCCCTAAACACTGAAACACCACCCCCCGCACGATGCCCTACATTGCCCGAACACCACTGCACTGCCCTAAACCCTGAAACACCAGCCCCAGCACGACCCCCTACACTGCCCGAACACCAGTGCACTGCCCTAAAACCTGAAACACCACCCCCAGCACCACCCCTACACTGCCCGAACACCACTGCTCCACCCAAAACCCTGAAACACCACCCCCAGCATGTCCCCCTACAAAACCCGAACACCACTGCACTGCCCAAAACCCTGAAACACTAGCCTCAGGACAACCCCCTACACTGTCCAAAAACCACTGCACTGCCCTAAACAATGAAACACCAGCCCCAGCACGACCCCCTACACTACCCGAACACCACTGCACTGCCCTAAACCCTGAAACACCAGATCCAGCACAACCCCCTACACTTCCCAAAGACCATTGCACTACCCTAAACCCTAAAACACAATCCCCAGCACGACCCCCTACACTACACAAAGACCACTGCACTACCCTAAACCCTAAAACACTACCCCCAGCATGACCCCCTACACTTCCCAGACACCACTGCACTACCCTAAACTCTAAAACACTACCCCCGGCACGACCCCCATTACTACCCAAACACCACTGCACTACCCTAAACCCTGAAACACTACCCCCGCATGACCCCCTGCACTACCCAAAGACCAATGCACTACCCTAAGTCCTAAATCACGACCCCCTACACTACACAAACACTGCTGCACTACCCTAAACCCTAAAACACTTCCCCCTGCACAACCCCCTACAATACACAAACACCACTACACTACCCTAAACCATAAAATAGTACCCACTACACTACACAAAAAACACTGCACTGACCTAAACCTTAAAACACTACCCACAGCAGTGCCCCCTACACTACCCAAACACAATTGCACTACCCTAAATCCTAAAACACTTCCCCCAGCAGTACCCCCTACACTACCCAAACACCACTGCACTACCCTAAACCCTAAACCACTTCCCCCAGCACGACCCCCTACACTACCCAAACACCTCTGCACTACCCTAAACCCTAAAACACTCCCCAGCACGATTCCCTACACTACCCAAACACCACTGCACTTCCCTAAACCCCAATTCTACCCCCAGAACGACCCCCTACACTTCCCAAACTCCACTTCACTACCCTAAACCCTAAATCTACCCTCAGCACGACCCCCTAAACTACCCAAACACCACTGCACTACCCTAAACCCTAAGTCACTACCCATAGCATGACACCCTACACTACACCAACACCACTGCACTATTATAAACCTTAAAACACTACCCCAGCACGACCCGCTACACTACCCAAACACCACTGCACTACCCTAAACCCTCAAACTCTACCCCAGCACCACCCCCTACACTACCCAAACACCACTGCACTACCCTAAATCCTAAAACACTACACCCAGCACGACCCCCTACAGTACACAAACACCACTGCACTGCCCTAAACCCTGAAACACCACCCCCAGCAAGACCCCCTTCACTGCCTGCACACCACTGCACTGCCCTCAACCTTGAAACACCACCCCCACTAAGACCCCCTGCACTGCCCGAACACCACTGCCCTAAACCCTGAAACACCACCCCCAGCAAGACCTGCTACACTGCCCGAACACCACTGCCCAAAACCCTGAAACACCACCACCAGCAAGACCCCCTGCACTGCCCGAACACCAATGCACTAAACCCTGAAACACCACCCCCAGCAAGACCCCCTACACTGCCCGAACACCACTGCCCTAAACCCTAAACACCACCCCAGCATGACCCCCTACTCTGCCCGAACACCACTGCTCTGCCCTAAACCCTGACACACTACCCCCTGCACGACCCCTATACTGCCCGAACACCACTGCACTGCCCTAAACCCTGAAACACCAGATCCAGCACAACCCCCTACACTACCCAAATACCATTGCACTACCCTAAACCCTAAAACACGATCCCCAGCACGACCCCCTACACTACCCAAAGACCACTGCACTACCCTAAACCATAAAACACTACCCCCAGCATGACCCCCTACACTACCCAAACACCACTGCACTAACTCAAACCCTAAAACACCACCCCCACATGACCCCCTACACTACCCAAACACAACTGCACTACCATAAACCCTAAAACACTACCCCCCACACAACCTCCTACACTACCCAAAGACCAATGCACTACCCTAAATCCTAAAACACAACCCCCTACACTACACAAACACCACTGCACTACCCTAAAACCTAAAACACAACCCCCAGCACGATCCCCTACACTACACAAACACCAATGCACTACCCTAAACCCTAAAACACTACCCACAGCAGTACCCCCTACACTACCCAAACACCATTGCACTACCCTAAACCCTAAAACACTACCCCCGACAGTACCACCTACACTACCCAAACACCACTGCACTATCCTAAACCCTAAACCACTATCCCCATCATGACCCCTACACTACCCAAACACCACTGCACTACCCTACACCCTAAAAAACTCCCCCAGCATGATTCCCTACACTACCCAAACACCACTGCACTACTCTAAACCCTAAATCTACCCCAGCACGACCCCCTACACTTCCCAAACTCCACTGCACTACCCTAAACCCTAAATCTACCCTCAGCACGACCCCCTAAACTACCCAAACACCACTGCACTACCCTAAACCCTAAATCACTACCCATAGCATGACACCCTACACTACACCAACACCACTGCACTATTATAAACCTTAAAACACTACCCCAGCACGACCCGCTACACTACCCAAACACCACTGCACTACCCTAAACCCTCAAATTCTACCCCAGCACCACCCCCTACACTACCCAAACACCACTGCACTACCCTAAATCCTAAAACACTACACCCAGCACGACCCCCTACAGTACACAAACACCACTGCACTGCCCTAAACCCTGAAACACCACCCCCAGCAAGACCCCCTTCACTGCCTGCACACCACTGCACTGCCCTCAACCTTGAAACACCACCCCCACTAAGACCCCCTGCACTGCCCGAACACCACTGCCCTAAACCCTGAAACACCACCCCCAGCAAGACCTGCTACACTGTCCGAACACCACTGCCCAAAACCCTGAAACACCACCACCAGCAAGACCCCCTGCACTGCCCGAACACCACTGCACTAAACCCTGAAACACCACCCCCAGCAAGACCCCCTGCACTGCCCGAACACCACTGCCCAAAACCCTGAAACACCGCCCCAGCACGACCCCCTACACTGCCCGAACACCACTGCACTGCCCTAAACCCTAAACACCACCCCAGCATGACCCCCTACTCTGCCCGAACACCACTGCTCTGCCCTAAACCCTGACACACTACCCCCTGCACGACCCCTATACTGCCCGAACACCACTGCACTGCCCTAAACCCTGAAAAGCTAGCCCCAGTACGACCCCCTACACTGCCCAAACACCACTGCACTGCCCTAAACCCTGAAACATCAGCCCCAGTACAACCGCATACACTGGCCGAACACCACTACACTGCCCTAAACCCTGAAACACCAGCCCCAGCACGACCCCCTACACTGCCCGAACACCACTGAACTGCCCTAAACCCTGAAACACCACCTCCCGCATGACCCCCTACACTGCCCGAACACCACTGCAATGCCCTAAACCCAGAAACACCACCCCGCACGACCCACTACACTGCCCGAACACCACTGCACTGCCCCAAACCCTGAAACACTAGGCCCAGCACAACCCCCTACACTGCCCGAACACCACTGCACTGCCCTAAACCCTGAAACACCATCCCCCGCACGATCCCCTACACTGCCCAAACACCACTGCACTGCCCTAAACCCTGAAACACCACCCGCACAACCCCGTACACTGCCTGAACACCACTGCAATGCCCTAAATCCTGAAACACCACACCCCCGCACGACCCCCTGCACTGCCCGACCACTGCACTGCCCTAAGCCCTGAAACACCACACCCGCACGACCCCCTATACTGCCCGAACACCACTACACTGCCTGAAACCCAGAAACACCACCCCCCACGTGCCCCCCTACACTGCTCGAATACCACTGCACTACCCTGAAACACCAACCCCCAGCACAACCCCTTACACTGCCCGAACACCACTGCACTGCCCTAAACCCTGAAACACCACCCCCAGCACCACCCCTACACTGCCCGAACACCACTGCACTGCCCTAAACCCTGAAACACTAGCCCCAGCATGACCCCCTACTCTGCCTGAACACCACTGCACTGCCCTAAACCCTGAAACACTAGCCCCAGCATGACCCCCTACACTGCCCGAACACCAGTGCACTGCCCTAAACCCTGAAACACCACCCTCCGCACGACCCCCTACATTGCCCGAACACCACTGCACTGCCCTAAATCCTGAAACACCACCGCCGCACGACCCCTTACGCTGCCCGAACACCACTGCACTGCCCTAAATCCTGAAACACTACCACCACATGACCCCCTACATTGCCTGAAAACAACTGCACTGCCCTAAACCCTGAAACACCATCCCTGCACGACCACCTACACTACCCAAACACCACTGCACTGCCCTAAACACTGAAACACCACCCCCCGCACGATGCCCTACATTGCCCGAAAACCACTGCACTGCTCTAAACCCTGAAACACCAGCCCCAGCACGACCCCCTACACTGCCCGAACACCAGTGGACTGCCCTAAAACCTGAAACACCACCCCCAGCACCACCCCTACACTGCCCGAACACCACTGCTCCACCCAAAACCCTGAAACACCACCCCCAGCATGTCCCCCTACAAAACCCGAACACCACTGCACTGCCCAAAACCCTGAAACACTAGCCTCAGGACAACCCCCTACACTGTCCAAAAACCACTGCACTGCCCTAAACAATGAAACACCAGCCCCAGCACGACCCCCTACACTACCCGAACACCAATGCACTACCCTAAACCCTAAAACACTACCCGCAGCAGTACCCCCCACACTACCCAAACACCATTGCACTACCCTAAACCCTAAAACACTACCCCCAACAGTACCCCCTACACTACCCAAACACCACTGCACTATCCTAAACCCTAAACCACTATCCCCAGCATGACCCCTACACTACCCAAACACCACTGCACTACCCTACACCCCAAAACACTCCCCCAGCATGATTCCGTATACTACCCAAACACCACTGCACTACTCTAAACCCTAAATCTACCCCCAGCACGACCCCCTACACTTCCCAAACCCCACTGCACTACCCTAAACCCTAAATCTACCCTCAGCACGACCCCCTAAACTACCCAAACACCACTGCACTACCCTAAACCCTAAATCACTACCCCCAGCATGACACCCTACACTACACCAACACCACTGCACTATTATAAACCTTAAAACACTACCCCAGCACGACCCGCTACACTACCCGAACACCACTGCACTACCCTAAACCCTCAAACTCTACCCCAGCACCACCCCCTACACTACCCAAACACCACTGCACTACCCTAAACCCTAAAACACTACAACCAGCACGACCCCCGACAGTACACAAACACCACTGCACTGCCCTAAACTCTGAAACACCACCCCCAGCAAGACCCCCTTCACTGCCTGCACACCACTGCACTGCCCTAAACCTTGAAACACCACCCCCACTAATACCCCCTGCACTGCCCGAACACCACTGCCCTAAACCCTGAAACACCACCCCCAGCTAGACCCCCTACACTGCCCGAACACCACTGCCCAAAACCCTGAAACACCACCACCAGCAAGACCCCCTGAACTGCCCGAACACCACTGCACTAAACCCTGAAACACCAAACCCAGCAAGACCCCCTACACTGCCCGAACACCACTGCCCAAAACCCTGAAACACCAGCCCCAGCACGACCCCTACACTGCCCGAACACCACTGCACTGCCCTAAACCAAGAAACACCAGCCCCAGCACGTCCCACCTGCACTGCTCAAACACCATTGCACTGCCCAAAACCCTGAAACACTAGCCTCAGGACAATCCCCTACACTGCACGAAAACCACTGCACTGCCCTAAACATTGAAACATCAGCCCCAGCATGACCCCCTACACTACCCGAACACCACTGCACTGCCCTAAACCCTGAAACACCAGATCCAGCACAACCCCCTACACTACCCAAATACCATTGCACTACCCTAAACCCTAAAACACGATCCCCAGCACGACCCCCTACACTACGCAAAGACCACTGCACTACCCTAAACCATAAAACACTACCCCCAGCATGACCCCCTACACTACCCAAACACCACTGCACTAACCTAAACCCTAAAACACCACCCCCACATGACCCCCTACACTACCCAAACACAACTGCACTACCATAAACCCTAAAACACTACCCCCCACACAACCTCCTACACTACCCAAAGACCAATGCACTACCCTAAATCCTAAAACACAACCCCCTACACTACACAAACACCACTGCACTACCCTAAAACCTAAAACACAACCCCCAGCACGATCCCCTACACTACACAAACACCAATGCACTACCCTAAACCCTAAAACACTACCCGCAGCAGTACCCCCTACACTACCCAAACACCATTGCACTACCCTAAACCCTAAAACACTTCCCCCGACAGTACCACCTACACTACCCAAACACCACTGCACTATCCTAAACCCTAAACCACTATCCCCATCATGACCCCTACACTACCCAAACACCACTGCACTACCCTACACCCTAAAAAACTCCCCCAGCATGATTCCCTACACTACCCAAACACCACTGCACTACTCTAAACCCTAAATCTACCCCCAGCACGACCCCCTACACTTCCCAAACCCCACTGCACTACCCTAAACCCTAAATCTACCCTCAGCATGACCCCCTAAACTACCCAAACACCACTGCACTACCCTAAACCCTAAATCACTACCCATAGCATGACACCCTACACTACACCAACACCACTGCACTATTATAAACCTTAAAACACTACCCCAGCACGACCCGCTACACTACCCAAACACCACTGCACTACCCTAAATCCTCAAACTCTACCCCAGCACCACCCCCTACACTACCCAAACACCACTGCACTACCCTAAACCCTAAAACACTACACCCAGCACGACCCCCTACAGTACACAAACACCACTGCACTGCCCTAAACCCTGAAACACCACCCCCAGCAAGACCCCCTTCACTGCCTGCACACCACTGCACTGCCCTCAACCTTGAAACACCACCCCCACTAAGACCCCCTGCACTGCCCGAACACCACTGCCCTAAACCCTGAAACACCACCCCCAGCAAGACCTGCTACACTGCCTGAACACCACTGCCCAAAACCCTGAAACACCACCACCAGCAAGACCCCCTGCACTGCCCGAACACCACTGCACTAAACCCTGAAACACCACCCCCAGCAAGACCCCCTACACTGCCCGAACACCACTGCCCAAAACCCTGAAACACCGCCCCAGCACGACCCCCTACACTGCCCGAACACCACTGCACTGCCCTAAACCCTAAACACCACCCCAGCATGACCCCCTACTCTGCCCGAACACCACTGCTCTGCCCTAAACCCTGACACACTACCCCCTGCACGACCCCTATACTGCCCGAACACCACTGCACTGCCCAAAACCCTGAAACGCTAGCCCCAGTACGACCCCCTACACTGCCCAAACACCACTGCACTGCCCTAAACCCTGAAACATCAGCCCCAGTATAACCGCATACACTGGCCGAACACCACTACACTGCCCTAAACACTGAAACACCAGCCCCAGCACGACCCCCTACACTGCCCGAATACCACTGAACTGCCCTAAACCCTGAAACACCACCTCCCGCATGACCCCCTACACTGCCCGAACACCACTGCAATGCCCTAAACCCAGAAACACCACTCCCGCACGACCCACTACACTGCCCGAACACCACTGCACTGCCCCAAACCCTGAAACACTAGGCCCAGCACAACCCCCTACACTGCCCGAACACCACTGCACTGCCCTAAACCCTGAAACACCATCCCCCGCACGATCCCCTACACTGCCCAAACACCACTGCACTGCCCTAAACCCTGAAACACCACCCGCACAACCCCCTACACTGCCTGAACACCACTGCAATGCCCTAAATCCTGAAACACCACACCCCCGCACGACCCCCTACACTGCCCGACCACTGCACTGCCCTAAGCCCTGAAACACCACACCCGCACGACCCCCTATACTGCCCGAACACCACTACACTGCCTGAAACCCAGAAACACCACCCCCCACATGCCCCCCTACACTGCTCGAATACCACTGCACTACCCTGAAACACCAACCCCCAGCACAACCCCTTACACTGCCCGAACACCACTGCACTGCCCTAAACCCTGAAACACCACCCCCAGCACCACCCCTACACTGCCCGAACACCACTGCACTGCCCTAAACCCTGAAACACTAGCCCCAGCATGACCCCCTACTCTGCCTGAACACCACTGCACTGCCCTAAACCCTGAAACACTAGCCCCAGCATGACCCCCTACACTGCCCGAACACCAGTGCACTGCCCTAAACCCTGAAACACCACCCTCAGCACGACCCCCTACATTGCCCGAACACCACTGCACTGCCCTAAATCCTGAAACACCACCGCCGCACGACCCCTTACGCTGCCCGAACACCACTGCACTGCCCTAAATCCTGAAACACCACCACCACATGACCCCCTACACTGCCTGAAAACTGCACTGCCCTAAACCCTGAAACACCATCCCTGCACGACCACCTACACTACCCAAACACCACTGCACTGCCCTAAACACTGAAACACCACCCCCCCGCACGATGCCCTACATTGCCCGAACACCACTGCACTGCCCTAAACCCTGAAACACCAGCCCCAGCACGACCCCCTACACTGCCCGAACACCAGTGCACTGCCCTAAAACCTGAAACACCACCCCCAGCACCCCCCCTACACTGGCCGAACACCACTGCTCCACCCAAAACCCTGAAACACCACCCCCAGCATGTCCCCCTACAAAACCCGAACACCACTGCACTGCCCAAAACCCTGAAACACTAGCCTCAGGACAACCCCCTACACTGTCCAAAAACCACTGCACTGCCCTAAACAATGAAACACCAGCCCCAGCACGACCCCCTACACTACCCGAACACCACTGCACTGCCCTAAACCCTGAAACACCAGATCCAGCACAACCCCCTACACTTCCCAAAGACCATTGCACTACCCTAAACCCTGAAACACAATCCCCAGCACGACCCCCTACACTACACAAAGACCACTGCACTACCCTAAACCCTAAAACACTACCCCCAGCATGACCCCCTACACTACCCAAACACCACTGCACTACCCTAAACTCTAAAACACTACCCCCGGCACGACCCCCATTACTACCCAAACACCACTGCACTACCCTAAACCCTGAAACACTACCCCCGCATGACCCCCTGCACTACCCAAAGACCAATGCACTACCCTAAGTCCTAAATCACGACCCCCTACACTACACAAACACTGCTGCACTACCCTAAACCCTAAAACACTTCCCCCTGCACAACCCCCTACAATACACAAACACCACTACACTACCCTAAACCATAAAATAGTACCCACTACACTACACAAAAAACACTGCACTGACCTAAACCTTAAAACACTACCCACAGCAGTGCCCCCTACACTACCCAAACACAATTGCACTACCCTAAATCCTAAAACACTTCCCCCAGCAGTACCCCCTACACTACCCAAACACCACTGCACTACCCTAAACCCTAAACCACTTCCCCCAGCACGACCCCTACACTACCCAAACTCTCTGCACTACCCTAAACCCTAAAACACTCCCCAGCACGATTCCCTACACTACCCAAACACCACTGCACTTCCCTAAACCCCAATTCTACCCCCAGAACGACCCCCTACACTTCCCAAACTCCACTGCACTACCCTAAACCCTAAATCTACCCTCAGCACGACCCACTAAACTACCCAAACACCACTGCACTACCCTAAATCCTAAATCACTACCCATAGCATGACACCCTACACTACACCAACACCACTGCACTATTATAAACCTTAAAACACTACCCCAGCACGACCCGCTACACTACCCAAACACCACTGCACTACCCTAAACCCTCAAACTCTACCCCAGCACCACCCCCTACACTACCCAAACACCACAGCACTACCCTAAATCCTAAAACACTACACCCAGCACGACCCCCTACAGTACACAAACACCACTGCACTGCCCTAAACCCTGAAACACCACCCCCAGCAAGACCCCCTTCACTGCCTGCACACCACTGCACTGCCCTCAACCTTGAAACACCACCCCCACTAAGACCCCCTGCACTGCCCGAACACCACTGCCCTAAACCCTGAAACACCACCCCCAGCAAGACCTGCTACACTGCCCGAACACCACTGCCCAAAACCCTGAAACACCACCACCAGCAAGACCCCCTGCACTGCCCGAACACCACTGCACTAAACCCTGAAACACCACCCCCAGCAAGATCCCCTACACTGCCCGAACACCACTGCCCAAAACCCTGAAACACCGCCCCAGCACGACCCCCTACACTGCCCGAACACCACTGCACTGCCCTAAACCCTAAACACCACCCCAGCATGACCCCCTACTCTGCCCGAACACCACTGCTCTGCCCTAAACCCTGACACACTACCCCCTGCACGACCCCTATACTGCCCGAACACCACTGCACTGCCCTAAACCCTGAAACACCAGATCCAGCACAACCCCCTACACTACCCAAATACCATTGCACTACCCTAAACCCTAAAACACGATCCCCAGCACGACCCCCTACACTACCCAAAGACCACTGCACTACCCTAAACCATAAAACACTACCCCCAGCATGACCCCCTACACTACCCAAACACCACTGCACTACCCTAAACCCTAAAACACCACCCCCACATGACCCCCTACACTACCCAAACACAACTGCACTACCATAAACCCTAAAACACTATCCCCCACACAACCTCCTACACTACCCAAAGACCAATGCACTACCCTAAATCCTAAAACACAACCCCCTACACTACACAAACACCACTGCACTACCCTAAAACCTAAAACACAACCCCCAGCACGATCCCCTACACTACACAAACACCAATGCACTACCCTAAACCCTAAAACACTACCCGCAGCAGTACCCCCTACACTACCCAAACACCATTGCACTATCCTAAACCCTAAACCACTATCCCCATCATGACCCCTACACTACCCAAACACCACTGCACTACCCTACACCCTAAAAAACTCCCCCAGCATGATTCCCTACACTACCCAAACACCACTGCACTACTCTAAACCCTAAATCTACCCCCAGCACGACCCCCTACACTTCCCAAACCCCACTGCACTACCCTAAACCCTAAATCTACCCTCAGCATGACCCCCTAAACTACCCAAACACCACTGCACTACCCTAAACCCTAAATCACTACCCATAGCATGACACCCTACACTACACCAACACCACTGCACTATTATAAACCTTAAAACACTACCCCAGCACGACCCGCTACACTACCCAAACACCACTGCACTACCCTAAATCCTCAAACTCTACCCCAGCACCACCCCCTACACTACCCAAACACCACTGCACTACCCTAAACCCTAAAACACTACACCCAGCACGACCCCCTACAGTACACAAACACCACTGCACTGCCCTAAACCCTGAAACACCACCCCCAGCAAGACCCCCTTCACTGCCTGCACACCACTGCACTGCCCTCAACCTTGAAACACCACCCCCACTAAGACCCCCTGCACTGCCCGAACACCACTGCCCTAAACCCTGAAACACCACCCCCAGCAAGACCTGCTACACTGCCTGAACACCACTGCCCAAAACCCTGAAACACCACCACCAGCAAGACCCCCTGCACTGCCCGAACACCACTGCACTAAACCCTGAAACACCACCCCCAGCAAGACCCCCTACACTGCCCGAACACCACTGCCCAAAACCCTGAAACACCGCCCCAGCACGACCCCCTACACTGCCCGAACACCACTGCACTGCCCTAAACCCTAAACACCACCCCAGCATGACCCCCTACTCTGCCCGAACACCACTGCTCTGCCCTAAACCCTGACACACTACCCCCTGCACGACCCCTATACTGCCCGAACACCACTGCACTGCCCAAAACCCTGAAACGCTAGCCCCAGTACGACCCCCTACACTGCCCAAACACCACTGCACTGCCCTAAACCCTGAAACATCAGCCCCAGTATAACCGCATACACTGGCCGAACACCACTACACTGCCCTAAACACTGAAACACCAGCCCCAGCACGACCCCCTACACTGCCCGAATACCACTGAACTGCCCTAAACCCTGAAACACCACCTCCCGCATGACCCCCTACACTGCCCGAACACCACTGCAATGCCCTAAACCCAGAAACACCACTCCCGCACGACCCACTACACTGCCCGAACACCACTGCACTGCCCCAAACCCTGAAACACTAGGCCCAGCACAACCCCCTACACTGCCCGAACACCACTGCACTGCCCTAAACCCTGAAACACCATCCCCCGCACGATCCCCTACACTGCCCAAACACCACTGCACTGCCCTAAACCCTGAAACACCACCCGCACAACCCCCTACACTGCCTGAACACCACTGCAATGCCCTAAATCCTGAAACACCACACCCCCGCACGACCCCCTACACTGCCCGACCACTGCACTGCCCTAAGCCCTGAAACACCACACCCGCACGACCCCCTATACTGCCCGAACACCACTACACTGCCTGAAACCCAGAAACACCACCCCCCACATGCCCCCCTACACTGCTCGAATACCACTGCACTACCCTGAAACACCAACCCCCAGCACAACCCCTTACACTGCCCGAACACCACTGCACTGCCCTAAACCCTGAAACACCACCCCCAGCACCACCCCTACACTGCCCGAACACCACTGCACTGCCCTAAACCCTGAAACACTAGCCCCAGCATGACCCCCTACTCTGCCTGAACACCACTGCACTGCCCTAAACCCTGAAACACTAGCCCCAGCATGACCCCCTACACTGCCCGAACACCAGTGCACTGCCCTAAACCCTGAAACACCACCCTCAGCACGACCCCCTACATTGCCCGAACACCACTGCACTGCCCTAAATCCTGAAACACCACCGCCGCACGACCCCTTACGCTGCCCGAACACCACTGCACTGCCCTAAATCCTGAAACACCACCACCACATGACCCCCTACACTGCCTGAAAACTGCACTGCCCTAAACCCTGAAACACCATCCCTGCACGACCACCTACACTACCCAAACACCACTGCACTGCCCTAAACACTGAAACACCACCCCCCCGCACGATGCCCTACATTGCCCGAACACCACTGCACTGCCCTAAACCCTGAAACACCAGCCCCAGCACGACCCCCTACACTGCCCGAACACCAGTGCACTGCCCTAAAACCTGAAACACCACCCCCAGCACCCCCCCTACACTGGCCGAACACCACTGCTCCACCCAAAACCCTGAAACACCACCCCCAGCATGTCCCCCTACAAAACCCGAACACCACTGCACTGCCCAAAACCCTGAAACACTAGCCTCAGGACAACCCCCTACACTGTCCAAAAACCACTGCACTGCCCTAAACAATGAAACACCAGCCCCAGCACGACCCCCTACACTACCCGAACACCACTGCACTGCCCTAAACCCTGAAACACCAGATCCAGCACAACCCCCTACACTTCCCAAAGACCATTGCACTACCCTAAACCCTGAAACACAATCCCCAGCACGACCCCCTACACTACACAAAGACCACTGCACTACCCTAAACCCTAAAACACTACCCCCAGCATGACCCCCTACACTACCCAAACACCACTGCACTACCCTAAACTCTAAAACACTACCCCCGGCACGACCCCCATTACTACCCAAACACCACTGCACTACCCTAAACCCTGAAACACTACCCCCGCATGACCCCCTGCACTACCCAAAGACCAATGCACTACCCTAAGTCCTAAATCACGACCCCCTACACTACACAAACACTGCTGCACTACCCTAAACCCTAAAACACTTCCCCCTGCACAACCCCCTACAATACACAAACACCACTACACTACCCTAAACCATAAAATAGTACCCACTACACTACACAAAAAACACTGCACTGACCTAAACCTTAAAACACTACCCACAGCAGTGCCCCCTACACTACCCAAACACAATTGCACTACCCTAAATCCTAAAACACTTCCCCCAGCAGTACCCCCTACACTACCCAAACACCACTGCACTACCCTAAACCCTAAACCACTTCCCCCAGCACGACCCCTACACTACCCAAACTCTCTGCACTACCCTAAACCCTAAAACACTCCCCAGCACGATTCCCTACACTACCCAAACACCACTGCACTTCCCTAAACCCCAATTCTACCCCCAGAACGACCCCCTACACTTCCCAAACTCCACTGCACTACCCTAAACCCTAAATCTACCCTCAGCACGACCCACTAAACTACCCAAACACCACTGCACTACCCTAAATCCTAAATCACTACCCATAGCATGACACCCTACACTACACCAACACCACTGCACTATTATAAACCTTAAAACACTACCCCAGCACGACCCGCTACACTACCCAAACACCACTGCACTACCCTAAACCCTCAAACTCTACCCCAGCACCACCCCCTACACTACCCAAACACCACAGCACTACCCTAAATCCTAAAACACTACACCCAGCACGACCCCCTACAGTACACAAACACCACTGCACTGCCCTAAACCCTGAAACACCACCCCCAGCAAGACCCCCTTCACTGCCTGCACACCACTGCACTGCCCTCAACCTTGAAACACCACCCCCACTAAGACCCCCTGCACTGCCCGAACACCACTGCCCTAAACCCTGAAACACCACCCCCAGCAAGACCTGCTACACTGCCCGAACACCACTGCCCAAAACCCTGAAACACCACCACCAGCAAGACCCCCTGCACTGCCCGAACACCACTGCACTAAACCCTGAAACACCACCCCCAGCAAGATCCCCTACACTGCCCGAACACCACTGCCCAAAACCCTGAAACACCGCCCCAGCACGACCCCCTACACTGCCCGAACACCACTGCACTGCCCTAAACCCTAAACACCACCCCAGCATGACCCCCTACTCTGCCCGAACACCACTGCTCTGCCCTAAACCCTGACACACTACCCCCTGCACGACCCCTATACTGCCCGAACACCACTGCACTGCCCTAAACCCTGAAACACCAGATCCAGCACAACCCCCTACACTACCCAAATACCATTGCACTACCCTAAACCCTAAAACACGATCCCCAGCACGACCCCCTACACTACCCAAAGACCACTGCACTACCCTAAACCATAAAACACTACCCCCAGCATGACCCCCTACACTACCCAAACACCACTGCACTACCCTAAACCCTAAAACACCACCCCCACATGACCCCCTACACTACCCAAACACAACTGCACTACCATAAACCCTAAAACACTATCCCCCACACAACCTCCTACACTACCCAAAGACCAATGCACTACCCTAAATCCTAAAACACAACCCCCTACACTACACAAACACCACTGCACTACCCTAAAACCTAAAACACAACCCCCAGCACGATCCCCTACACTACACAAACACCAATGCACTACCCTAAACCCTAAAACACTACCCGCAGCAGTACCCCCTACACTACCCAAACACCATTGCACTACCCTAAACCCTAAAACACTACCCCCGACAGTACCACCTACACTACCCAAACACCACTGCACTATCCTAAACCCTAAACCACTATCCCCATCATGACCCCTACACTACCCAAACACCACTGCACTACCCTACACCCTAAAAAACTCCCCCAGCATGATTCCCTACACTACCCAAACACCACTGCACTACTCTAAACCCTAAATCTACCCCAGCACGACCCCCTACACTTCCCAAACTCCACTGCACTACCCTAAACCCTAAATCTTCCCTCAGCTCGACCCCCTAAACTACCCAAACACCACTGCGCTACCCTAAACCCTAAATCACTACCCATAGCATGACACCCTACACTACACCAACACCACTGCACTATTATAAACCTTAAAACACTACCCCAGCACGACCCGCTACACTACCCAAACACCACTGCACTACCCTAAACCCTCAAACTCTACCCCAGCACCACCCCCTACACTACCCATACACCACTGCACTACCCTAAATCCTAAAACACTACACCCAGCACGACCCCCTACAGTACACAAACACCACTGCACTGCCCTAAACCCTGAAACACCACCCCCAGGAAGACCCCCTTCACTGCCTGCACACCACTGCACTGCCCTCAACCTTGAAACACCACCCCCACTAAGACCCCCTGCACTGCCCGAACACCACTGCCCTAAACCCTGAAACACCACCCCCAGCAAGACCTGCTACACTGCCCGAACACCACTGCCCAAAACCCTGAAACACCACCACCAGCAAGACCCCCTGCACTGCCCGAACACCACTGCACTAAACCCTGAAACACCACCCCCAGCAAGACCCCCTACACTGCCCGAACACCACTGCCCAAAACCCTGAAACACCGCCCCAGCACGACCCCCTACACTGCCCGAACACCACTGCACTGCCCTAAACCCTAAACACCACCCCAGCATGACCCCCTACTCTGCCCGAACACCACTGCTCTGCCCTAAACCCTGACACACTACCCTCTGCACGACCCCTATACTGCCCGAACACCACTGCACTGCCCAAAACCCTGAAACGCTAGCCCCAGTACGACCCCCTACACTGCCCAAACACCACTGCACTGCCCTAAACCCTGAAACATCAGCCCCAGTACAACCGCATACACTGGCCGAACACCACTACACTGCCCTAAACCCTGAAACACCAGCCCCAGCACGACCCCCTACACTGCCCGAACACCACTGAACTGCCCTAAACCCTGAAACACCACCTCCCGCATGACCCCCTACACTGCCCGAACACCACTGCAATGCCCTAAACCCAGAAACACCACCCCCGCACGACCCACTACACTGCCCGAACACCACTGCACTGCCCCAAACCCTGAAACACTAGGCCCAGCACAACCCCCTACACTGCCCGAACACCACTGCACTGCCCTAAACCCTGAAACACCATCCCCCGCACGATCCCCTACACTGCCCAAACACCACTGCACTGCCCTAAACCCTGAAACACCACCCGCACAACCCCGTACACGGCCTGAACACCACTGCAATGCCCTAAATCCTGAAACACCACACCCCCGCACGACCCCCTACACTGCCCGACCACTGCACTGCCCTAAGCCCTGAAACACCACACCCGCACGACCCCCTATACTGCCTGAACACCACTACACTGCCTGAAACCCAGAAACACCACCCCCCACATGCCCCCCTACACTGCTCGAATACCACTGCACTACCCTGAAACACCAACCCCCAGTACAACCCCTTACACTGCCCGAACACCACTGCACTGCCCTAAACCCTGAAACACCACCCCCAGCACCACCCCTACACTGCCCGAACACCACTGCACTGCCCTAAACCCTGAAACACTAGCCCCAGCATGACCCCCTACTCTGCCTGAACACCACTGCACTGCCCTAAACCCTGAAACACTAGCCCCAGCATGACCCCCTACACTGCCCGAACACCAGTGCACTGCCCTAAACCCTGAAACACCACCCTCCGCACGACCCCCTACATTGCCCGAACACCACTGCACTGCCCTAAATCCTGAAACACCACCGCCGCACGACCCCTTACGCTGCCCGAACACCACTGCACTGCCCTAAATCCTGAAACACTACCACCACATGACCCCCTACACTGCCTGAAAACAACTGCACTGCCCTAAACCCTGAAACACCATCCCTGCACGACCACCTACACTACCCAAACACCACTGCACTGCCCTAAACACTGAAACACCACCCCCCGCACGATGCCCTACATTGCCCGAAAACCACTGCACTGCTCTAAACCCTGAAACACCAGCCCCAGCACGACCCCCTACACTGCCCGAACACCAGTGCACTGCCCTAAAACCTGAAACACCACCCCCAGCACCACCCCTACACTGCCCGAACACCACTGCTCCACCCAAAACCCTGAAACACCACCCCCAGCATGTCCCCCTACAAAACCCGAACACCACTGCAGTGCCCAAAACCCTGAAACACTAGCCTCAGGACAACCCCCTACACTGTCCAAAAACCACTGCACTGCCCTAAACAATGAAACACCAGCCCCAGCATGACCCCCTACACTACCCGAACACCAATGCACTACCCTAAACCCTAAAACACTACCCGCAGCAGTACCCCCCACACTACCCAAACACCATTGCACTACCCTAAACCCTAAAACACTACCCCCAACAGTACCCCCTACACTACCCAAACACCACTGCACTATCCTAAACCCTAAACCACTATCCCCAGCATGACCCCTACACTACCTAAACACCACTGCACTACCCTACACCCCAAAACACTCCCCCAGCATGATTCCGTATACTACCCAAACACCACTGCACTACTCTAAACCCTAAATCTACCCCCAGCACGACCCCCTACACTTCCCAAACCCCACTGCACTACCCTAAACCCTAAATCTACCCCCAGCATGACACCCTACACTACACCAACACCACTGCACTATTATAAACCTTAAAACACTACCCCAGCACGACCCGCTACACTACCCGAAAACCACTGCACTACCCTAAACCCTCAAACTCTACCCCAGCACCACCCCCTACACTACCCAAACACCACTGCACTACCCTAAACCCTAAAACACTACAACCAGCACGACCCCCGACAGTACACAAACACCACTGCACTGCCCTAAACTCTGAAACACCACCCCCAGCAAGACCCCCTTCACTGCCTGCACACCACTGCACTGCCCTAAACCTTGAAACACCACCCCCACTAATACCCCCTGCACTGCCCGAACACCACTGCCCTAAACCCTGAAACACCACCCCCAGCTAGACCCCTACACTGCCCGAACACCACTGCCCAAAACCCTGAAACACCACCACCAGCAAGACCCCCTGAACTGCCCGAACACCACTGCACTAAACCCTGAAACACCAAACCCAGCAAGACCCCCTACACTGCCCGAACACCACTGCCCAAAACCCTGAAACACCAGCCCCAGCACGACCCCTACACTGCCCGAACACCACTGCACTGCCCTAAACCAAGAAACACCAGCCCCAGCACGTCCCCCTGCACTGCTCAAACACCATTGCACTGCCCAAAACCCTGAAACACTAGCCTCAGGACAATCCCCTACACTGCCCGAAAACCACTGCACTGCCCTAAACATTAAAACATCAGCCCCAGCATGACCCCCTACACTACCCGAACACCACTGCACTGCCCTAAACCCTGAAACACCAGATCCAGCACAACCCCCTACACTACCCAAATACCATTGCCCTACACTGAACCCTAAAACACGATCCTCAGCACGACCCCCTACACTACCCAAAGACCACTGCACTACCCTAAAACATAAAACACTACCCCCAGCATGACCCCCTACACTACCCAAACACCACTGCACTAACCTAAACCCTAAAACACCACCCCCACATGACCCCCTACACTACCCAAACACAACTGCACTACCATAAACCCTAAAACACTACCCCCCACACAACCTCCTACACTACCCAAAGACCAATGCACTACCCTAAATCCTAAAACACAACCCCCTACACTACACAAACACCACTGCACTACCCTAAAACCTAAAACACAACCCCCAGCACGATCCCCTACACTACACAAACACCAATGCACTACCCTAAACCCTAAAACACTACCTGCAGCAGTACCCCCTATACTAACCAAACACCATTGCACTACCCTAAACCCTAAAACACTTCCCCCGACAGTACCACCTACACTACCCAAACACCACTGCACTATCCTAAACCCTAAACCACTATCCCCATCATGACCCCTACACTACCCAAACACCACTGCACTACCCTACACCCTAAAAAACTCCCCCAGCATGATTCCCTACACTACCCAAACACCACTGCACTACTCTAAACCCTAAATCTACCCCCAGCACGACCCCCTACACTTCCCAAACCCCACTGCACTACCCTAAACCCTAAATCTACCCTCAGCGTGACCCCCTAAACTACCCAAACACCACTGCACTACCCTAAACCCTAAATCACTACCCATAGCATGACACCCTACACTACACCAACACCACTGCACTATTATAAACCTTAAAACACTACCCCAGCACGACCCGCTACACTACCCAAACACCACTGCACTACCCTAAATCCTCAAACTCTACCCCAGCACCACCCCCTACACTACCCAAACACCACTGCACTACCCTAAACCCTAAAACACTACACCCAGCACGACCCCCTACAGTACACAAACACCACTGCACTGCCCTAAACCCTGAAACACCACCCCCAGCAAGACCCCCTTCACTGCCTGCACACCACTGCACTGCCCTCAACCTTGAAACACCACCCCCACTAAGACCCCCTGCACTGCCCGAACACCACTGCCCTAAACCCTGAAACACCACCCCCAGCAAGACCTGCTACACTGCCCGAACACCACTGCCCAAAACCCTGAAACACCACCACCAGCAAGACCCCCTGCACTGCCCGAACACCACTGCACTAAACCCTGAAACACCACCCCCAGCAAGACCCCCTACACTGCCCGAACACCACTGCCCAAAACCCTGAAACACCGCCCCAGCACGACCCCCTACACTGCCCGAACACCACTGCACTGCCCTAAACCCTAAACACCACCCCAGCATGACCCCCTACTCTGCCTGAACACCACTGCTCTGCCCTAAACCCTGACACACTACCCCCTGCACGACCCCTATACTGCCCGAACACCACTGCACTACCCAAAACCCTGAAACGCTAGCCCCAGTACGACCCCCTACACTGCCCAAACACCACTGCACTGCCCTAAACTCTGAAACATCAGCCCCAGTATAACCGCATACACTGGCCGAACACCACTACACTGCCCTAAACCCTGAAACACCAGCCCCAGCACGACCCCCTACACTGCCCGAATACCACTGAACTGCCCTAAACCCTGAAACACCACCTCCCGCATGACCCCCTACACTGCCCGAACACCACTGCAATGCCCTAAACCCAGAAACACCACCCCCGCACGACCCACTACACTGCCCAAACACCACTGCACTGCCCCAAACCCTGAAACACTAGGCCCAGCACAACCCCCTACACTGCCCGAACACCACTGCACTGCCCTAAACCCTGAAACACCATCCCCCGCACGATCCCCTACACTGCCCAAACACCACTGCACTGCCCTAAACCCTGAAACACCACCGGCACAACGCCCTACACTGCCTGAACACCACTGCAATGCCCTAAATCCTGAAATACCACACCCCGCACGACCCCCTACACTGCCCGACCACTGCACTGCCCTAAGCCCTGAAACACCACACCCACACGACCCCCTATACTGCCCGAACACCACTACACTGCCTGAAACCCAGAAACACCACCCCCCACATGCCCCCCTACACTGCTCGAATACCACTGCACTACCCTGAAACACCAACCCCCAGCACAACCCCTTACACTGCCCGAACAACACTGCACTGCACTGCCCTAAACCCTGAAACACCACCCCCAGCACCACCCCTACACTGCCCGAACACCACTACACTGCCCTAAACCCTGAAACACTAGCCCCAGCATGACCCCCTACTCTGCCTGAACACCACTGCACTGCCCTAAACCCTGAAACACTAGCCCCAGCATGACCCCCTACACTGCCCGAACACCAGTGCACTGCCCTAAACCCTGAAACACCACCCTCAGCACGACCCCCTACATTGCCCGAACACCACTGCACTGCCCTAAATCCTGAAACACCACCGCCGCACGACCCCTTACGCTGCCCGAACACCACTGCACTGCCCTAAATCCTGAAACACCACCACCACATGACCCCCTACACTGCCTGAAAACAACTGCACTGCCCTAAACCCTGAAACACCATCCCTGCACGACCACCTACACTACCCAAACACCACTGCACTGTCCTAAACACTGAAACACCACCCCCCCGCACGATGCCCTACATTGCCCGAACACCACTGCACTGCCCTAAACCCTGAAACACCAGCCCCAGCACGACCCCCTACACTGCCCGAACACCAGTGCACTGCCCTAAAACCTGAAACACCACCCCCAGCACCACCCCTACACTGGCCGAACACCACTGCTCCACCCAAAACCCTGAAACACCACCCCCAGCATGTCCCCCTACAAAACCCGAACACCACTGCACTGCCCAAAACCCTGAAACACTAGCCTCAGGACAACCCCCTACACTGTCCAAAAACCACTGCACTGCCCTAAACAATGAAACACCAGCCCCAGCACGACCCCCTACACTACCCGAACACCACTGCACTGCCCTAAACCCTGAAACACCAGATCCAGCACAACCCCCTACACTTCCCAAAGACCATTGCACTACCCTAAACCCTAAAACACAATCCCCAGCACGACCCCCTACACTACACAAACACCACTGCACTACCCTAAACTCTAAAACACTACCCCCAGCATGACCCCCTACACTACCCAAACACCACTGCACTACCCTAAACTCTAAAACACTACCCCCGGCACGACCCCCATTACTACCCAAACACCACTGCACTACCCTAAACCCTGAAACACTACCCCTGCATGACCCCCTGCACTACCCAAAGACCAATGCACTACCCTAAGTCCTAAATCACGACCCCCTACACTACACAAACACTGCTGCACTACCCTAAACCCTAAAACACTTCCCCCTGCACAACCCCCTACAATACACAAACACCACTACACTACCCTAAACCATAAAATAGTACCCACTACACTACACAAAAAACACTGCACTGACCTAAACCTTAAAACACTACCCACAGCAGTGCCCCCTACACTACCCAAACACAATTGCACTACCCTAAATCCTAAAACACTTCCCCCAGCAGTACCCCCTACACTACCCAAACACCACTGCACTACCCTAAACCCTAAACCACTTCCCCCAGCACGACCCCCTACACTACCCAAACACCTCTGCACTACCCTAAACCCTAAAACACTCCCCAGCACGATTCCCTACACTACCCAAACACCACTGCACTTCCCTAAACCCCAATTCTACCCCCAGAACGACCCCCTACACTACCCAAACACCACTGCACTACCCTAACTCTAAAACACTACCCCCAGCACGACCCATTACACTATCCAAACACCTCTGCACTACCCTAAACCCTAAAACACTACCCTCAGCACGACCCCCTATAGGACACAAATACCAATGCACTGCCCTAAACCCTGAATCACTACCCCCAGCATGACCCCCTACACTGCCGAACACCACTGCACTGCGCTAAACCCTGAAACACCACCACCAGCAAGACCCCCTACAGAGCCCGAACACCACTGCGCTGCCCTAAACCCTGAAACTCCACCCCCAGCAAGAACCCCTACACTGCCTGATCACCACTGCCCTAAACCCTGAAACACCACCCCAGCATGACTCCCTACTCTGCCTGAACACCACTGCACTGCCCTAAACCCTGAAACACCAGCCCCAACACGTCCCCAACACTGCCCAAACACCACTGCACTGCCCAAAACCCTGAAACACTAGGCCCAGCACATCCCCCTACACTGCCTGAACACCACTGCACTGCCTAAACCCTGAAACACCAGCCCCAGCACGACCCCCTACACTGCCCGAACACCACTGCCCTGCCCTTAACCCTGAAACAGATGCCCCTGCACTACCCCCTACACTATCCAAAGACTACTGCACAACGCTAAGCCCTAAAACACTTTCCCCAGCATGACCCCCTACACTACCCAAAGACCACTGCACTACCCTAAACCCTAAAACAATACCCCCAGCACGACCCCTACACTACCCAAACACCACTGCACTACCCTAAACCCTAAAACACTACCCCCGCATGACCCCCTGCACTACCCAAAGACCAATGCACTATCATAAGTCCTAAATCACGACCCCCTACACTACACAAACACTGCTGCACTACCCTAAACCCTAAAACACTACCCCCTGCACGACCCCCTACAATACACAAACACCACTACACTACCCTAAACCATAAAATAGTACCCACTACACTACACAAAAACCACTGCACTAACCTAAACCTTAAAACACTACCCGCAGCAGCACCCCCTACACTACCCAAACACAATTGCACTACCCTAAATCCTAAAACACTACCACCAGCCTTATCCCCAGCACTACCCAAACACCACTGCACTACCCTAAACCCTAAACCACTACCCCCAGCACGACCCCCTACACTACCCAAACACCACTGTACTACCCTAAACCCTAAAACACTACCCCCAGCATGACCCCCTACAATACCCAAACACCACTGCACTACCCTAACCCCTAAAACACTCACCAGCACGATTCCCTATACTACCCAAACACCACTGCACTTCCCTAAACCCTAAATCTACCCCCAGACTGACCCCCTACACTACCAAAACACCACTGCAATACCCTAAACCCTAAATCTACCCTCAGCACCACCCCCTACACTACCCAAACACCACTGCACTACCCTAAACCCTAAATCTACCCTTAGCACAACCCCCTACACTACCCAAACACCACTGCACTGCCCTAAACTCTAAAACACTACCCCCAGTACGACCCAATCCACTATCCAAACACCTCTGCACTACCCTAAACCTTAAAACACTACCCCCAGCACGACCCCCTATAGTACTCAAACACCAATGCACTGCCCTAAACCCTGAATCACTACCCCCAGTACGACCCCCTACACTGCCGAACACCACTGCACTGCCCTAAACCCTGAAACACCACCACCAGCTAGACCCCCTACAGTGCCCGAAATCCATTGCGCTGCCCTAAACCCTGAAACTCCACCCCCAGCAAGAACCCCTACACTGCCTGAACACCACTGCCTTAAACCCTGAAACACCACCCCAGGACGACCCCCTACACTGCCCGAACACCACTGCACTAAACCCTGAAACACCACCCCCAGCAAGATCCCCTACACTGCCCGAACACCACTGCACTAAACCCTGAAACACCACCCCCAGCAAGATCCCCCACCCTTGCCCGAACACCACTGCACTGCCCTAAACCCTGAAACACCACCCCAACACGACCCCCTACACTGCCCTAAAACCACTGCACTGCTCTAAACCCTAAAAACCACCCCCAGCACGACCCCCTACTCTGCCTGAACACCACTACTCTGCCCTAAACCCTAAAACACAACCCCCAGCACGACCCCTTACACTGCACGAACACCACTGCCCTGCCCTAAACACTGAAATACTACCCCAGCACATCTCCCTACACTGCCCAGACACCACTGCACTGCCCTAAGCCCTGAAACACTACCCCCAGCACGACCACCTACACTGCCCGAACACCACTGCACTGCCCGAAACCCTGAAACACAAGCCCCAGCACGAGCCCTACACTGCCCGAACACCACTGCACTGCCCTAAACCCTAAAACACCAGCCCCAGCACAACCCCCTACACTGCCCGAACACCACTGCACTGCCCTAAACCCTGAAACACCACCCCCAGCAAGACCCCCTACACTGCCCGAACACCACTGCACTGCACTAAATCCTGAAACACCACCCCGCACAAGCCCCTACACTGCCCGATTACCACTGCACTGCCCTAAACCCTGAAACACCCCCCCCCAGCAAGACCTCCTATACTGCCCGAACACCACTGCACTGCCCTAAACCTGAAACACTACTCCCAGCAAGACCCCCTACACTGCCCGAACACCATTGCCCTAAACCCTGAAACACCACCCAGAGCAAGACCCCCCTACACTGCCCGAACACCACTGCACTGCCCTTAACCCTGAAACACCACCCCTTGCACGACCCCCTACATTGCCCGAACACCACTGCACTGCCCTAAACCCTGAAACACCACCCCCAGCACAACCCCCTACACTGCCAGAACACCACTGCATTGCCCTAAACTCTAAAACACCACCTCCAGCACAAACCTCTACACTACGCAAACACCACTGCAGTGCCCTATACCCTAAAACACCACCCACAGCACGACCCCATAAACTACCCAAACACTACTGCACTGCCCTAAACCCTAAAACACTAGCCCCAGAACGACCCCCTATACTACACAAACACCACTGCACTGCCCTAAACCCTAAAACAATAACACTAGCATGATCCCCTACACAACCCGAACACCACTGCACTGCCCTAAACCCTGAAACACTAGCCCCAGCATGACCCCCTACTCTGCCTGAACACCACTGCACTGCCCTAAACCCTGAAACACTCGCCCCAGCACGACCCCCTACACTGCCCGAACACCACTGCACTGCCCTAAACCCTGAAACACCACCCTCCGCACGACCCCCTACATTGCCCGAACACCACTGCACTGCCCTAAATCCTGAAACACCACCCCCGCACGACCCCTTACACTGCCCGAACACCACTGCACTGTCCTAAATCCTGAAACACCACCCCCTCCCAACCCCCTACACTTCCCAAACACCACTGCATTGCCATAAACCCTGAAACGCCACCCCCCACATAACCCCCTACAATGCCCGAACACCACTGATCTGCCCTAAACCCTGAAACACCACCCCCGCATGACCCCCTACACTGCCCGAAAACAACTGCACTGCCCTAAACCCTGAAACACCATCCCTGCACGACCACCTACACTACCCAAACACCAGTGCACTGCCCTAAACACTGAAACACCAACCCCCTCCATAGTATCGTATTTTTTTTGGAGGAACATGGCGGCCGCAATGTGAGCGGTCGCGGGAGTGCTCCTTGGTCTCCCCAGTGATGGGCAGTTAATCGGGAGGGATCCGAGTAACTGCCTACTATGACTATGTAACAATATCCTAACAATATCCTAACAACTGACTGACTTGGTTTTTGCGTATTCGTTGTTATTCGTTGTTATTGGCGATGAGACGGGACTTCTGGTGCTCCCACTCTCCCTTCTCCTCCGCGGCTAAGGCATTCGCGCTGGACTCTCGGAGCGAGGGCGGGAGCGAGGGCGGAGCAATCATCGAGGGCCCGCGCTGGAAGTGGAAGGCGGCGGCAGCAGTTCGTGGAATCGGCGTCCTGCACTCGCTGCTCCGGAGATCGCTGTGGGGAGGATCAATCCAGTGCCTGGGAGTCTGCTATTTTGCATCGTTGAAGTCGTTGAAGGTAGGGGGGGCCCGGTCAGCGCGTATTGCCCGGACCGAGGCCTCCGAGGTCTCCGAGGGGTTTCTTTCTTTAGTGCGGGGGCTCCCCCTTCTTCTTAGTGAAAAGCCAGAGATTCACACAGAGTCTGGCGAAGTGAGCACCCGAGAGAAGGGGCTGCCCGGAGGGCATTGCTGCTGCTTGGTAGAAGGAGGTGTATCCTCCTTAGATTGTATGGAGGAAAGAGTCCTCTTACATGAGGGTGTTTCTTCTCCCCCCAAAATAAGTCGATACACACTTCGAGCAAGAGCGGCACACTTAGCTGCAAATAAGGATATTACTTACTTTTCCCAGGAGGCTCCACCCCCTCAGGTAGCCGCATCAGGTCCAAAAGGAGATCACCAGACAGCTCCGGGGCAGCATAACCAGGCAACAACTGATCAAGTATTATCCAGGGAGTCTTTTTTTGCTGGGCAGTCGCAAGTGAAGCCAAGAGTTCAGGAAAGAAGGAGGAAAAAACCGGCAATTAAAACTAAAATTACCCCTTCGCTGAAAACATTCTACCAGGTCATCTCATTAATATCTTCGTCTAAATCGCCTCAACTGCCTGACAGCATGCCTAGTCCATCACAGGGGGGTAGGACGGTTCCTCCTTTAAATGACAGGCCAGATCCATCCCCTGTTTCTCCTCGGCTGTCTCCAAAATCAAGGCCTAAGGAGAAGCTGGGAAGATCAGCTAAGAGTAAGGCAGCTAAATCGCCTAAAACATGTGTTCTAAAATGTCAATCTCCCGAACAAGCCACCCCGAAGCCAGCATCGGATGTCATGGTAGAGCAGGTTATCCACCCGGAGATTGATCTCTCTAATAGGTTCTCTGTGTTAGTGGACCAAGAGGGGGCGGGTCCTAATACGGGTCAAAACGAGGGCCACGATCAATCGGGAGATGGTACAGAGCAAGGGACCACCCAGGGAGACCCTCCCGCTATAGCCATCCCAGTATCAAATACGCGGAACCTAGCTGACCTGTTATTGGCCATGAGAGACGAAATGTCATCGAGGTTTTCAACCTCAGAACTAAATCAAGCTGAGATGGCCACGAGATTTACAGTCTCTGAGACAAATCAGGCAGCTATTCGGGTCTCTTGCGAGGTGTTAGCCAAGAAAATGGAAGAGATTACAGCAAGAACTGAGACACTCGAGGAGGAAATGCCAAAGCTGAAAGATTCCTTACAGGCCGTTACTGCGAAGGTAGATTCTCTGTCCATCCAGAACAGAGAGTTGAAGGAGGACCTGGAACGACTTGAGAACCACTCAAGGCGAAATAATTTAAAATTATTAAATGTCCCTGAGGCGATTGAAAGAGACGATCTAAAGGGCTTTATAATTAAACTGTTAAAGGATACAGTCCTCAAGAGCCAGCCGAACATCGACCTGAATTATGAGATTCAAAGGATTCATAGAGACCCTTTCAAAAGAAGGATAGAGAAAAAAAAACCGCGCAAGATTTTGGTAAACTTTCTATCATACTCAATCAAGGAGCTTATTCTTACTGCAGCATTAAAAGAAGGGCCCATCTCCTCGCCTTCTACAGATTTCCCAGCCTTTTCCTTCACTATAAGATCTGACATCTCTCACATAACCGCCACAAGACAGTGGGAGATGGGGAAGAGACTGGAAGAAATAAATAGCCTGGGGGCAAAAGCACAGCTTAGGTTTCCAGCAACCCTCCGGGTAATGTGGAATAACCAGATGCATTTGCTGAGATCTGTGGAAGAGGTCGACATATTCATCGCTAAAATTCGACAAGAAAAAAAGGGTGGTTAACAAGTGCGATATTCATGCCTTAAGTTAGGGTCGGTCTTGCGATATAAGCAACACGAAGACGCTAGGATATCAAAATTATTATTTTTTGATAGGGGAGATCAAGAGGGAGCTATACCCAAAGAGGCTTAGCTTAGCTTAGCTTAATGGAAGGGTGGGTTCCTCAAGGGTTGGGGAGAGAGAGCGAAGGGAAGGGGCACTCAGGGGAGGGTGTAGGGGTAGGGGGGGAGGGTCCACAGGGTGGGGAGCAGTTAGGGGAAAAAAGCACACAAAAAATGCCTCACCTCACCAAATTAATCATTTTACTAATAGATAAAGTTCTAAGAAAGAGAATTCATCATTTGGTAATAGATGGCCACAACAGGTAGGGTGAATGATTGCCGTAAAATTTATTACATTTCTTGGAATTTAAATGGTCTGAGATGTGAACGTAGACGAAGGCTGATTTTAAAGTATCTAGAGCTTGCCCCAGCACAGATATGTTTACTACAGGAGACACATTTAAATTCAGTGGAATTTCAAGTACTTTTCTCCAAAATCTCATGGGTACAGTGTTTCTGTGCTTCACAACAAGCAATAAACTCTCGGGGGGTAGCTATTGTTGTTAAAAAGGGGGTTCCCTGTAAGATTAAGTCTGTCCAAACGGACCATTCAGGTAGATGGGTAACTGCCCTCCTGGATCTAGGGGGAGTTGAAATAACATGTTCATCTTACTATGGCCCGAACCTGGATGATCCATCATATCTGGTTAAACTACAGGGAAGCCTAATTTCAGCAACCCCTCCGTTGATAGTAGGAGGTGACTTTAACATAAAGCTTGATCCAGTAAAGGATAGCTCTAGGTTAAGTCATATTACAACAACTCCTAAATCACGTAGAGTCATGAAAAATTTAATGTTAAACTTGAATTTAGCTGACTTATGGAGATCTAAGGAAGGAAACACCCAGGGATACACCTATTACAGTAAAAAATACGGTCACTCCTCACGGATCGACTACCTATTGGTGAATAAAGAAGCATTAAACAACGCCACTAGTATAACGATACTTCCAACTCACCTATCAGATCACGCACCCCTATTAGCAGTCTACGTAGCATGTGTCAATCGTCCTCGGGCAAGATGGACATTAAACAGAGCAATGCTAGCAGATGCTGAGATAATCCAAACTATAAGTAAGTCCTCTATAGAGTTTTTTTTCTTTAACTTGGGTTCAACCTCTATTGACCAAGTATGGGACGCCTATAAAGCTAACTTGAGAGGTGTATTACAAGTTCAAATAGGTCATAAGAACCGCTTAAAGACCCAAGAACTGTATGCTCTTGAGGAGAAGATCGGCACTCTGGAGATTGAAAGGAGGAATGCCATAATCGGTGATACAGGGCAATTAGTTAAGATAAACGGTAATTTAGAGGAGGCCAGGAAATATCTTAGAGCTTTTTTAGATCAAAAATGCAAAGCACAATGGCAGGCCAGAAACATGGAGATGTTTGAGTATGGAGAGAAAGCAGGGGCAATCCTGGCCTGGAAGGCCAGATTAGACAGGGCAAAGAATGATATCAATGAACTTGTAATAGATAGCAGTGGAACTAAATCTAGCGATCCGGAGGAAATACAACAGGCTTTAATAACATTATTTTCAGATTTGTATACAGAAGATCTTAAACCCACACAAGACCAGATATCTCAATGGTTAGTGGATAAATCTTTGCCAATTTTATCGGAGGCCTCTAGGGAAGCTCTGGATGCCCCTATTACCACAGAAGAGATATTGGCCCAAATAAAGCGGGCAAAGAACAAAAAAGCTGCAGGGCTTGATGCCCTCCCTAACGAAGTATACAAACTATTACAAGACGATCTTCTTCCAGTCCTACACAGGCTATTTAATTCAATATACTGTTCTAATGGGGTAATGCCAAGATCATGGAGTGAGGCCACGATAATGTTAATCTTAAAACCAGGGAAAGACCCTTTATTGGCAGACTCCTATCGTCCAATCTCCCTGCTAAATGCAGACTATAAAATATTTGTGGGGATATTAGCAGGAAGATTGGCGAAACTGGCACCCAGCCTAATTAATCCCGATCAGAAGGGCTTCATACAGGGGAGGGTAATTCAAGATCAAACCCATCTGCTGATTGGCAATATCGACCTAGCGGAGGCTAGAACTGATCCATTGGCCGTGGTGGCAGTTGATGCAGCCAAGGCATTTGACCATGTGTGTTGGAGATATCTCTGGGGTGTCTTAGAGGCAATGGGAATTGGCCCAGTTTTTGTGGGGACTATCAAGCATTGTTATCTAGGAGCTTCATCCAGAATTCTCTTGAACGGCTCACTTTCCCCTAGCTTTCAAATCCAGAGAGGGACCAGGCAGGGATGCCCCCTGTCTCCCCTGTTGTTTAATCTTTATATAGAGCCCTTAGCTCAAACAATTAGACTGGACAGAGATATCATCCCATTTAGATCATTAGGATATGAATGCAAACTGGCACTCTATGCCGATGACGTGATAGTCTACACTAGCGATCCAGAGCATACAATTCCATACCTGGTCTCCATGTTGAGGGAATTTGGCAAGGTTTCAGGCTACAGTGTCAATTCAGACAAAACTGAAATAATGTGTTGGAACACCATATACACTAGAGGCCCCATAAGCAAGGAGTTCAGGTATTTGGGTATTAAAATAGTTAAAGACCTAAATAAGATTCCTTCTTTAAATCTTGGGAAAATCGAAAAAGAAATAGACTATCTCTTCGCTAAATGGAAGAACCTCCCCTTGACAATATATGGCAGGGTTAACCTTGTTAAAATGTCTGTACTCCCCAAATTGACCTACCTATTCAACGCAATCCCTTTAACATTCCCTGGAAAAACTATAACTAAAATACAGGGTAAAATTGGTAGCTTTATATGGGGGCATAAGAATGCCAGAATGTCATGGAAAAAGCTTAGGAGGAAGCTCCTTAAGGGAGGACTAGCCTTACCTGACATAACCTGGTATCTGATGGCTTTTCAGTTTAAAGGGATAAGAATGCTATTATCTCACCCCGAACAAACATCTTGGGGGAGAGTACTGGGAGAAATGGTTACGGCTGAAGGTGTCAACAGTCAAGAAGGGTTTTTGTACAAATTTGGTACTCCAAGGTTTTTTAAAAAGGTTCGGCTAAAGGTATTGAAATCAGCATTACAAACTTGGTTTAATTTAAGGAAGATATGGGGAATTGGATATTTCTCGGACTTTGCTCCAATATGGGACTCGCCTGGGACACCGCCCCTAATGTGTGATAGTCTGGCGATTCCGATTAAAAATTCAGGTATGGAGCGATGGCTAGACTTAGTGGACTCAGAGGGAATTCTACCGTGGGCAGCTCTATCAGCTAAAATTGGCCCCACCTTTTCAAGGTTTAAATATCTTCAATTGAACAGCTGGTATGAGTCTGAAAAAGGCGATATAGGAGGAAAAGGGGAATTAGAACAGCTTTTTCAAGATCCGTCCCCAAAGAAGAAAGAAATAGCCTTATGGTATGCCCAAATCCAAGACGCTGAGGAAGCCAGGATCCCCTCCCCAATTTCAGTTTGGAATGACTCTCCTTTGGTCGCCCAAATCGAGAAACTACTATATCCATCATTAAAGACGCTGTATAAATTCATAAAGCCTGCCTCCTTGAAGAAAAACCATTTTTATGTAATAAACAGGCTATACTATACTCCGGCTAAAATAGCCAAATTTGCTCCTATCCCGCCCCCAAGGTGTCCAAGATGTAGTCTCACAAACGCAAATGATATACACATTTTTTTTCAGTGCCCGGTGTTAACCACATTTTGGAAAGGAGTGGGGGAAGTGTTGACATCTATTCTGGAGGTGGATATAGTTGTAGATCTCTCTCTGGTGTTCTTTGGTAAAAATGAGTCTACGGATGGTGTACCTTTACAGAAACATATGGCCTTAATATTATATTTAATCATCTTGGCAAGGAGAGAAATATGTATCAAATGGAAGGACAAAACCCCCCCTGGTAATGAAGATTGGCTCAGAGCCGCCTTTAAAGCGGCACGATTAGACCAAGATACCGGAGCAGACAACCAACCCAGTACTTGGCAACCATTGATACGTTGGGCACAACAAAGGTATTTGATTTGATGGATCAAGGCAATATCTCTAAAAATGTTTCATTCCCTCATGGTCCTATGATTACACCAGTCCTCCAACACGGGAGGAAGGCCATGGGGCCTAGACAGAAACAGTGAGCCAAAGAGGCCTTCAGGAATCGAGAACAAAACCTGGCTTGTCAAATCTGTGGAAGTTTTTGGTGATATGAGGACAAAAAAAAAAAAAAAAAAAAAAAAAAAAAAAAAAAAGAAACACCAACCCCCGCACAACGCCCTACATTGCCCGAACACCACTGTACTGCCATGAACCCTGAAACACCACCCCAGCAAGACCCCCTACACTGCCTGAACACCACTGCACTGTCCTAAACCCTAAAACACCACCCCCTGCACGACCCCATAAACTGCCTGAACATCAATGCACTGCCCTAAACCCTGAAACACCAGCCCCAGCACGACCCCCTACACTGCCCGAACACCAGTGCACTGCCCTACAACCTGAAACACCACCCCCCGCACAACCCCCTACACTGCCCGAACACCACTGCACTGACCTAAACCCTGAAACACCACCCCCCGCATGACCCCCTACACTGCCCGAACACCACTGCCCTGCCATAAACCCTGAAACACCAACCCCGCATGTCCCCCTACACTGCCCGAAAACAACTGCACTGCCCTAAACCCTGAAACACCACCCCTGCACGACCACCTACACTACCCGAACACCACTGCACTGCCCTAAACTCTGAAACACCACCCCCGCATGATGCCCTACACTTCCCGAACACCACTGCACTGCCCTAAACCCTGAAACACCACCCCCCGCATGATGCCCTACACTTCCCGAACACCACTGCACTGCCCTGAACCCTGAAACACCACCCCCAGCATGACCCCTACACCGCCCGAACACAGCTGATCTGCCCTAAACCCTGAAACACCATCCCTAGCCCCAGCACGACCCACTACTCTGCCTGAACACCACTGCACTGCCCTAAACCCTGATACACCAGCCCCAGTACGTTCCTCCACTGCCTGAACACCACTTCACTGCCCAAAACCCTGAAACACTAGGTCCAGCACAACCCCGTACACTGCCCGAACACCACTGCACTGCCCTAAACCCTGAAACACCAGCCCCAGCACGACCCCCTACACTGCCCGAACACCACTGCCCTGCCCTTAACCCTGAAAAGCCTACCCCAGCACTACCCCCTACACTACCCAAACACCACTGCACTACCCTAAACCCGAAAACACTCCCCAGCACGATTCCCTACACTGCCCAAACACCACTGCACTACCCTGAACCCTAAATCTACCCCCAGCAAGACCACCTACACTAACCAAACACCAATGCACTACCCTAAACCCAAAATCTACCCTCAGCACCACCCCCTACACTACCCAAACACCACTGCACTACCCTAAACCCTAAATCTACCCTCAGCACGACCCCCTTCACTACCCAAACACCACTGCACTGCCCTAAACCCTGAAACATGACCCCCAGCAAGACCCCCTACAATGCCCGAACACCACTGCACTAAACCCTGAAACACCACTCCAGCAAGATCCCCTACACTGCCCAAACACCACAGCACTGCCCTAAACACTGAAACACCACCTCCTGCACGAGCCCCTACACTGCCCGAACACCACTGCACTGCCCTTAAACCTGAAACACCATCCCCTGCACGAACCCCTTTACTGCCTAAACACCACTGCACTGCCCTAAACCCTGAAACACCACCACAGCACGACCCCCTGCACTTCCCAAACCCCACTGCACTACCTAAACCCTAAATTTACCCTCAGCACAACCCCCTACACTACCCAAACACCACTGCACTAACCTAAACCCTAAATCACTACCCCCAGCATGACACCCTACACTACACCAACACCACTGCACTATTATAAACCCTAAAACACTACCCCAGCACGATCCCCTACACTACCCAAACACCACTGCACTACCCTAAACCCTCAAACTCTACCCCAGCACGGCCCCCTACACTCCCAAACACCACTGCACTACCCTAAACTCTAAAACACTACACCCAGCACGACCCCCTACAGTAAACAAACACCACTGCATTGCCCTAAACCCTGAAACACCACCCCAGCAAGACACCCTTCACTGCCCGCACACCACTGCACTGCCCGAAACCTTGAAACACCACCCCCACTAAGACCCCCTTCACTGCCCAAACACCACTGCCCTAAACCCTAAAACACCACCCCCAGCAAGACCCCCTACACTGCCCGAACACCACTGCCCACAACCCTGAAACACTACTCCCAGCAAGACCCCCTACACTGCCCAAACACAACTGTCCTAAACCCTGAAACACCACCCCCAGCAAGACCCCACTACACTGCCCGAACACCACTGCACTGTCCTAAACCCTAAAACACCACCCCCTGCACGACCCCATAAACTGCCTGAACATCAATGCACTGCCCTAAACCCTGAAACACCAGCCCCAGCACGACCCCCTACACTGCCCGAACACCAGGGCACTGCCCTAAACACTGAAACACCACCCCCCGCACAACTCCCTACACTGCCCGAACACCACTGCACTGCCCTAAACCCTGAAACACCACTCCCCGCATGACCACCTACACTACCCGAACACCACTGCCCTGCCCTAAACCCTGAAACACCACCCTCGCATGACCCGTACACTGCCCGACAACAACTGCAATGCCGTAAACCCTGAAATACCACCCCTGCACGACCACCTACACTACCCAAACACCACTGCACTGCCCTAAACACTGAAACACCACCCCCCACACAACGCCCTACATTGCGCAAACACCACTGCACTGCCCTGAACCCTGAAACACCACCCCAGCAAGACCCCCTTCACTGCCCGAACACCACTGCACTGTCCTAAACCCTAAAACACCACCCCTGCACAACCCCATAAACTGCCTGAACATCAATGCACTGCCCTAAACTCTGAAACACCACCCCCAGCATGACCCTCTACACTGCCCGAACATGACTGCACTGCCCGAAACCCTGAAACACCACCCCTAGCATGACCCTCTACACTGCCCGAACATGACTGCACTGCCCTAAACCCTGAAACACCATCCCCAGCAAGACCCCCTACACTGCCCAAACACCACTGCACTGCCTGAAACCCTGAAACACCACCCCCAGCATGACCCTCTACACTACCCGAACATGACTGCACTGCCCTAAACCCTGAAACACCACCCCCAGCACGACCCCCTACAATGCCCGAACACCACTGCACTGTCCTAAACCCTAAAACACCACCCCTGCACAACCCCATAAACTGCCTGAACATCAATGCACTGCCCTAAACCCTGAAACACCATCCCCAGCAAGACCCCCTACACTGCCCAAACACCACTGCACTGCCCACAACCCTGAAACACCACCCCCAGCATGACCCTCTACACTGCCCGAACATGACTGCACTGCCCTAAACCCTGAAACACCACCCCCAGCACGACCCCCTACACTGCCCGAACACCACTGCACTGCCCTAAACCCTGAAACACTAGCCCCAGCATGACCCCCTACTCTGCCCGAACACCACTGCACTGCCCTAAACCCTGAAACACTAGCCCCAGCACGACCCCCTACACTGCCCGAACACCAGTGCACTGCCCTAAACCCTGAAACACCACCCTCCGCACGACCCCCTACATTGCTCGAACACCACTGCACTGCCCTAAATCCTGAAACAACACCCCGCACGACCCCTTACACTGCCCGAACACCACTGCACTGCCCTAAACCCTGAAACACCACCCCCCTCCCAACCCCCTACACTTCCCAAACACCACTGCATTGCCCTAAACCCTGAAACGCCACCCCCCACATGACCCCCTACAATGCCCGAACACCACTGCACTGCCCTAAACCTTGAAACACCACCCCCACTAAGACCCCCTGCACTGCCCAAACACCACTGCCCTATACCCTGAAACACCACCCCCAGCAAGACCACCTACACTGCCCAAAACCCTGAAACACCACCATCAGCAAGACCCCCTACACTGCCCGAACACCACTGCACTAAACCCTGAAACACCACCCCAGCAAGACCCCCTACACTGCCCAAACACCACTGCACTGTCCTACACCCTAAAACACCACCCCCTGCACGACCCCATAAACTGCCTGAACATCAATGCACTGCCCTAAACCCTGAAACACCAGCCCCAGCACAACCCCCTACACTGCCCGAACACCAGGGCACTGCCATAAACACTGAAACACTACCCCCACACAACTCCCTACACTGCCCGAACACCACTGCACTGCCCTAATCCCTGAAACACCACCCCCGCATGACCACCTACACTGCCCGAACACCACTGCCCTGCCCTAAACCCTGAAACACCACCCCCAGCATGACCCCTACACTGCCCGAACACAGCTGATCTGCCCTAAACCCTGAAACACCATCCCTAGCCCCAGCACGACCCCCTACTCTGCCTGAACACCACTGCACTGCCCTAAACCCTGAAACACCAGCCCCAGCACGACCCCCTACACTGCCCGACCACCACTGCCCTGCCCTTTACCCTGAAAAGCCTGCCCCAGCACTACCCCCTACACTACCCAAAGGCCACTGCACTAGACTAAACCCTAAAACACTACACCCAGCACGACCCCCTACAGTACACAAACACCACTGCATTGCCCTAAACCCTGAAACACCACCCCAGCAAGACACCCTTCACTGCCCGCACACCACTGCACTGTCCTAAACCTTGAAACACCACCCCCACTAAGACCCCCTGCACTGCCCGAACACCACTGCCCTAAACCCTGAAACACCACCCCCAGCAAGACCACCTACACTGCCCAAAACCCTGAAACAGCACCATCAGCAAGACCCCCTACACTGCCCGAACACCACTGCACTAAACCCTGAAACACCACCCCAGCAAGACCCCCTACACTGCCCAAACACCACTGCACTGTCCTACACCCTAAAACACCACCCCTTGCACGACCCCATAAACTGCCTGAACATCAATGCACTGCCCTAAACCCTGAAACACCAGCCCCAGCACAACCACCTACACTGCCCGAACACCAGGGCACTGCCATAAGCACTGAAACACCACCCCCCACACAACTCCCTACACTGCCCGAACACCACTGCACTGCCCTAATCCCTGAAACACCACCCCCCGCATGACCACCTACACTGCCCGAACACCACTGCCCTGCCCTAAACCCTGAAACACCACCCCCAGCATGACCCCTACACCGCCCGAACACAGCTGATCTGCCCTAAACCCTGAAACACCATCCCTAGCCCCAGCACAACCCCCTACTCTGCCTGAACACCACTGCACTACCCTAAACCCTGAAACATCAGCGCCAGCACGTCCCCTCCACTGCCCGAATACCACTGCACTGCCCAAAACCCTGAAACACTAGGTCCAGCACAACCCCGTACACTGCCCGAACACCACTGCACTGCCCTAAACCCTGAAACACCAGCCCCAGCACGACCCCCTACACTGCCCGAACACCACTGCCCTGCCCTTAACCCTGAAAAGCCTGCCCCAGCACTACCCCCTACACTACCCAAAGGCCACTGCACTAGACTAAACCCTAAAACACTATCCCCAGCACGACCCCCTACACTACCCAAAGACCACTGCACTACCCTAAACCCTAAAACACTACCCCACTCACGACCCCCTTTACTACCCAAACACCACTGCACTACCCTAAACCCTAAAACACTACCCCCGCTCGACCCCCTGCATTACCCAAAGACCAATGCACTACCCTAAGTCCTAAAACACAACCCCCTACACTACACAAACAATTCTGCACTACCCTATACCCTAAAACACTACCCCCTGCACAACCCCCTACAATACACAAACACCACTGCACTATCCTAAACCATAAAACACTACCCCTACACTACACAAAAACCACTGCACTACCCTAAACCCTAAAACACTACCCCCAGCAGTACCCCCTACACTACCCAAACACCACTGCACTACCCTAAACCCTAATCCACTAACCCCTGCACAACCCCCTACACTACCCAAACACCACTGCACTACCCTAAACCCTAAAACACGACCCCCAGCATGACCCTCTACACTACCCAAACACCACTGCACTACCCTAAACCCTAAAACACTCCCCAGCATGATTCCCTACAATATCCAAACACCACTGCACTACCCTAAACCCTAAAACACCACCCCTGCACGACCCCATAAACTGCCTTAACGTCAATGCACTGCCCTAAACCCTGAAACATTAGCCCCAGCACGACCCCCAACACTGCCCGAACACCAGTGCACTGCCCTAAACCCTGAAACCCCACCCTCCACACGACCCCCTACATTGCCCGAACACCACTGCACTGCCCTAAATCCTGAAACACCAACCCCGCACGAACCCTTACACTGCCTGAACCCCACTACACTGCCTTAAATCCTGAAACACCACCCCCGCCCGACCCCCTACACTACCCAAACACCCCTGCACTGTCCTAAACCCTAAAACACCACCCCCTGCATGACCCCATAAACTGCCTGAACATCAATGCACTGCCCTAAACCCTGAAAGACTAGCCCCAGCACGACCCCCAACACTGCCCGAACACCAGTGCACTGCCCTAAACCCTGAAACACCATCCCCCACATGACCCCCTACTCTGCCTGAACACCACTGCACTGCCCTAAACCCTGAAACACCAGCCCCAGCACGTCCCCTCCACTGCCCGAATACCACTGCACTGCCCAAAACCCTGAAACACTAGGTCCAGCACAACCCCGTACACTGACCGAACACCACTGTACTGCCCTAAACCCTGAAACACCAGCCCCAGCACGACCCCCTACACTGCCCGAACACCACTGCCCTGCCCTTTACCCTGAAAAGCCTGCCCCAGCACTACCCCCTACACTACCCAAAGGCCACTGCACTAGACTAAACCCTAAAACACTACACCCAGCACGACCCCCTACAGTACACAAACACCACTGCATTGCCCTAAACCCTGAAACACCACCCCAGCAAGACACCCTTCACTGCCCGCACACCACTGCACTGCCCTAAACCTTGAAACACCACCCCCACTAAGACCCCCTGCACTGCCCGAACACCACTGCCCTAAACCCTGAAACACCACCCCCAGCAAGACCACCTACACTGCCCAAAACCCTGAAACAGCACCATCAGCAAGACCCCCTACACTGCCCGAAAATCACTGCACTAAACCCTGAAACACCACCCCAGCAAGACCCCCTACACTGCCCAAACACCACTGCACTGTCCTACACCCTAAAACACCACCCCTTGCACGACCCCATAAACTGCCTGAACATCAATGCACTGCCCTAAACCCTGAAACACCAGCCCCAGCACAACCCCCTACACTGCCCGAACACCAGGGCACTGCCATAACCACTGAAACACCACCCCCCACACAACTCCCTACACTGCCCGAACACCACTGCACTGCCCTAATCCCTGAAACACCACCCCCCGCATGACCACCTACACTGCCCGAACACCACTGCCCTGCCCTAAACCCTGAAACACCACCCCCAGCATGACCCCTACACCGCCCGAACACAGCTGATCTGGCCTAAACCCTGAAACACCATCCCTAGCCCCAGCACGACCCCCTACTCTGCCTGAACACCACTGCACTGCCCTAAACCCTGAAACATCAGCCCCAGCACGTCCCCTCCACTGCCCGAATACCACTGCACTGCCCAAAACCCTGAAACACTAGGTCCAGCACAACCCCGTACACTGCCCGAACACCACTGCACTGCCCTAAACCCTGAAACACCACCCCTGCACGACCACCTACACTACCCGAACACCACTGCACTGCCCTAAACTCTGAAACACCACCCCCGCATGATGCCCTACACTTCCCGAACACCACTGCACTGCCCTAAACCCTGAAACACCACCCCCCGCATGATGCCCTACACTTCCCGAACACCACTGCACTGCCCTGAACCCTGAAACACCACCCCCAGCATGACCCCTACACCGCCCGAACACAGCTGATCTGCCCTAAACCCTGAAACACCATCCCTAGCCCCAGCAAGACCCACTACTCTGCCTGAACACCACTGCACTGCCCTAAACCCTGATACACCAGCCCCAGTACGTTCCTCCACTGCCTGAACACCACTTCACTGCCCAAAACCCTGAAACACTAGGTCCAGCACAACCCCGTACACTGCCCGAACACCACTGCACTGCCCTAAACCCTGAAACACCAGCCCCAGCACGACCCCCTACACTGCCCGAACACCACTGCCCTGCCCTTAACCCTGAAAAGCCTGCCCCAGCACTACCCCCTACACTACCCAAACACCACTGCACTACCCTAAACCCGAAAACACTCCCCAGCACGATTCCCTACACTGCCCAAACACCACTGCACTACCCTGAACCCTAAATCTACCCCCAGCAAGACCACCTACACTAACCAAACACCAATGCACTACCCTAAACCCAAAATCTACCCTCAGCACCACCCCCTACACTACCCAAACACCACTGCACTACCCTAAACCCTAAATCTAACCTCAGCACGACCCCCTTCACTACCCAAACACCACTGCACTGCCCTAAACCCTGAAACATGACCCCCAGCAAGACCCCCTACAATGCCCGAACACCACTGCACTAAACCCTGAAACACCACTCCAGCAAGATCCCCTACACTGCCCGAACACCACAGCACTGCCCTAAACACTGAAACACCACCTCCTGCACGAGCCCCTACACTGCCCGAACACCACTGCACTGCCCTTAAACCTGAAACACCATCCCCTGCACGAACCCCTTTACTGCCTAAACACCACTGCACTGCCCTAAACCCTGAAACACCACCACAGCACGACCCCCTGCACTTCCCAAACCCCACTGCACTACCTAAACCCTAAATTTACCCTCAGCACAACCCCCTACACTACCCAAACACCACTGCACTAACCTAAACCCTAAATCACTACCCCCAGCATGACACCCTACACTACACCAACACCACTGCACTATTATAAACCCTAAAACACTACCCCAGCACGATCCCCTACACTACCCAAACACCACTGCACTACCCTAAACCCTCAAACTCTACCCCAGCACGGCCCCCTACACTCCCAAACACCACTGCACTACCCTAAACTCTAAAACACTACACCCAGCACGACCCCCTACAGTAAACAAACACCACTGCATTGCCCTAAACCCTGAAACACCACCCCAGCAAGACACCCTTCACTGCCCGCACACCACTGCACTGCCCTAAACCTTGAAACACCACCCCCACTAAGACCCCCTGCACTGCCCAAACACCACTGCCCTAAACCCTAAAACACCACCCCCAGCAAGACCCCCTACACTGCCCGAACACCACTGCCCACAACCCTGAAACACCACCACCAGCAAGACCCCCTACACTGCCCGAACACCACTGCACTAAACCCTGAAACACCACCCCAGCAAGACCCCCTACACTGCCCGAACACCACTGCACTGTCCTAAACCCTAAAACACCACCCCCTGCACGACCCCATAAACTGCCTGAACATCAATGCACTGCCCTAAACCCTGAAACACCAGCCCCAGCACGACCCCCTACACTGCCCGAACACCAGGGCACTGCCCTAAACACTGAAACACCACCCCCCGCACAACTCCCTACACTGCCTGAACACCACTGCACTGCCCTAAACCCTGAAACACCACTCCCCGCATGACCACCTACACTACCCGAACACCACTGCCCTGCCCTAAACCCTGAAACACCACCCTCGCATGACCCCTACACTGCCCGCCAACAACTGCAATGCCGTAAACCCTGAAATACCACCCCTGCACGACCACCTACACTACCCAAACACCACTGCACTGCCCTAAACACTGAAACACCACCCCCCGCACAACGCCCTACATTGCGCAAACACCACTGCACTGCCCTGAACCCTGAAACACCACCCCAGCAAGACCCCCTTCACTGCCCGAACACCACTGCACTGTCCTAAACCCTAAAACACCACCCCTGCACAACCCCATAAACTGCCTGAACATCAATGCTCTGCCCTAAACCCTGAAACACCATCCCCAGCAAGACCCCCTACACTGCCCAAACACCACTGCACTGCCCGAAACCCTGAAACACCACCCCCAGCATGACCCTCTACACTGCCCGAACATGACTGCACTGCCCTAACCCTGAAACACCACCCCCAGCACGACCCCCTACACTGCCCGAACACCACTGCACTGCCCTAAACCCTGAAACACTAGCCCCAGCATGACCCCCTACTCTGCCCGAACACCACTGCACTGCCCTAAACCCTGAAACACTAGCCCCAGCACGACCCCCTACACTGCCCGAACACCAGTGCACTGCCCTAAACCCTGAAACACCACCCTCCGCACGACCCCCTACATTGCTCGAACACCACTGCACTGCCCTAAATCCTGAAACAACAACCCGCACGACCCCTTACACTGCCCGAACACCACTGCACTGCCCTAAACCCTGAAACACCACCCCCCTCCCAACCCCCTACACTTCCCAAACACCACTGCATTGCCCTAAACCCTGAAACGCCACCCCCCACATGACCCCCTACAATGCCCGAACACCACTGCACTGCCCTAAACCTTGAAACACCACCCCCACTAAGACCCCCTGCACTGCCCAAACACCACTGCCCTAAACCCTGAAACACCACCCCCAGCAAGACCACCTACACTGCCCAAAACCCTGAAACACCACCATCAGCAAGACCCCCTACACTGCCCGAACACCACTGCACTAAACCCTGAAACACCACCCCAGCAAGACCCCCTACACTGCCCAAACACCACTGCACTGCCCTACACTCTAAAACACCACCCCCTGCACGACCCCATAAACTGCCTGAACATCAATGCACTGCCCTAAACCCTGAAACACCAGCCCCAGCACAACCCCCTTCACTGCCCGAACACCAGGGCACTGCCATAAACACTGAAACACCACCCCCACACAACTCCCTACACTGCCCGAACACCACTGCACTGCCCTAATCCCTGAAACACCACCCCCGCATGACCACCTACACTGCCCTAACACCACTGCCCTGCCCTAAACCCTGAAACACCACCCCCAGCATGACCCCTACACTGCCCGAACACAGCTGATCTGCCCTAAACCCTGAAACACCATCCCTAGCCCCAGCACGACCCCCTACTCTGCCTGAACACCACTGCACTGCCCTAAACCCTGAAACACCAGCCCCAGCACGTCCCCTCCACTGCCCGAATACCACTGCAGTGCCCAAAACCCTGAAACACTAGGTCCAGCACAACCCCGTACACTGACCGAACACCACTGCACTGCCCTAAACCCTGAAACACCAGCCCCAGCACGACCCCCTACACTGCCCGACCACCACTGCCCTGCCCTTTACCCTGAAAAGCCTGTACCAGCACTACCCCCTACACTACCCAAAGGCCACTGCACTAGACTAAACCCTAAAACACTACACCCAGCACGACCCCCTACAGTACACAAACACCACTGCATTGCCCTAAACCCTGAAACACTACCCCAGCAAGACACCCTTCACTGCCCGCACACCACTGCACTGCCCTAAACCTTGAAACACCACCCCCACTAAGACCCCCTGCACTGCCCGAACACCACTGCCCTAAACCCTGAAACACCACCCCCAGCAGGACCACCTACACTGCCCAAAACCCTGAAACAGCACCATCAGCAAGACCCACTACACTGCCCGAACACCACTGCACTAAACCCTGAAACACCACCCCAGCAAGACCCCCTACACTGCCCAAACACCACTGCACCGTCCTACACCCTAAAACACCACCCCTTGCACGACCCCATAAACTGCCTGAACATCAATGCACTGCCCTAAACCCTGAAACACCATCCCTAGCCCCAGCACGACCCCCTACTCTGCCTGAACACCACTGCACTGCCCTAAACCCTGAAACATCAGCCCCAGCACGTCCCCTCCACTGCCCGAATACCACTGCGCTGCCCAAAACCCTGAAACACTAGGTCCAGCACAACCCCGTACACTGCCCGAACACCACTGCACTGCCCTAAACCCTGAAACACCACCCCTGCACGACCACCTACACTACCCGAACACCACTGCACTGCCCTAAACTCTGAAACACCACCCCCGCATGATGCCCTATACTTCCCGAACACCACTGCACTGCCCTAAACCCTGAAACACCACCCCCCGCATGATGCCCTACACTTCCCGAACACCACTGCACTGCCCTGAACCCTGAAACACCACCCCCAGCATGACCCCTACACCGCCCGAACACAGCTGATCTGCCCTAAACCCTGAAACACCATCCCTAGCCCCAGCACGACCCACTACTCTGCCTGAACACCACTGCACTGCCCTAAACCCTGATACACCAGCCCCAGTACGTTCCTCCACTGCCTGAACACCACTTCACTGCCCAAAACCCTGAAACACTAGGTCCAGCACAACCCCGTACACTGCCCGAACACCACTGCACTGCCCTAAACCCTGAAACACCAGCCCCAGCACGACCCCCTACACTGCCCGAACACCACTGCCCTGCCCTTAACCCTGAAAAGCCTGCCCCAGCACTACCCCCTACACTACCCAAACACCACTGCACTACCATAAACCCGAAAACACTCCCCAGCACGATTCCCTACACTGCCCAAACACCACTGCACTACCCTGAACCCTAAATCTACCCCCAGCAAGACCACCTACACTAACCAAACACCAATGCACTACCCTAAACCCAAAATCTACCCTCAGCACCACCCCCTACACTACCCAAACACCACTGCACTACCCTAAACCCTAAATCTACCCTCAGCACGATCCCCTTCACTACCCAAACACCACTGCACTGCCCTAAACCCTGAAACATGACCCCCAGCAAGACCCCCTACAATGCCCGAACACCACTGCACTAAACCCTGAAACACCACTCCAGCAAGATCCCCTACACTGCCCGAACACCACAGCACTGCCCTAAACACTGAAACACCACCTCCTGCACGAGCCCCTACACTGCCCGAACACCACTGCACTGCCCTTAAACCTGAAACACCATCCCCTGCACGAACCCCTTTACTGCCTAAACACCACTGCACTGCCCTAAACCCTGAAACACCACCACAGCACGACCCCCTGCACTTCCCAAACCCCACTGCACTACCTAAACCCTAAATTTACCCTCAGCACAACCCCCTACACTACCCAAACACCACTGCACTAACCTAAACCCTAAATCACTACCCCCAGCATGACACCCTACTCTACACCAACACCACTGCACTATTATAAACCCTAAAACACTACCCCAGCATGATCCCCTACACTACCCAAACACCACTGCACTACCCTAAACCCTCAAACTCTACCCCAGCACGGCCCCCTACACTCCCAAACACCACTGCACTACCCTAAACTCTAAAACACTACACCCAGCACGACCCCCTACAGTAAACAAACACCACTGCATTGCCCTAAACCCTGAAACACCACCCCAGCAAGACACCCTTCACTGCCCGCACACCACTGCACTGCTCTAAACCTTGAAACACCACCCCCACTAAGGCCCCCTGCACTGCCCAAACACCACTGCCCTAAACCCTAAAACACCACCCCCAGCAAGACCCCCTACACTGCCCGAACACCACTGCCCACAACCCTGAAACACCACCACCAGCAAGACCCCCTACACTGCCCGAACACCACTGCACTAAACCCTGAAACACCACCCCAGCAAGACCCCCTACACTGCCCGAACACCACTGCACTGTCCTAAACCCTAAAACACCACCCCCTGCATGACCCCATAAACTGTCTGAACATCAATGCACTGTCCTAAACCCTGAAACACCAGCCCCAGCACGACCCCCTACACTGCCCGAACACCAGGGCACTGCCCTAAACACTGAAACACCACCCCCCGCACAACTCCCTACACTGCCTGAACACCACTGCACTGCCCTAAACCCTGAAACACCACTCCCCGCATGACCACCTACACTACCCGAACACCACTGCCCTGCCCTAAACCCTGAAACACCACCCTCGCATGACCCGTACACTGCCCGACAACAACTGCAATGCCGTAAACCCTGAAATACCACCCCTGCACGACCACCTACACTACCCAAACACCACTGCACTGCCCTAAACACTGAAACACCACCCCCCACACAACGCCCTACATTGCGCAAACACCACTGCACTGCCCTGAACCCTGAAACACCACCCCAGCAAGACCCCCTTCACTGCCCGAACACCACTGCACTGTCCTAAACCCTAAAACACCACCCCTGCACAACCCCATAAACTGCCTGAACATCAATGCACTGCCCTAAACTCTGAAACACCATCCCCAGCAAGACCCCCTACACTGCCCAAACACCACTGCACTGCCCGAAACCCTGAAACACCACCCCCAGCATGACCCTCTACACTGCCCGAACATGACTGCATTGCCCGAAACCCTGAAACACCACCCCCAGCATGACCCTCTACACTGCCCGAACATGACTGCACTGCCCTAAACCCTGAAACACCATCCCCAGCAAGACCCCCTACACTGCCCAAACACCACTGCACTGCCTGAAACCCTGAAACACCACCCCCAGCATGACCCTCTACACTACCCGAACATGACTGCACTGCCCTAAACCCTGAAACACCACCCCCAGCACGACCCCCTATACTACCCAAACACCACTGCACTACCCTAAACCCTCAAACTCTACCCCAGCACGGCCCCCTACACTCCCAAACACCACTGCACTACCCTAAACTCTAAAACACTACACCCAGCACGACCCCCTACAGTAAACAAACACCACTGCATTGCCCTAAACCCTGAAACACCACCCCAGCAAGACACCCTTCACTGCCCGCACACCACTGCACTGCCCTAAACCTTGAAACACCACCCCCACTAAGACCCCCTTCTCTGCCCAAACACCACTGCCCTAAACCCTAAAACACCACCCCCAGCAAGACCCCCTACACTGCCCGAACACCACTGCCCAAAACCCTGAAACACCACCACCAGCAAGACCCCCTACACTGCCCGAACACCACTGCACTAAACCCTGAAACACCACCCCAGCAAGACCCCCTACACTGCCCGAACACCACTGCACTGTCCTAAACTCTAAAACACCACCCCCTGCACGACCCCATAAACTGCCTGAACATCAATGCACTGCCCTAAACCCTGAAACACCAGCCCCAGCACGACCCCCTACACTGCCCGAACACCAGGGCACTGCCCTAAACACTGAAACACCACCCCCCGCACAACTCCCTACACTGCCCGAACACCACTGCACTGCCCTAAACCCTGAAACACCACTCCCCGCATGACCACCTAAACTACCCAAACACCACTGCCCTGCCCTAAACCCTGAAACACCACCCTTGCATGACCCCTACAATGCCCGCCAACAACTGCAATGCCGTAAACCCTGAAATACCACCCCTGCACGACCACCTACACTACCCAAACACCACTGCACTGCCCTAAACACTGAAACACCACCCCCCGCACAACGCCCTACATTGCGCAAACACCACTGCACTGCCCTGAACCCTGAAACACCACCCCAGCAAGACCCCCTTCACTGCCCGAACACCACTGCACTGTCCTAAACCCTAAAACACCACCCCTGCACAACCCCATAAACTGCCTGAACATCGTGCTCTGCCCTAAACCCTGAAACACCATCCCCAGCAAGACCCCCTACACTGCCCAAACACCACTGCACTGCCTGAAACCCTGAAACACCACCCCCAGCATGACCCTCTACACTGCCCGAACATGACTGCACTGCCCTAAACCCTGAAACACCACCCCCAGCACGACCCCCTACACTGCCCGAACACCACTGCACTGCCCTAAACCCTGAAACACTAGCCCCAGCATGACCCCCTACTCTGCCCGAACACCACTGCACTGCCCTAAACCCTGAAACACTAGCCCCAGCACAACCCCCTACACTGCCCGAACACCAGTGCACTGCCCTAAACCCTGAAACACCACCCTCCGCACGACCCCCTACATTGCTCGAACACCACTGCACTGCCCTAAATCCTGAAACAACAACCCGCACGACCCCTTACACTGCCCGAACACCACTGCACTGCCCTAAACCCTGAAACACCACCCCCCTCCCAACCCCCTACACTTCCCAAACACCACTGCATTGCCCTAAACCCTGAAACGCCACCCCCCACATGACCCCCTACAATGCCCGAACACCACTGCACTGCCCTAAACCTTGAAACACCACCCCCACTAAGACCCCCTGCACTGCCCAAACACCACTGCCCTAAACCCTGAAACACCACCCCCAGCAAGACCACCTACACTGCCCAAAACCCTGAAACACCACCATCAGCAAGACCCCCTACACTGCCCGAACACCACTGCACTAAACCCTGAAACACCACCCCAGCAAGACCCCTACACTGCCCAAACACCACTGCACTGTCCTACACCCTAAAACACCACCCCCTGCACGACCCCATAAACTGCCTGAACATCAATGCACTGCCCTAAACCCTGAAACACCAGCCCCAGCACAACCCCCTACACTGCCCGAACACCAGGGCACTGCCATAAACACTGAAACACCACCCCCACACAACTCCCTACACTGCCCGAACACCACTGCACTGCCCTAATCCCTGAAACACCACCCCCGCATGACCAACTACACTGCCCGAACACCACTGCCCTGCCCTAAACCCTGAAACACCACCCCCAGCATGACCCCTACACTGCCCGAACACAGCTGATCTGCCCTAAACCCTGAAACACCATCCCTAGCCCCAGCACGACCCCCTACTCTGCCTGAACACCACTGCACTGCCCTAAACCCTGAAACACCAGCCCCAGCACGTCCCCTCCACTGCCCGAATACCACTGCACTGCCCAAAACCCTGAAACACTAGGTCCAGCACAACCCCGTACACTGACCGAACACCACTGCACTGCCCTAAACCCTGAAACACCAGCCCCAGCACGACCCCCTACACTGCCCGACCACCACTGCCCTGCCCTTTACCCTGAAAAGCCTGCACCAGCACTACCCCCTACACTACCCAAAGGCCACTGCACTAGACTAAACCCTAAAACACTACACCCAGCACGACCCCCTACAGTACACAAACACCACTGCATTGCCCTAAACCCTGAAACACTACCCCAGCAAGACACCCTTCACTGCCCGCACACCACTGCACTGCCCTAAACCTTGAAACACCACCCCCACTAAGACCCCCTGCACTGCCCGAACACCACTGCCCTAAACCCTGAAACACCACTCCCAGCAAGACCACCTACACTGCCCAAAACCCTGAAACAGCACCATCAGCAAGACCCCCTACACTGCCCGAACACCACTGCACTAAACCCTGAAACACCACCCCAGCAAGACCCCCTACACTGCCCAAACACCACTGCACTGTCCTACACCCTAAAACACCACCCCTTGCACGACCCCATAAACTGCCTGAACATCAATGCACTGCCCTAAACCCTGAAACACCAGCCCCAGCACAACCCCCTACACTGCCCGAACACCAGGGCACTGCCATAAACACTGAAACACCACCCCCCACACAACTCCCTACACTGCCCGAACACCACTGCACTGCCCTAATCCCTGAAACACCACCCCCCGCATGACCACCTACACTGCCCGAACACCACTGCCCTGCCCTAAACCCTGAAACACCACCCCCAGCATGACCCCTACACCGCCCGAACACAGCTGATCTGCCCTAAACCCTGAAACACCATCCCTAGCCCCAGCACGACCCCCTACTCTGCCTGAACACCACTGCACTGCCCTAAACCCTGAAACATCAGCCCCAGCACGTCCCCTCCACTGCCCGAATACCACTGCACTGCCCAAAACCCTGAAACACTAGGTCCAGCACAACCCCGTACACTGCCCGAACACCACTGCACTGCCCTAAACCCTGAAACACCAGCCCCAGCACGACCCCCTACACTGCCCGAACACCACTGAACTGCCCTTAACCCTGAAAAGCCTGCCCCAGCACTACCCCCTACACTACCCAAAGGCCACTGCACTAGACTAAACCCTAAAACACTATCCCCAGCACGACCCCCTACACTACCCAAAGACCACTGCACTACCCTAAACCCTAAAACACTACCCCACTCATGACCCCCTTTACTACCCAAACACCACTGCACTACCCTAAACCCTAAAACACTACCCCCGCTCGACCCCCTGCATTACCCAAAGACCAATGCACTACCCTAAGTCCTAAAACACAACCCCCTACACTACACAAACAATTCTGCACTACCCTATACCCTAAAACACTACCCCCTGCACAACCCCCTACAATACACAAACACCACTGCACCATCCTAAACCATAAAACACTACCCCTACACTACACAAAAACCACTGCACTACCCTAAACCCTAAAACACTACCCCCAGCAGTACCCCCTACACTACCCAAACACCACTGCACTACCCTAAACCCTAATCCACTACCCCCAGCACGACCCCCTACACTACCCAAACACCACTGCACTACCCTAAAACCTAAAACACGACCCCCAGCATGATCCTCTACACTACCCAAACACCACTGCACTACCCTAAACCCTAAAACACTCCCCAGCATGATTCCCTACAATACCCAAACACCACTGCACTACCCTAAACCCTAAAACACCACCCCTGCACGACCCCATAAACTGCCTTAACGTCAATGCACTGCCCTAAACCCTGAAACATTAGCCCCAGCACGACCCCCAACACTGCCCGAACACCAGTGCACTGCCCTAAACCCTGAAACCCCACCCTCCACACGACCCCCTACATTGCCCGAACACCACTGCACTGCCCTAAATCCTGAAACACCACCCCCGCACGAACCCTTACACTGCCCGAACCCCACTACACTGCCCTAAATCCTGAAACACCACCCCCGCCCGACCCCCTACACTACCCAAACACCCCTGCACTGTCCTAAACCCTAAAACACCACCCCCTGCATGACCCCATAAACTGCCTGAACATCAATGCACTGCCCTAAACCCTGAAAGACTAGCCCCAGCACGACCCCCAACACTGCCCGAACACCAGTGCACTGCCCTAAACCCTGAAACAACATCCCCCACATGACCCCCTACTCTGCCTGAACACCACTGCACTGCCCTAAACCCTGAAACACTAGCCCCAGCACGTCCCCTCCACTGCCCGAATACCACTGCACTGCCCAAAACCCTGAAACACTAGGTCCAGCACAACCCCGTACACTGACCGAACACCACTGCACTGCCCTAAACCCTGAAACACCAGCCCCAGCACGACCCCCTACACTGCCCGAACACCACTGCCCTGCCCTTTACCCTGAAAAGCCTGCCCCAGCACTACCCCCTACACTACCCAAAGGCCACTGCACTAGACTAAACCCTAAAACACTACACCCAGCACGACCCCCTACAGTACACAAACACCACTGCATTGCCCTAAACCCTGAAACACCACCCCAGCAAGACACCCTTCACTGCCCGCACACCACTGCACTGCCCTAAACCTTGAAACACCACCCCACTAAGACCCCCTGCACTGCCCGAACACCACTGCCCTAAACCCTGAAACACCACCCCCAGCAAGACCACCTACACTGCCCAAAACCCTGAAACAGCACCATCAGCAAGACCCCCTACACTGCCCGAACACCACTGCACTAAACCCTGAAACACCACCCCAGCAAGACCCCCTACACTGCCCAAACACCACTGCACTGTCCTACACCCTAAAACACCACCCCTTGCACGACCCCATAAACTGCCTGCACATCAATGCACTGCACTAAACCCTGAAACACCAGCCCCAGCACAACCCCCTACACTGCCCGAACACCAGGGCACTGCCATAAACACTGAAACACCACCCCCCACAAAACTCCCTACACTGCCCGAACACCACTGCACTGCCCTAATCCCTGAAACACCACCACCCGCATGACCACCTACACTGCCCGAACACCACTGCCCTGCCCTAAACCCTGAAACACCACCCCCAGCATGACCCCTACACCGCCCGAACACAGCTGATCTGCCCTAAACCCTGAAACACCATCCCTAGCCCCAGCACGACCCCCTACTCTGCCTGAACACCACTGCACTGCCCTAAACCCTGAAACATCAGCCCCAGCACGTCCCCTCCACTGCCCGAATACCACTGCACTGCCCAAAACCCTGAAACACTAGGTCCAGCACAATCCCGTACACTGCCCGAACACCACTGCACTGCCCTAAACCCTGAAACACCAGCCCCAGCACGACCCCCTACACTGCCCGAACACCACTGCCCTGCCCTTAACCCTGAAAAGCCTGCCCCAGCACTACCCCCTACACTACCCAAAGGCCACTGCACTAGACTAAACCCTAAAACAATATCCCCAGCACGACCCCCTACACTACCCAAAGACCACTGCACTACCCTAAACCCTAAAACACTACCTCACTCACGACCCCCTTTACTACCCAAACACCACTGCACTACCCTAAACCCTAAAACACTACCCCCGCTCGACCCCCTGCATTACCCAAAGACCAATGCACTACCCTAAGTCCTAAAACACAACCCCCTACACTACAAAAACAACTCTGCACTACCCTATACCCTAAAACACTACCCCCTGCACAACCCCCTACAATACACAAACACCACTGCACTATCCTAAACCATAAAACACTACCCCTACACTACACAAAAACCACTGCACTACCCTAAACCCTAAAACACTACCCCCAGCAGTACCCCCTACACTACCCAAACACCACTGCACTACCCTAAACCCTAATCCACTACCCCCAGCACGACCCCCTACACTACCCAAACACCACTGCACTACCCTAAACCCTAAAACACGACCCCCAGCATGACCCTCTACACTACCCAAACACCACTGCACTACCCTAAACCCTAAAACACTCCCCAGCATGATTCCCTACACTACCCAAACACCACTGCACTTCCCTAAACCCTAAAACACCACCCCTGCACGACCCCATAAACTGCCTTAACGTCAATGCACTGCCCTAAACCCTGAAACATTAGCCCCAGCACGACCCCCAACACTGCCCGAACACCAGTGCACTGCCCTAAACCCTGAAACCCCACCCTCCACACGACCCCCTACATTGCCCGAACACCACTGCACTGCCCTAAATCCTGAAACACCACCCCCGCACGAACCCTTACACTGCCCGAACCCCACTACACTGCCCTAAATCCTGAAACACCACCCCCGCCCGACCCCCTACACTACCCAAACACCCCTGCACTGTCCTAAACCCTAAAACACCACCCCCTGCATGACCCCATAAACGGCCTGAACATCAATGCACTGCCCTAAACCCTGAAAGACTAGCCCCAGCACGACCCCCAACACTGCCCGAACACCAGTGCACTGCCCTAAACCCTGAAACACCATCCCCCACATGACCCCCTACACTGCTCGAACACCACTGCCCTGCCCTAAACCCTGAAACACCACCCCCGCATGACCCCCTACACTGCCCGAAAATAACTGCACTGCCCTAAACCCTGAATCACCACCCCTGCACGACCACCTACACTACCCAAACATCACTGCACTGCCCTGAACCCTGAAACACCATCTCCAGCACGACCCCTACACTGCCCGAACACCACTGCTCTGCCATAAACCCTGAAACACCAGCCCTAGCCCCAGCATGACCCCCTACTCTGCCTGAACACCACTGCACTGCCCTAAACCCTGAAACACCAGCCCCAACACGTCCCCTACACTGCCCAAACACCACTGCACTGCCCAAAACCCTGAAACTCTAGGCCCAGCACGACCCCCTACACTGCCTGCACACCACTGCACTGCCCTAAACCTTGAAACACCACCCCCACTAAGACCCCCTTCACTGCCCAAACACCACTGCCCTAAACCCTAAAACACCACCCCCAGCAAGACCCCCTACACTGCCCGAACACCACTGCCCAAAACCCTGAAACACCACCACCAGCAAGACCCCCTACACTGCCCGAACACCACTGCACTAAACCCTGAAACACCACCCCAGCAAGACCCCCTACACTGCCCGAACACCACTGCACTGTCCTAAACCCTAAAACACCACCCCCTGCACGACCCCATAAACTGCCTGAACATCAATGCACTGCCCTAAACCCTGAAACACCAGCCCCAGCACGACCCCCTACACTGCCCGAACACCAGGGCACTGCCCTAAACACTGAAACACCACCCCCCGCACAACTCCCTACACTGCCCGAACACCACTGCACTGCCCTAAACCCTGAAACACCACTCCCCGCATGACCACCTAAACTACCCGAACACCACTGCCCTGCCCTAAACCCTGAAACACCACCCTCGCATGACCCCTACACTGCCCGCCAACAACTGAAATGCCGTAAACCCTGAAATACCACCCCTGCACGACCACCTACACTACCCAAACACCACTGCACTGCCCTAAACACTGAAACACCACCCCCCGCACAACGCCCTACATTGCGCAAACACCACTGCACTGCCCTGAACCCTGAAACACCACCCCAGTAAGACCCCCTTCACTGCCCGAACACCACTGCACTGTCCTAAACCCTAAAACACCACCCCTGCACAACCCCATAAACTGCCTGAACATCAATGCACTACTACACTGCCCGAACACCAGTGCACTGCCCTAAATCCTGAAACACCACCCCCGCACGACCCCCTACATTGCTCGAACACCACTGCACTGCCCTAAACCCTGAAACACCACCCCCGCGCGACCCCCTACACTGCCCGAACACCACTGCACTGCCCTAAACCCTGAAACACCACCCCCTCCCAACCCCCTACACTTCCCAAACACCACTGCATTGCCCTAAACCCTGAAACGCCACCCCCCACATGACCCCCTACAATGCCCGAACACCACTGCACTGCCCTAAACCTTGAAACACCACCCCCACTAAGACCCCCTGCACTGCCCAAACACCACTGCCCTAAACCCTGAAACACCACCCCCAGCAAGACCACCTACACTGCCCAAAACCCTGAAACACCACCATCAGCAAGACCCCGTACACTGCCCGAACACCACTGCACTGCCCTAAACCCTGAAACACCAGCCCCAGCACGACCCCCTACACTGCCCGAACACCACTGCCCTGCCCTTAACCCTGAAAAGCCTGCCCCAGCACTACCCCCTACACTACCCAAAGGCCACTGCACTAGACTAAACCCTAAAACACTATCCCCAGCACGACCCCCTACACTACCCAAAGACCACTGCACTACCCTAAACCCTAAAACACTACCCCACTCACGACCCTCTTTACTACCCAAACACCACTGCACTACCCTAAACCCTAAAACACTACCCCCGCTCGACCCCCTGCATTACCCAAAGACCAATGCACTACCCTAAGTCCTAAAACACAACCCCCTACACTACACAAACAATTCTGCACTACCCTATACCCTAAAACACTACCCCCTGCACAACCCCCTACAATACACAAACACCACTGCACTATCCTAAACCATAAAACACTACCCCTACACTACACAAAAACCACTGCACTACCCTAAACCCTAAAACACTACCCCCAGCAGTACCCCCTACACTACCCAAACACCACTGCACTACCCTAAACTCTAATCCACTACCCCCAGCACGACCCCCTACACTACCCAAACACCACTGCACTACCCTAAACCCTAAAACACGACCCCCAGCATGACCCTCTACACTACCCAAACACCACTGCACTACCCTAAACCCTAAAACACTCCCCAGCATGATTCCCTACACTACCCAAACACCACTGCACTACCCTAAACCCTAAAACACCACCCCTGCACGACCCCATAAACTGCCTTAACGTCAATGCACTGCCCTAAACCCTGAAACATTAGCCCCAGCACGACCCCCAACACTGCCCGAACACCAGTGCACTGCCCTAAACCCTGAAACCCCACCCTCCACACGACCCCCTACATTGCCCGAACACCACTGCACTGCCCTAAATCCTGAAACACCACCCCCCGCACGAACCCTTACACTGCCCGAACACCACTACACTGCCCTAAATCCTGAAACACCACCCCCCGCCCGACCCCCTACACTACCCAAACACCCCTGCACTGTCCTAAACCCTAAAACACCACCCCCTGCATGACCCCATAAACTGCCTGAACATCAATGCGCTGCCCTAAACCCTGAAAGACTAGCCCCAGCACGACCCCCAACACTGCCCGAACACCAGTGCACTGCCCTAAACCCTGAAACACCATCCCCCACATGACCCCCTACACTGCTCGAACACCACTGCCCTGCCCTAAACCCTGAAACACCACCCCCGCATGACCCCCTACACTGCCCAAAAATAACTGCACTGCCCTAAACCCTGAATCACCACCCCTGCACGACCACCTACACTACCCAAACATCACTGCACTGCCCTGAACCCTGAAACACCATCTCCAGCACGACCCCTACACTGCCCGAACACCACTGCTCTGCCATAAACCCTGAAACACCAGCCCTAGCCCCAGCATGACCCCCTACTCTGCCTGAACACCACTGCACTGCCCTAAACCCTGAAACACCAGCCCCAACACGTCCCCTACACTGCCCAAACACCACTGCACTTCCCAAAACACTGAAACTCTAGGCCCAGCACGACCCCCTACACTGCCAAACACCACTGCACTGCCCTAAACCCTGAAACACCACCACCAGCAAGACCCCCTACAGTGCCCGAACACCACTGCGCTACCCTAAACCCTGAAACTCCACCCCCAGCAAGAAACCCTACACTGCCTGAACACTACTGCCTTAAACCCTGAAACACCACCCCCAGCAAGACCCCCTACACTGCCCGAACACCACTGCACTAAACCCTGAAACACCACCCCCAGCAAGATCCCCTACTCTGCCCGAACACCACTGCACTGCCCTAAACCCTGAAACACCACCTCCTGCATGACCCCCTACAATGCCCGAACACCACTGCACAGCCCTAAACCCTGAAACACCAGCCCCAGCACAACCCCCTACACTGCCCGAACACCACTGCCCTGCCCTTAACCCTGAAAAGCCTGCCCCAGCACTACCCCCTACACTACCCAAAGGCCACTGCACTAGACTAAACCCTAAAACACTATCCCCAGCACGACCCCCTACACTACCCAAAGACCACTGCACTACCCTAAACCCTAAAACACTACCCCACTCACGACCCCCTTTACTACCCAAACACCACTGCACTACCCTTAACCCTAAAACACTACCCCCGCTCGACCCCCTGCATTACCCAAAGACCAATGCACTACCCTAAGTCCTAAAACACAACCCCCTACACTACACAAACAATTCTGCACTACCCTATACCCTAAAACACTACCCCCTGCACAACCCCCTACAATACACAAACACCACTGCACTATCCTAAACCATAAAACACTACCCCTACACTACACAAAAACCATTGCACTACCCTAAACCCTAAAACACTACCCCCAGCAGTACCCCCTACACTACCCAAACACCACTGCACTACCCTAAACCCTAATCCACTACCCCCAGCACGACTCCCTACACTACCCAAACACCACTGCACTACCCTAAACCCTAAAACACGACCCCCAGCACGACCCTCTACACTACCCAAACACCACTGCACTACCCTAAACCCTAAAACACTCCCCAGCATGATTCCCTACACTATCCAAACACCACTGCACTACCCTAAACCCTAAAACACCACCCCTGCACGACCCCATAAACTGCCTTAACGTCAATGCACTGCCCTAAACCCTGAAACACTAGCCCCAGCACGACCCCCAACACTGCCCGAACACCAGTGCACTGCCCTAAACCCTGAAACACTACCCTCCGCACGACCCCCTACATTGCCCGAACACCACTGCACTGCCCTAAATCCTGAAACACCACCCCCGCACGAACCCTTACACTGCCCGAACACCACTACACTGCCCTAAATCCTGAAACACCACCCCCCGCCCAACCCCCTACACTACCCAAACACCCCTGCACTGTCCTAAACCCTAAAACACCACCCCCTGCATGACCCCATAAACGGCCTGAACATCAATGCACTGCCCTAAACCCTGAAAGACTAGCCCCAGCACGACCCCCAACACTGCCCGAACACCAGTGCACTGCCCTAAACCCTGAAACACCATCCCCCACATGACCCCCTACACTGCTCGAACACCACTGCCCTGCCCTAAACCCTGAAACACCACCCCCGCATGACCCCTTACACTGCCCGAAAATAACTGCACTGCCCTAAACCCTGAATCACCACCCCTGCACGACCACCTACACTACCCAAACATCACTGCACTGCCCTGAACCCTGAAACACCATCTCCAGCACGACCCCTACACTGCCCGAACACCACTGCTCTGCCATAAACCCTGAAACACCAGCTCTAGCCCCAGCATGACCCCCTACTCTGCCTGAACACCACTGCACTGCCCTAAACCCTGAAACACCAGCCCCAACACGTCCCCTACACTGCCCAAACACCACTGCACTGCCCAAAACCCTGAAACTCTAGGCCCAGCACGACCCCCTACACTGCCAAACACCACTGCACTGCCCTAAACCCTGAAACACCACCACCAGCAAGACCCCCTACAGTGCCCGAACACCACTGCGCTGCCCTAAACCCTGAAACTCCACCCCAGCAAGAACCCCTACACTGCCTGAACACTACTGCCTTAAACCCTGAAACACCACCCCCAGCAAGACCCCCTACACTGCCCGAACACCACTGCACTAAACCCTGAAACACCACCCCCAGCAAGATCCCCTACTCTGCCCGAACACCACTGCACTGCCCTAAACCCTGAAACACCACCTCCTGCATGACAGTGCACTACTCCCAGCAAGACCCCCTACACTGCCCGAACACCATTGCACTGCCCTGAAACTGCCCTGAAACACCACCCCCAGCAAGACCCCCCTACACTGCCCGAACACCACTGCACTGCCCTAAACCCTGAAACACCATCCCTTGCACGACCCCCTACATTGCCCGAACACCACTGCACTGCCCTAAACACTGAAACACCACCTCCTGCACGAGCCCCTACTCTGCCCGAACACCACTGCACTGCCCTTAAACCTGAAACACCACCCCCTGCACGAACCCCTTTACTGCCTAAACACCACTGCACTGCCCTAAACCCTGAAACACCACCACAGCACGACCCCCTGCACTTTCCAAACCCCACTGCACTACCTAAACCCTAAATTCACCCTCAGCACAACCCCCTACACTACCCAAACACCACTGCACTAACCTAAACCCTAAATCACTACCCCCAGCATGACACCCTACACTACACCAACACCACTGCACTATTATAAACCCTAAAACACTACCCCAGCACGACCCCCTACACTACCCAAACACCACTGCACTACCCTAAACCCTCAAACTCTACCCCAGCACGGCCCCCTACACTCCCAAACACCACTGCACTACCCTAAACTCTAAAACACTACACCCAGCACGACCCCCTACAGTAAACAAACACCACTGCATTGCCCTAAACCCTGAAACACCTACCCAGCAAGACACCCTTCACTGCCCGCACACCACTGCACTGCCCTAAACCTTGAAACACCACCCCCACTAAGACCCCCTGCACTGCCCAAACACCACTGCCCTAAACCCTAAAACACCACCCCCAGCAAGACCCCCTACACTGCCCGAGCACCACTGCCCAAAACCCTGAAACACCACCACCAGCAAGACCCCCTACACTGCCCGAACACCACTGCACTAAACCCTGAAACACCACCCCAGCAAGACCCCCTACACTGCCCGAACACCACTGCACTGTCCTAAACCCTAAAACACCACCCCCTGCACGACCCCATAAACTGCCTGAACATCAATGCACTGCCCTAAACCCTGAAACACCAGCCCCAGCACGACCCCCTACACTGCCCGAACACCAGGGCACTGCCCTAAACACTGAAACACCACCCCCCGCACAACTCCCTACACTGCCCGAACACCACTGCACTGCCCTAAACCCTGAAACACCACTCCCCGCATGACCACCTACACTACCCGAACACCACTGCCCTGCCCTAAACCCTGAAACACCACCCTCGCATGACCCCTACACTGCCCGACAACAACTGCAATGCCCTAAACCCTGAAATACCACCCCTGCACGACCACCTACACTACCCAAACACCACTGCACTGCCCTAAACACTGAAACACCACCCCCCGCACAACGCCCTACATTGCGCAAACACCACTGCACTGCCCTGAACCCTGAAACACCACCCCAGCAAGACCCCCTTCGATGACCCGAACACCACTGCACTGTCCTAAACCCTAAAACACCACCCCTGCAAAACCCCATAAACTGCCTGAACATCAATGCACTGCCCTAAACCCTGAAACACCATCCCCAGCAAGACCCCCTACACTGCCCAAACACCACTGCACTGCCCAAACCCTGAAACACCACCCCCAGCATGACCCTCTACACTGCCCGAACATGACTGCACTGCCCTAAACCCTGAAACACCACCCCCAGCACAACCCCCTACACTGCCCGAACACCACTGCACTGCCCTAAACCCTGAAACACTAGCCCCAGCATGACCCCCTACTCTGCCCGAACACCACTGCACTGCCCTAAACCCTGAAACACTAGCCCCAGCACGACCCCCTACACTGCCCGAACACCAGTGCACTGCCCTAAACCCTGAAACACCACCCTCCGCACGACCCCCTACATTGCTCGAACACCACTGCACTGCCCTAAATCCTGAAACAATACCCCGCACGACCCCTTACACTGCCCGAACACCACTGCACTGCCCTAAATCCTGAAACACCACCCCCCTCCCAACCCCCTACACTTCCCAAACACCACTGCATTGCCCTAAACCCTGAAACGCCACCCCCCACATGACCCCCTACAATGCCCGAACACCACTGCACTGCCCTGAACCCTGAAACACCACCCCAGCAAGACCCCCTACACTGCCTGAACACCACTGCACTGTCCTAAACCCTAAAACACCACCCCCTGCACGACCCCATAAACTGCCTGAACATCAATGCACTGCCCTAAACCCTGAAACACCAGCCCTAGCACGACCCCCTACACTGCCCGAACACCAGTGCACTGCCCTAAAACCCGAAACACCACCCCCGCACAACCCCCTACACTGCCCGAACACCACTGCACTGACCTAAACCCTGAAACACCACCCCCCGCATGACGCCCTACACTGCCCGAACACCACTGCCCTGCCCTAAACCCTGAAACACCAACCCCGCATGTCCCCCTACACTGCCCGAAAACAACTGCACTGCCCTAAACCCTGAAACACCACCCCTGCACGACCACCTACACTACCCGAACACCACTGCACTGCCCTAAACCCTGAAACACCACCCCCGCATGATGTCCTACACTTCCCGAACACCACTGCACTGCCCTAAACACTGAAACACCACCCCCAGCATGACCCCTACACCTCCCGAACACAGCTGATCTGCCCTAAACCCTGAAACACCATCCTTAGCCCCAGCACGGCCCCCTACTCTGCCTGAACACCACTGCACTGCCCTAAACCCTGAAACACCAGCCCCAGCACGTCCCCTCTACTGCCCGAACACCACTGCACTGCCAAAAACCCTGAAACACTAGCTCCAGCACAACCCCGTACACTGCCCGAACACCACTGCACTGCCCTAAACCCTGAAACACCAGCCCCAGCACGACCCCCTACACTGCCCGAACACAACTGCCCTGCCCTTAACCCTGAAAAGCCTGCCCCAGCACTACCCCCTACACTACCCAAACACCACTGCACTACTCTAAACCCGAAAACACTCCCCAGCACGATTCCCTACACTGCCCAAACACCACTGCACTCCCCTAAACCCTAAATCTACCCCCAGCAAGACCCCCTACACTAACCAAACACCAATGCACTACCCTAAACCCAAAATCTACCCTCAGCACCACCCCCTACACTACCCAAACACCACTGCACTACCCTAAACCCTAAATCTACCCTCAGCACGACCCCCTACACTACCCAAACACCACTGCACTGCCCTAAACCCTGAAACACGACACCCAGCACGACCCCCTACAATGCCCGAACACGACTGCACTGCCATAAACCCTCAAACACCACCCCCAGCAAGACCCCCTACAATGCCCGAACACCACTGCACTAAACCCTGAAACACCACTCCAGCAAGATCCCCTACACTGCTCGTACACCACAGCACTGCCCTAAACCCTGAAACATCACCTCCTGCATGGTCCGCTACACTGCCCGAACACCACTGCACTGCCCTTAAACCTGAAACACCACCCTCTGCACAAACCCCTTTACTGCCCAAACACCACTGCACTGCCCTAAACCCTGAAACACCACCACAGCATGACACCCTACACTTCCCAAACCCCACTGCACTACCTAAACCCTAAATTTACCCTCAGCACGACCCCCTACACTACCCAAACACCACTGCACTAACCTAAACCCAAAATCACTACCCCCAGCATGACACCCTACACTACACCAACATCACTGCACTATTATAAACCCTAAAACACTACCCCAGCACGACCCCCTACACTCCCAAACACCACTGCACTACCCTAAACCCTAAAACACTACACCCAGCACGACCCCCTACAGTACACAAACACCACTGCATTGCCCTAAACCCTGAAACACCACCCCAGCAAGACACCCTTCACTGCCCGCACACCACTGCACTGCCCTAAACCTTGAAACACCACCCCCACTAAGACCCCCTGCACTGCCCAAACACCACTGCCCTAAACCCTGAAACACCACCCCCAGCAAGACCACCTACACTGCCCAAAACCCTGAAACACCACCATCAGCAAGACCCCCTACACTGCCCAAACACCACTGCACTAAACCCTGAAACACCACCCCAGCAAGACCCCCTACACTGCCCAAACACCACTGCACTGTCCTACACCCTAAAACACCACCCCCTGCACGACCCCATAAACTGCCTGAACATCAATGCACTGCCCTAAAACCTGAAACACCAGCCCCAGCACAACCCCCTACACTGCCCGAACACCAGGGCACTGCCATAAACACTGAAACACCACCCCCCACACAACTCCCTACACTGCCCGAACACCACTGCACTGGCCTAATCCCTGAAACACCACCCCCGCATGACCACCTACACTGCCCAAACACCACTGCCCTGCCCTAAACCCTGAAACACCACCCCCAGCATGACCCCTACACTGCCCGAACACAGCTGATCTGCCCTAAACCCTGAAACACCATCCCTAGCCCCAGCACGACCCCCTACTCTGCCTGAACACCACTGCACTGCCCTAAACCCTGAAACACCAGCCCCAGCACGTCCCCTCCACTGCCCGAATACCACTGCACTGCCCAAAACCCTGAAAAACTAGGTCCAGCACAACCCCGTACACTGCCCGAACACCACTGCACTGCCCTAAACCCTGAAACACCAGCCCCAGCACGACCCCCTACACTGCCCGAACACCACTGCCCTGCCCTTAACCCTGAAAAGCCTGCCCCAGCACTACCCCCTACACTACCCAAAGGCCACTGCACTAGACTAAACCCTAAAACACGACACCCAGCACGACCCCTACACTACCCAAACACCACTGCACTAACCTAAACCCTAAATCACTACCCCCAGAATGACACCCTACACTACACCAACATCACTGCACTATTATAAACCCTAAAACACTACCCCAGCATGACCCCCTACACTACCCAAACACCGCTGCACTACTCTAAACCCTCAAACACTACCCCAGCACGACCCCCTACACTCCCAAACACCACTGCACTACCCTAAACCCTAAAACACTACACCCAGCACGACCCCCTACAGTACACAAACACCACTGCATTGCCCTAAACCCTGAAACACCACCCCAGCAAGACACCCTTCACTGCCCGCACACCACTGCACTGCCCTAAACCTTGAAACACCACCCCCACTAAGACCCCCTGCACTGCCCGAACACCACTGCCCTAAACCCTGAAACACCACCCCCAGCAAGACCACCTACACTGCCCAAAACCCTGAAACACCACCATCAGCAAGACCCCCTACACTGCCCGAACACCACTGCACTAAACCCTGAAACACCACCCCAGCAAGACCCCCTACACTGCCCAAACACCACTGCACTGTCCTACACCCTAAAACACCACCCCCTGCACGACCCCATAAACTGCCTGAACATCAATGCACTGCCCTAAACCCTGAAACACCAGCCCCAGCACAACCCCCTACACTGCCCGAACACCAGGGCACTGCCATAAACACTGAAACACCACCCCCCACACAACTCCCTACACTGCCCGAACACCACTGCACTGCCCTAATCCGTGAAACACCACCCCCCGCATGACCACCTACACTGCCCGAACACCACTGCCCTGCCCTAAACCCTGAAACACCACCCCCAGCATGACCCCTACACCGCCCGAACACAGCTGATCTGCCCTAAACCCTGAAACACCATCCCTAGCCCCAGCACGACCCCCTACTCTGCCTGAACACCACTGCACTGCCCTAAACCCTGAAACACCAGCCCCAGCACGTCCCCTCCACTGCCTGAATACCACTGCACTGCCCAAAACCCTGAAACACTAGGTCCAGCACAACCCCGTACACTGCCCGAACACCACTGCACTGCCCTAAACCCTGAAACACCAGCCCCAGCACGACCCCCTACACTGCCCGAACACCACTGCCCTGCCCTTAACCCTGAAAAGCCTGCCCCAGCACTACCCCCTACACTACCCAAAGGCCACTGCACTAGACTAAACCCTAAAACACTATCCCCACCACGACCCCCTACACTGCCCAAAGACCACTGCACTACCCTAAACCCTAAAACACTACCCCACTCACGACCCCCTTTACTACCCAAACACCACTGCACTACCCTAAACCCTAAAACACTACCCCCGCTCGACCCCCTGCATTACCCAAAGACCAATGCACTACCCTAAGTCCTAAAACACAACCCCCTACACTACACAAACAATTCTGCACTACCCTATACCCTAAAACACTACCCCCTGCACAACCCCCTACAATACACAAACACCACTGCACTATCCTAAACCATAAAACACTACCCCTACACTACACAAAAACCACTGCACTACCCTAAACCCTAAAACACTACCCCCAGCAGTACCCCCTACACTACCCAAACACCACTGCACTACCCTAAACCCTAATCCACTACCCCCAGCACGACACTCTACACTACCCAAACACCACTGCACTACCCTAAACCCTAAAACACTCCCCAGCATGATTCCCTACACTACCCAAACACCACTGCACTACCCTAAACCCTAAAACACCACCCCTGCACGACCCCATAAACTGCCTTAACTTCAATGCACTGCCCTAAACCCTGAAACACTAGCCCCAGCACGACCCCCAACACTGCCCGAACACCAGTGCACTGCCCTAAACCCTGAAACACCACCCTCCGCATGACCCCCTACATTGCCCGAACACCACTGCATTGCCCTAAATCCTGAAACACCACCCCTGCACGAACCCTTACACTGCCCGAACACCACTACACTGCCCTAAATCCTGAAACATCACCCCCCGCCCGACCCCCTACACTACCCAAACACCCCTGCACTGTCCTAAACCCTAAAACACCACCCCCTGCATGACCCCATAAACTGCCTGAACATCAATGCACTGCCCTAAACCCTGAAAGACTAGCCCCAGCACGACCCCCAACACTGCCCGAACACCAGTGCACTGCCCTAAACCCTGAAACACCATCCCCCACATGACCCCCTACACTGCTCGAACACCACTGCCCTGCCCTAAACCCTGAAACACCACCCCCACATGACCCCTTACACTGCCCGAAAATAACTGCACTGCCCTAAACCCTGAATCACCACCCCTGCACGACCACCTACACTACCCAAACATCACTGCACTGCCCTGAACCCTGAAACACCATCTCCAGCACGACCCCTACACTGCCCGAACACCACTGCTCTGCCATAAACCCTGAAACACCAGCCCTAGCCCCAGCATGACCCCCTACTCTGCCTGAACACCACTGCACTGCCCTAAACCCTGAAACACCAGCCCCAACACGTCCCCTACACTGCCCAAACACCACTGCACTGCCCAAAACCCTGAAACTCTAGGCCCAGCACGACCCCCTACACTGCCAAACACCACTGCACTGCCCTAAACCCTGAAACACCACCACCAGCAAGACCCCCTACAGTGCCCGAACACCACTGCGCTGCCCTAAACCCTGAAACTCCACCCCCAGCAAGAACCCCTACACTGCCTGAACACTACTGCCTTAAACCCTGAAACACCACCCCCAGCAAGACCCCCTACACTGCCCGAACACCACTGCACTAAACCCTGAAACACCACCCCCAGCAAGATCCCCTACTCTGCCCGAACACCACTGCACTGCCCTAAACCCTGAAACACCACCTCCTGCATGACCCCCTACAATGCCCGAACACCACTGCACTGCCCTAAACCCTGAAACACCAGCCCCAGCATGACCCCCTACACTGCCCGAACACCACTGCCCTGCCCTTAACCCTGAAAAGCCTGCCCCAGCACTACCCCCTACACTACCCAAAGGCCACTGCACTAGACTAAACCCTAAAACACTATCCCCAGCACGACCCCCTACACTACCCAAAGACCACTGCATTACCCTAAACCCTAAAACACTACCCCACTCACGACCCCCTTTACTACCCAAACACCACTGCACTACCCGTAACCCTAAAACACTACCCCTGCTCGACCCCCTGCATTACCCAAAGACCAATGCACTACCCTAAGTCCTAAAACACAACCCCCTACACTACACAAACAATTCTGCACTACCCTATACCCTAAAACACTACCCCCTGCACAACCCCCTACAATACACAAACACCACTGCACTATCCTAAACCATAAAACACTACCCCTACACTACACAAAAACCACTGCACTACCCTAAACCCTAAAACACTACCCCCAGCAGTACCCCCTACACTACCCAAACACCACTGCACTACCCTAAACCCTAATCCACTACCCCCAGCACGACCCCCTACACTACCCAAACACCACTGCACTACCCTAAACCCTAAAACACTCCCCAGCATGATTCCCTACACTACCCAAACACCACTGCACTACCCTAAACCCTAAAACACGACCCCCAGCACGACCCTCTACACTACCCAAACACCACTGCACTACCCTAAACCCTAAAACACTCCCCAGCATGATTCCCTACACTACCCAAACACCACTGCACTACCCTAAACCCTAAAACACCACCACTGCACGACCCCATAAACTGCCTTAACGTCAATGCACTGCCCTAAACCCTGAAACACTAGCCCCAGCACGACCCCCAACACTGCCCGAACACCAGTGCACTGCCCTAAACCCTGAAACACCACCCTCCGCACGACCCCCTACATTGCCCGAACACCACTGCACTGCCCTAAATCCTGAAACACCACCCCCGCACGAACCCTTACACTGCCCGAACACCACTGCCCTGCCCTAAACCCTGAAACACCACCCCCAGCATGACCCCTACACCGCCCGAACCCAGCTGATCTGCCCTAAACCCTGAAACACCATCCCTAGCCCCAGCACGACCCCCTACTCTGCCTGAACACCACTGCACTGCCCTAAACCCTGAAACACCAGCCCCAGCACGTCCCCTCCACTGCCCGAATACCACTGCACTGCCCAAAACCCTGAAACACTAGGTCCAGCACAACCCCGTACACTGCCCGAACACCACTGCACTGCCCTAAACCCTGAAACACCAGCCCCAGCACGACCCCCTACACTGCCCGAACACCACTGCCCTGCCCTTAACCCTGAAACACCACCCTTCGCACGACCCCCTACATTGCCCGAACACCACTGCACTGCCCTAAACCCTGAAACACTAGGTCCAGCACAACCCCGTACACTGCCCGAACACCACTGCACTGCCCTAAACCCTGAAACACCAGCCCCAGCATGACCCCCTACACTACCCAAACACCCCTGCACTGTCCTAAACCCTAAAACACCACCCCCTGCATGACCCCAGAAACTGCCTGAACATCAATGCACTGCCCTAAACCCTGAAAGACTAGCCCCAGCACGACCCCCAACACTGCCCGAACACCAGTTCACTGCCCTAAACCCTGAAACACCATCTCCCACATGACCCCCTACACTGCTCGAACACCACTGCCCTGCCCTAAACCCTGAAACACCACCCCCGCATGACCCCCTACACTGCCCAAACATCACTGCACTGCCCTGAACCCTGAAACACCATCTCCAGCACGACCCCTACACTGCCCGAACACCACTGCTCTGACATAAACCCTGAAACACCAGCCCTAGCCCCAGCATGACCCCCTACTCTGCCTGAACACCACTGCACTGCCCTAAACCCTGAAACACCAGCCCCAACACGTCCCCTACACTGCCCAAACACCACTGCACTGCCCAAAACCCTGAAACTCTAGGCCCAGCACGACCCCCTACACTGCCAAACACCACTGCACTGCCCTAAACCCTGAAACACCACCACCAGCAAGACCCCCTACAGTGCCCGAACACCACTGCGCTGCCCTAAACCCTGAAACTCCACCCCCAGCAAGAACCCCCACACTGCCTGAACACTACTGCCTTAAACCCTGAAACACCACCCCCAGCAAGACCCCCTACACTGCCCGAACATCACTGCACTAAACCCTGAAACACCACCCCCAGCAAGATCCCCTACTCTGCCCGAACACCACTGCACTGCCCTAAACCCTGAAACACCACCTCCTGCATGACCCCCTACAATGCCCGAACACCACTGCACTGCCCTAAACCCTGAAACACCATCCCCTGCACGAACCCCTACACTGCCTGAAAACCACTGCACTGCCCTAAACTTAGAAACACCACCCCAGCACGACCCCCTACACTGCCCTAACACTACTGCATTGCCCTAAACCCTAAAAACCACCCCCAGCACGACCTCCTACTCTGCCTGAACACCACTACTCTGCCCTAAATCCTAACACCCAACCCCCAGCACGACCCCTTACACTGCCCGAACACCACTGCCCTGCCCTATACCCTGAAACACTACCCCAGCACATCTCCCTACACTGCCCGAATGCCACTGCACTGCTGAAAACCCTGAAACACTACCCCCAGCATGACCACCTACAATGCCCGAACACCACTGCACTGCCCTAAACCCTGAAACACCAGCCCCAACACGACCCCTACACTGTCCGAACACCACTGCACTGCCCTAAACCCTGAAACACCAGCCCCAGCACAACCCCCTACACTGCCCGAACAACACTGCACTGCCCTAAAAACTGAAACACCAGCCCGGCACGACTCCCTACACTGCCCAAACACCACTGTCCTAAAGCCTGAAACACCACCCCCACACCCCCAGCAAGACCCCCTACACTGCCCGAACACCACTGCACTGCCCTAAATCCTGAAACACCACCCCCGCACGAGCCCCTACACTGCCCGAGCACCACTGCACTGCCCTAATCCCTGAAACACCACCCCCGCGCGACCCCCTACACTGCCCGAACACCACTGCATTGCCCTAAACCCTGAAACACTACTCCCAGCAAGACCCCCTACACTGCCCGAACACCATTGCCCTAAACCCTGAAACACCACCCCCAGCAAGACCCCCCTACACTGCCCGAACACCACTGCACTGCCCTAAACCCTGAAACACCACCCCTTGCACGACCCCCTATATTGCCCGAACACCACTGCACTGCCCTAAACCCTGAAACACCACCTCCAGCACAACCCCCTACACTGCCAGAACACCACTGCATTGCCCTAAACTCTAAAACACCACCTCCAGCACAAACCCCTACACTACCCGAACACCACTGCAGTGCCCTAAATCCTAAAACACCACCCACAGCACGACCCCATACACTACCCAAACACCACTGCACTGCCCTAAACCCTAAAATACTACCCCAGCACGACCCCCTACACTGCCCGAACACCACTGCACTGCCCTACACCCTGAAACACCAGCCCCAGCATGACCCCCTACACTGCCCGAACACCACTGCCCTGCCCTAAACCCTGAAACACCTGCCCCAGCACTACCCCCTACATTACCCAAAGACCACTGCACTATGCTAAACCCTAAACACTATCCCCAGCACGACCCCCTACACTACCCAAAGACCACTGCACTACCCTAATCCCTAACACACTACCCCAGCACGACCCCTACACTACCCAAACACCACTGCACTACCCTAAACCCTAAAACACTACCCCCGCATGACCCCCTTTACTACCCAAACACCACTGCACTACCCTAAAACATAAAACACTACCCCCTCAAGACCCCCTGCACTACCCAAAGACCAATGCACTACTTCTAAGTCCTAAAACAAGACCCCCTACACTACACAAACACCACTGCAACACCCTAAACCCTAAAACACTACCCCCTGTATGACCCCCTACAATACACAAACACCACTGCACTACCCTATACCATAAAACACTACCCCATACACTACACAAAAACCACTGCACTACCCTAAACCCTAAAACACTACCCGCAGCAGTACTCCATACACTTCCCAAACAACATTGCACTACCCTAAACCCTAAAACACTAGCCCCAGCGGTAACCCCTGCACTACCCAAACAACACTGCACTACCCTAAACCCCTACCCCCAGCACGACCCCCTACACTACCCAAACACAACTGCACTACCCTAATCCCGAAAACACTCCCCAGCACGATTACCTACACTACCCAAACACCACTGCACTACCCTAAACCCTAAATCTACCCCCAGCACAACCCCCTACGCTAACCAAACACCACTGCACTACCCTAAACCCAAATTCTACCCTCAGCACGACCCCTACACTACCCAAACACCACTGCACTACCCTAAACCCTAAAACACTACCCCCCGCATGACCCCCTTTACTACCCAAACACACCTGCACTACCCTAAACCATAAAACACTACCCCCGCAAGACCCCCTGCACTACCCAAAGACCAATGCACTACTTCTAAGTCCTAAAACAAGACCCCCTACACTACACAAACACCACTGCAACACCCTAAACCCTAAATCTACCCCCAGAATGACCCCCTACAGCACACAAACACCACTGCACTGCCCTAAACCCTGAAACACTACCCCCAGCACGACCCCCTACAATGCCCGAACATGACTGCACTGCCCTAAACCCTGAAACACCACCCCCAGCAAGACCCCCTACAGTGCCCGAACACCACTGTGCTGCCCTAAAGCCTGAAACTCCCCCCGAACACCACTGCCCTAAACCCTGAAACATCACCCCCAGGAAGACCCCCTACACTGCCCGAACACCACTGCAATAAAGCCTGAAACACCACTCCAGCAAGATCCCCTACACTGCCCGAACACCACAGCACTGCCCTAAACCCTGAAACACCACCCCCAGCAAGACCCCCCACACACTGCCCAAACACCACTGCACTGCCCTAAACCCTGAAACACTACCCCAGCACGACCCCCTACACTGCCCGAACACCACTGCATTGCCCTAAACTCTAAAACACCACCTCCAGCACAAACCTCTACACTACCCGAACACCACTGCAGTGCCCTAAACCCTAAACCACTACCCCCAGCATGACCCCCTACACTACCCAAACACTACTGCACTATCCTAAAGCCTAAAACACTACCCCCAGCATGACCCCCTACACTACCCAAACACCACTGCACTACCCTAAACCCAAAAACACTCCCCCTAGCACGACTCCCTACACTACCCAAACACCACTGCACTACCCTAAACCCTAAATCTACCCCCTGGATGACCCCCTACACTACCCAAACACCACTGCACTACCCTAAACCCTAAATCTACCCTCAGCACGACCCCCTATACTACCCAAACACCACTGCACTACCCTAAACCCTAAAACACTACCCCCAGCACGACCCCCTACACTACCAAAAGACCACTGCACTACCCTAAACCTTAAAACACTACCCCCAGCACGACCCCCTACACTACACAAACACCATTGCACTGCCCTATACCCTAAAACACTACCCCCAGCACAACCCCCTACACTACACAAACACCACTGCACTACTCTAAACCCTAAATCTACCCCAAGCACGACCCCCTAGACTATACAAACAACACTGCACTACCCTAAACCCTAAAACAATACCCTCAGCACGACCCCCTACACTACCCAAACACCACTGCACTACCCTAAACCCTAGAAAAGTTGCCCAATCCCCCTTACCTCTCACTTCTCGTGGTTCCTCTCTCCTCGTGGTTCCTGCTTCATGTCATCTCTGAGGGGCGGTGCACGTTGTTGTGAGGAAACGGAACATCCTCTGTTTCATTACAGCAACGTGGATCGTCTACATTTTTTTAGAACCTTTACAACAGAATTCGTTGTAAAGGCATGCGTGGTAAATGACCATGCGTTCTAAAAAAATGCTTAATAATGACTTTGCGATGTACGCATGCGTGTTAATGCATGCGTTGTAATGGTATCACGAAGTAAAAATTGTTGTAATGGCTTTTTACTGATCGAAGCTGGCCCCTGTTCTTCAGTGAGTCGTTTATTTGATAAATTAGGAGGAAGGAATGTGTTTTTTCTACAGAAAAGTGCATTCCCGGCTGTTGTATTGTGAAAGTTTCGCGTGGCCTGATTTCCCTTCCGGTGAGAGAGTGGAAGAGTCTGTTTGGATCTAAAGGGGTTCTGCTGTTGGATGGGGCCTGTGCGACACGTCATCAGAAAGCACAGGTAATGGAAAGCGTCGTCCCCGAAGTGTGGAGCAGTGCCATGTGAGGTCAACGAGTGTGCGTCCCACCGCGTGACCCATGTGCCGCCTCCAGTCAATCACTCAATTAGTCATAGCATTTGTAAAGCGTACTACTTACCCGTGAGGGTCTCAAGGCGCTGGGGTGGGGGGGGGAATGCTGCTACTGCTCAAAAAGCCGGGTCTTGAGGAGTCTTCTGAAGGTCAGCAGGTCTTGGGTCTGCCGTAGGTGGATGGGGAGGGTGTTCCAGGTCTTGGCGGCGAGGTGGGAGAACAATCTGCCGCCGGAGGTTGCTCTTCGGATGCGGGGGACTGTGGCGAGGGCGATGTTGGTGGAGCAAAGCTGGCGGGAGTGGGTGTAGAAGCTGAGTCGTCTGTTGAGGTACGCTGGTCCGGTGTTGTGGAGTGCCTTGTATGCATGGGTGAGGAGCTTGAAGGTTATCCTCTTGTTGATGGGGAGCCAGTGCAGGTCTCCAGGTGGGGTGTGATTTGGCTGCGGCGGGGGATGTCAAGGATCAGGCGAGCTGAGGCGTTCTGAATGCAGTGAAGTCGTTTCAGGAGTTTAGCCGAGGCTCCTTCGTAGAGGGCGTTTACGTAGTCCAACCTGCTGCTGACGAGGGCCTGGGTGACCATTCTTCCTGTTTCGGTGGGGATCCACTTGTAGATCTTGTGGAGCATGCGGAGGGTGTTGAAGCAGGAGGAAGAGACGGCATTGACCTGCTTTGTCATGGAGAGGGTGGAGTTGAGGATGACCCCTAGGTTGCGTGCATGGTCGGTGGGTGTTGGAGCTGTTCCCAGTGAGGTCTGCCACCAGGAGGCCTCTGCCCTCAGATCACTGGTTTCGGTTTCTGGAGTGGCAACATAAACAGTTGCTCCCAAAGGACTAGCCTGAACACTTAAGTGAATATCCCCTACGCCAGCATTCCGCAGAAATTCTTTCCTAGCTCTCCCACGTCGACGATGATGTCATAATAGCACGGCTCCGCTCGCGACACCGTATGATCTCATAGGAGTCATAAGAGGACCTCGTCGGCGTGCTGGTGTCATTTCCACCCAATTTTTTCCGTGCCACCGAGGTAAACAGATGGACCGACACATTTTCTCATGCATACATAGTATACTAAATATATATATGTATGTATATATATATATATATATATTCTTTCCACCAGGTTGCCCTTGAGGAATGGCCGCACGGGTAGGGGTTTCCGCTCAGCACGCCACAGGCAGCAAGAAGCCAGCAATCTGCAATCCCTTAACAGCCATACACGTTTCGAGCAAAGAACTGCTCTTGTTCACTGGCAAAGAACGAAGGAAGCAGGTGAGTATCTGAACATCTAATTTATTCAAATTGAAGTCCCGTCCCAGTGGACGTCACCACAAAGGCATTCTGGTCTTGTTAGTTCCTGGGTAACGGACTCCATTGTTCATAATCGCAAGTGCTCTGCTGGCTCCGTTCTTTAAAATATTTATCCCGATTGGGAAAAGGTTTTGTCAGTTACACTGGCTGCCCGCCAATAATTCCTCGTGGCTCAGGCCCCCCATCTTCCCACTGGTGTTCACATCACAGACACCCAGGATCCGCAAGTTCCGCGGCGGGGCCATTCCGCGGCCGGACCGACCGCAAATTATTCTTTCCACCAGGTTGCCCTTGAGGAATGGCCGCACAGGTAGGGGTTTCCGCTCAGCACGCCACAGGCAGCAAGAAGCCAGCAATCTGCAATCCCTTAACAGCCATACGCGTTTCGAGCAAAGAACTGCTCTTGTTCACTGGCAAAGAACGAAGGAAGCAGGTGAGTATCTGAACATCTAATTTATTCAAATTTAAGTCCCGTCCCAGTGGACGTCACCACAAAGGCATTCTGGTCTTGTTAGTTCCTGGGTAACGGACTCCATTGTTCATAATCGCAAGTGCTCTGCTGGCTCCGTTCTTTAAAATATTTATCCCGATTGGGAAAAGGTTTTGTCAGTTACACTGGCTGCCCGCCAATAATTCCTCGTGGCTCAGGCCCCCCATCTTCCCACTGGTGTTCACATCACAGACACCCAGGATCCGCAAGGTTATAGTTAGGTGGACATTTCACTCGTAAAAAAACAATGAAATTCCCCCGTTACAGTTAGTTCAGATAACTATAACTCGCGCGACCACCACTCTATCACAAGGATGATGTCATCAGTGATGTCATGAGTGATGCCACTGACCATGTCATGAGTGATGTAATATGTGATGTCATGAGCAGTGGATTGCGGGCGCGCGAGTTATAGTTATCTGAACTAACTATAACGGGGGAATTTCATTGTTTTTTTACGAGTGAAATGTCCACCTAACTATAACCTGTGTGAAACCTATGGTTTTTTAAGTGAATTTGCAAGGTTTTTTAAATGCTAATTCCTAACTATAACGTGTGTGAAACCTATGGTTTTTTAAGTGAATATATATATATATATATATATACAAATGCATAACCAATAAAGGCATAAAGAAATAGCAACAGATCAAGCATTTCTCACTATTAAAACATAAGCATGATTAAGACATATTAAAAACATTCATGCCAAACAGTAAAAGCATCTTTTTGATAGAAACAGGTGGACAACAGGAAGGCGGGTGGGACAGTGAGGAATCCAGAGGCAGATACTGTATCCACCAGAAAAATCGTTACCGAAGGTAAGTAACTTGCTCTTCTGATGGATACTTCTGCCTGTTGATTCCTCACCTTTTGAATAGAATCCTCAAGCCGTAACTCACCCGGAGGAGGGTGTCCCCCTGACTAGACCAAAAAATCTTGCAAAACAGATCAAAATGGCCATCCCTCCTAACCTCCGAATCCAATAAGAATCGAATAATTTTTAGTCGAAATTATATTAAAAATAATACTTTAAAAATACTTTTATTAATAAATTTAGACAAACACTTAAAGGAAAACTTGTATTTATAATTAATTTAAAGATATTTAATACTTTACAAATCACGCCGAAGTCGCGACCTCAGCGTGACTTTTCAAAATGGCGACCGGAATGCGCGAAGCCATCGGGTAGGGTGCGCGAAGGGTGCGCGACTTCTGTATATTTTTTTTTTCAAAAAAAGAAGGAATCTAGTTTTCCTAACTAAAAATTATTCACAATTTTTTTAAATATATATATGTGTATATATTATCTACTGGCGGTCGCCAGTAGATAGTTATAGTTAGGACCGAGTTTCCATAGGAAATCTGAAAATTCTATTTTGAATAACTTTGGCGCCGGTTGACGAATCCTTGCAAAATTTTCAAAACTAATGGGGCACTCCGTTCAGCTCCTACCCTGAAAGTCTCGGGGTGATTCGTCAAGCGGGGACCGAGAAAAAAGGGGGTCCCAAAACGCATTTTCCCCATGCATTTTTCCATAGGACCTTTAGTCGAGGTACAGCCCGAACGGCTGAACAGAATTACTTGAAATTTGGCAGAGAGGTAGTCCTCAGGTCAGGGAAGTGCCTTTTGCAGGTCTGGTGTCAATCTGTTCAGTAGTTCCTGAGAAAATAGCATTTAAAAGCATATAAATATCTATAAGTGCGCACCGTGCGCGCACCGTGCGAGCACCCTAATGTGCGCAAGCGTAATTCTGATTGGTGGTTACATGTTAGTCAACGTTCGAATCAGTCGAAATCAGGAAGTGTCGGCCGCCATTTTGTTTGTTTTCAGTGCGAGAGTGAAAAAGGAAGGTGGCGAACGTGAAAAGGGGGCAGGGTAGAGAGTTCCTGACCCCCTAGCCTTTGTCAGGGGGTCCCTGAAGGACCCCGAAGGCAGAAAAAAAAAATATAAATTTTTTTTAAAAAAATCGCGGGGGTGCGCGCACCGTGCGTGCACGGTGAAACCCCCCCCCCAAAAAAATTAATACGTAGTTTATTGTAAAATAAATATATAAAAAAATAATAATACATAAATAAATTAGCATTTAAAAACCGTACAAATTCACTTAAAAAACCATAGGTTTCACACATGTTATAGTTAGGTGGATATTTCACTCGTAAAAAACCAATGAAATTACCCCGTTATAGTTAGTTCAGATAACTATAACTTGCGCGACCGCCACTCTATCACAAGGATGATGTCATCAGTGATGTCATGAGTGATGGATGCCACTGACCATGTCATGAGTGATGTAATATGTGACGTCATGAGCAGTGGATTGCGGGCGCGCAAGTTATAGTTATCTGAACTAACTATAACGGGGGAATTTCATTGGTTTTTTACGAGTGAAATATCCACCTAACTATAACATGTGTGAAACCTATGGTTTTGTAAGTGAATATATATATATATATATATATATATATATATATATATATAAATATATATATATATATATAGATATAAAATAAAAAACAAACATAGGATTGAGGTACATTAGACTTACAAATTTTCATTTAAAAAACCTTTGAAATTCACAGTAAAAATCATAGATTTCAGGCACGTTATAGTTAGAAATTAGCAATTAAAAAAACATAGAAATTCACTGAAAAAAACATAGGTTTCAGGCATGTTATAGTTAGAAATTAGCATTTAAAAAGCCATAGAAAATAACTGAAAAAACCATAGGTTTCAGGAACGTTATAGTTAGTTGGACATTTCAATCGGACAAAACCATAGAAATTCCCTCGTTATTATGAATTATAAATTCAGCTAACTATAACTCACGCACCTGCAATGCACTGCTGATGACGTCACATATTACATCATTCATGACATGTCACTGATGACATCTCGAATGAATGAATACATATATATATACATATTACCTACTGGCGGTCGCCAGTAGGTAGTTATAGTTAGGACCACGTTTCCATAGGAAATCCGCAACATTCTATTTTGAATAACTTTTGCGCCGGTCGACGAATCCTTGCAAATTTTTCAAAATAGGTGGGGCGCTACGCTCCGCTCCTACCCTGAAAGTCGCGGGGGGATTCGTCAAGCGGGGGCTGAGATAAAAGGGGGGTCCCAAAACGCGTTTTTCCCATGCATTTTTACATAGGACCTTTAGACACATCTACAGCCCGAACGGCTGAACAGAATTACTTGAAATTTGGCAGAGAGGTAGTCCTCAGGTCAAGGAAGTGCCTTTTGTAGGTTTGGTGTAAATCTGTTCAGTAGATTCTGAGAAAATAGCCTTTAAATCAATATATATATCTGAGCCAGCTTACGGTGCGCTTACGGTGCGCTTACCGTACGCGTACGGTGGCGTGCGCGAGCGCGATTCTGATTGGCCCTTAGATCTTAGTAAACATTCGAATCGGTCGAAACCAGGAAGCGGCGGCCGCCATTTTCTCTCTCGCACTCTGAGGGGGGAGCTGATAAACAAATGCCAAAAACATATAAAGGGGCTGTTTAGACAGCGCCCATGCACATAACCATATTAGTTGAGTCTTCAAAGATCCCCCAAGGCAAAAAACGGTAATTTTTTTTTTTTGCAAATTTCGCCGATTACGCTTACCGTACGCTTACCGTACGCGTACGGTAAAAAAATTGTTTAAAAAAAAAATCCACACTCTCTCCACCCCGTGTGCAAATGGTGGCCGAAGGCCACCATTTGTGCATGGCTTCGACGAGCACAGCATTTCCCCAAAAAATTTCAACAGATTACCTATCACAAGGAAGCGCATAATATGTCCTCTATGTGCGCACGGTGCACGAAGCGCATCATGCGTACATGGCCCATCTAGCGTAACGTGGGCACGCGGTGCGCGTAGCGCACCGCGTGCCCACCGTGCGTGCACAGCACTAACTGCGTAAAGTGGGCGCACGGTGCGCGAAGCGCACCGCGTGCTCACTGTGCGCGCAGGGTGCGCGAAGCGCACCGTGCGCGCACGGAACGAACTGCGTTAAGTGGGCGCGCACGCCACGAATGGCGTAAAGTAACTTAGCATTTAAAAAAACGTACAAATTCACTGAAAAAACCATAGGTTTCACACACGTTATAGTTAGGAATTAGCATTTAAAAAACCTTGCAAATTCACTGAAAAAACCATAGGTTTCACACATGTTATAGTTAGCGGAAATTTTACTGATAAAAAACCAATGAAATTCCCCCGTTATAGTTAGTGCAGGAAACTATAACTCACGCGACCGCAATCTTCTGCTGATGACATATGTGTCTTTATGAAAAAAAAATATTTGTAATATATGTATAGCTAAAAATGTATGGAAGAAGACATGGGCAAATAAGTGTCTAAATACAGTATTAGCATCAGCAGAGGATTGCGGTCGCGTGAGTTATAGTTTCCTGCACTAACTATAACGGGGGAATTTCATTGGTTTTTTATCAGTAAAATTTCCGCTAACTATAACATGTGTGAAACCTATGGTTTTTTCAGTGAATATACATATATACACCTGTCTCCATATGGAGTGGTGGGAGGAGAAGGTATTGAAAACTAAACATAGAAAATGTTGGACAGAGAATGTGGTAAAGTGGGTTCGTTTTATCGATGACCTGTTCATTGCGTGGCAATAGAACAAGTGCTGAAAGTTTCATCAATGAACTTATCAATAATGACATGAATTTACAATTCACATTTGATATAAGTACAAGCAGTATATGTTTTCTGAATGTGGAGGTATATGTGCAAAACAAGAGTATACATACACAATTACATCGCAAACCCACATCAGGGAACACAATCCTACATTCTAGCAGCTTTCATCCAAAACATACAGTGCTAAGTATACCATATGGTGAAATGCTGCGTATTCATAGGATTTGCAGTAATGACGATGATCTATACATAGCACAACAAGAATGTAAAATGACATTTCTAGCAAGATGCTATGGACATAAGGTCATAGATCATGCTATCGCACGTACTAAATCAATATCTAGAAGTGATTTGCTGTTTAAACCCTCACGTAGCAAAATCAAACAGTCTAATACCATGGATAATACGACCAATAATCCCAGGCTAATCCTAACTTACAACTAACAAAGGAATAGCCTTAGGAAAATAATCAAAAAGAATTGTCACCTTATTTTGAGTGACCCAGTCATAGGGGATAACATGCCAACTTCCCCTATTATCACATTTAGAAAATCATGCAGTACTAGTGACCATTTAGTTAGCAGCAGCCCTGAAGTTCCCATAAACACCAATTGGCTTACCAAACGCAAAGGCTTTGTGAGGTGTGCGACATGCAAGGCATGTAAATATGGAGAGAGTAAGACTACATTCCACACAGCCTTCAATGATAAACCCAGTCCAATCAGTAAGTGTTTAACGTGTAAATCTGAGTTTGTGGTGTATATATTAGAATGATCGTGTGGATTGAGATATGTTGGTAGTACTCGTCTCCAAGTCCACAAGAGGATACTGCAGCATCTACGGGCAATAACCAATCATGATAGTTCCTATCCGGTAGACCGCCACTTCAACGAAACACATAACAACAACTTGAATCAGTTGAAGTATTATGTAATTGATAACGTCCCCCCATTAAGACGGGGAGGGAACAGAGATGCTATACTCAGACGACTCGAAACAAAGTATATCCTAGAGCTAGATAGCAAGAGTCCACACGGATTAAATACAACTGAAAATTTGTACACGTGGCTATAATAGAAACACTCCATACTGAGAACAGAACCATGTAAATATATTATGATATTTTAGTCTGTCCCTTCTCCCTTTTATGAAATCTTGTTTTTTTTACCAGTAGTACCATGGGCTCATGGTACACTGCTAAAACAAGTAATGCACTAGGCACGGTGTCACTTTATTAATGAATAAAAAGGAACTTGTTCATCAAACTAGCACTTTTAGAGTACACTCTACACATATCATGTACTTTACATAGAAACCCAAATACATAAAAAAATGTGTGGGTCCTAATTAAGTAATAACTTCAAATGTGGTGAACGCATAGGCAATTATGGATTATCCAGTAATGAAAAAAAAATCAAAAGCTTTAATAGTCAATGCTGTGACAGGATCTGGATTTTATTGTGTATTAATTGTTTTAACAATATGTATTTATACAAATATTGTTTTAAATTAGCAAATTTGCACAAGATGGATTGTCAATGACAAACATCAACCAAAGGATCATTTTGCATTAAGCAGCTAGAAGTTGCAGCAGAGGCTTCAAACATGTTGCCCTTATGTGTTTTTTAAAATTTGTTTAATATTTATATTTGTATTTATACACAAAGATATTTATGTAAGTTTTAACACGTATTGTTGATGAATTACTTAAAATTATGTACTAAGATTCATGATGAGTGCACTGTTAAAAACAGAGAACAAAGTGTTAGTCTGTTTTTTATATTCATTGTAACCACTAAGCACTGGTGTCACTTTAAAAATGAGAAAAAAACTGTGAGCATGTCATGTGATCAAGGGCTCTAGGTAGTCCGAAATGTGTCATGGCGGCAAGAAGCATGACATTAATATTTGCAGCACGTATAAAGTGGAGTCGGTTCCGTTCTTTATTGAGCAAATCAAAAGAAGAAGTATCGGGATATATATATATATATATATATATATTCACCGAAAAAACATAGGTTTCAGGGGCGTTATAGTTAGCTGGACTTTTCACTCGTACAAAACCATTGAAATTCCCCCGTTATAGTTAGTTCAGCTAACTATAAGTCGCGCGCCCACAATGCACTGCTGATGACGTCACATATTACATCACTCATGACATGGTCAGTGACATCACTCATGACATCACTGACATCTCAAATGACATCACTGATGACATCATCCAGTGAATGTGTGTTTTTCTGAAAATTACATATGTTTTATATATGTATATCTCAAGGTCGATGGAAGAATAAATGGGTATATAAGTGTCTAAATGGATGATTTGTTTTTGAAAAATTGAGTGTATAACTGACTGATAGAGTGTATCTTAGTGAATACATGGCTTAGTGAGTAATGTTTAAATATGTAAATAACTGTATCAGTCTCTCACTTTGTGTATAAGTGGCTGCATGGGTTGGTGAGTAGCTACATGAGTGTCTATATAGGTTATTAGTTGGTTTTTTGAGTAGCAGTATGAGTGTCTGAGTGTCTGTATGGTGCATGAATGAGTGACTCACTGTTTGTGTTGAAGACAGCATGTGTGCAGGACTGTATGGGCGGATGAGTGTGTGCATGGTTGTGTTAGTGAGTAAATGACTGTCTCAATAGTGTCTTTATGAGTAACTACATATGTTTTAAACTAGTATATGTGACTATTGATGTATATAAGTGAGTATATGTGAGAGTGAGAGATTGAAAGAGTTCCTGTATGAATAAGTATGTGTTTCTATAAGTGATTGTTTAAAGGACTAAGTATGTGTAAGTTTCTGTAGAAGTAAGTGTGGTGGTGTGTGTATAACTTCTTTATTAGCATGAGTGACTATGTGTGTGAGTAACTCTATGGATGAGTGGCGTTGTGTAACAGGATGTATAGGTGTATGAGTACATATGATGAGTGAGTACATGTATGAGTGACTGTATAGGACTGTTGGTGAATGAGTGGATGTGTATGTGGATCTTAGAATTACTGAATAGGTTGTTGTAACTGATATTGGTATGTCCATTGTTTTGAAAATTGTAGTTTCTATTTTTGAATGTGTGTAGCAAAGGTTATATTAGGGGGAGAGGAGGTCTGCCACTCTATCAGCAAGGATGATGTCATCAGTGATGCCATTTGAGATGTCATCAGTGATGTCATGAGTGATGTCACTGACCATGTCATGAGTGATGTAATACGTGACGTCATCAGCAGTGCATTGTGGGCGCGCGAGTTATAGTTAGCTGAACTAACTATAACGGGGGAATTTCAATGGTTTTGTACGAGTGAAAAGTCCAGCTAACTATAACGCCCCTGAAACCTATGGTTTTTTCAGTGAATTTCTAAGGTTTTTTTAAATGCTAATTCCTAACTATAACATGCCTGAAACCTATGGTTTTTTCAGTGAATATATATATATATATATATATATATTAATATATATATATTTTTATATATATATATATATATATATATATATTACCTACTGGCAGTCGCCAGTAGGTAGTTATAGTTAGGACCCCTTTTCCATAGGAAATCCGCAACATTCTATTTTGAATAACTTTGGCGCCGGTCGACGAATCCTCGCGAATTTCTCAAAATAGGTGGGGCGCTACGCTCCGCTCCTACCCTGAAAGTCTCGGGGGGATCCGTCAAGCGGGGGCTGAGATAAAAGGGGGGTCCCAAAACGCGTTTTTCCCATGCATTTTTCCATAGGACCTTTAGAACGAGCTACAGCCCGAACGGCTGAACAGAATTACTCGAAATTTGGCAGAGAGGTAGTCCCTAGGTCAAGGAAGTGCTTTTTGTAGGTTTGGTGTAAATCTGTTCAGTAGATTCTGAGAAAATAGCCTTTAAATCAATATATATATCTGAGCCCGCTTACGGTACGCTTACCGTACGCTTACGGTAAGCTTACCGTACGCGTACGGTGGCGTGCGCGAGCGCGATTCTGATTGGCTCTTAGATCTTAGTAAACATTCGAATCGGCCGAAACCAGGAAGCGGCGGCCGCCATTTTGTGTATTTCACTCTGAAAAAAAGAGTGAAAACAAGAAAAGGGGGCAAAGAGGAGAGTTACAGACCCCCTTACATTTGTGAGGGGGTCAAAGAAGGACTGTAAAGTACAAAAAAAACATTTATTGTTTTTTTCAAAAATCACGGGGTACGCGTACGGTGAGCTTACGGTAAGCGTACGGAAGAAAAATGGCGTGCACGAGCGAGATTCTGATTGGCCCTTAGATCTAAATAAACATTCGAATCGGCCGAAACCAGGAAGCGGCGGCCGCCATTTTGTGTATTTCACTCTGAAAAAAAAGAGTGAAAACAAGAAAAGGGGGCAATGAGAAGAGTTACAGACCCCCTAACATTTGTAAGGGGGTCAAAGAAGGACAGAAAAGTACAAAAAAAACATTTATTGATTTTTAAAAAAATCACGGGGTACGCGTACGGTAAGCGTACGGTAAAAAAAAATAAAAATAAAAAAATGAAATGCAGAATTAAGAGTTTAGATATTAGGGAGCTCTAAAAAGAGCTGTTGTGTTTATGAAGTCATTTTTTTAGTGGTACCTACAAGTAAGTACCGATGCAGAGTCTAAGGTTCAAAAGGAAGACTCTGTTCCCTTCATCATTGAAGTGCACACCATCTCCTCTATAAATGTCTTGCATGTCATAACGCAAGTTGTTGTGGTAAATGGCACCCATACCATAGTCACGGAGGAAAGCAGAAACAGATTTGTTGACGTGCTTTCTTGCTTTGTCAATCTGCGGACAGAAATGATTGGACCAGTTCCATTTTTGCCTTTGGCATATGTTGGAAAACACAAAGGCAGTTTTAGGGAAAAGTGAAAACAGTTGTGTAAAGGTGTCCTTCATAAGCAGTTCCAGACCTACCCCAGTCAAAGTGCCTAGGTCATTGCCACCACAGTGCACTATTATGAGGTCAGGGTGTTGGATTTGCATGAAGGATTTCACCAATGGCATCAATTGGTGCCACTTTAACCCTCTCTGACCAATCCATTTAATGTCTACATTTGGCAAAGCAAGGTCTCTCACCATATCTGTTTTCTCTGCATACTTTTCACTCCAGAAGACATAGCTGTGCCCTACAATCCACACTGTGAACATCTTCAAAGGAGAACTGGATGCACTCAGGAGGTGTCCTTCAGTAGAATGGCAATATGAAAAGAAAGACAGTTTGGAAATGGAGGCATACATATTTTTTTCAAAACAAAAAGAACTGATTGGCTGTTTCATACCATTCTAGAATAAAAACTAGGCTGTATGTGTAAATTAATAGAAGCATGTTTTGTATTGGTACAAAAAAATGTGTAACCAAAGAACAGTACTATGGATTTGCTGTTAGGTTTGAAAAGTCAAGCACTCTTGCTCTGTGGAATTGAAACATTGTGTGGCGAACTTCTGACCTAACTCCACACAGCAGTGTTCCATGAGCTGTTGCTATGGTAGCAGGCAGAAGTCAAGTTGGGGGAAGGGTACTAGGCAGAAGTCAAGTTGGGGGCAGGGTACTTTTGGAAAAGGGTTGGTTTTCAACCAATAGAAATGTGTGATTACATTTGAAAAAAAGGGGGAAGCACTGAGATTTGAAACTCACATGTATATGTGTGAAAAAATAGAGGGAAAGTTTGCCATTATCTGGTTCTGCTGAGAGGAGAGAGGTGAACACAACAGAGATCCTGGCTCTGATAATCTGCTGTTTGAGTGCCACATTTCTTTCACAACTAACTAATTTTAAAGGTGAGTTTAGAGTTTGAGAGGGGATGTATATGGTAAATTAAGAAATGAATAATAGAAAAGCAATTCTTTTTGTTGAAGTTGTGTTTATTATTTTCTGTTTTGGGAGAAATTTAAATGTGAGGAACATGTAAAATAATATGGACTATGTTTTCACGATAAATTAAGGTGTACTGGAAAAAAAAAGAATAGTTTAAGGGTTTGAGGTTGCAGTCAGTAATGCAAATACATTCAGCATCACTAAGGCTGGTTGCCCTTGCTGGAATGTAGGCAGCCACCCAGGTTACACATGGTGGTGGTCTGAAAAAGCAGTTTGGACATGTGCATTTAAGAAAATCAAAAAAGTGGTTTCATAATGTGTCAGTCTGTAAAAGTGATTTTCACTTGCCAAAAAAAAAAGAGCAGTAAGTGTGCTTTCAAATTGGCAAAGAAATTTCGTTTTGGGACTAATGTGAAAACATGACTCTGTGTGCAAAGAGGAATTAAAGGCAGAGATTTATTGCGTTTTTTTCTGGTGATTTCACAGTTGCATTAGTAGGAAAAAGGGGGAGCGATTTTTGGGGGGAAGAAGCAGACTCTTAGCACACACCCATCTGCTTGCCATGTATAATCATGCACAGTATTTACAAGCGAGTGGGGTTTTCAGGTTTCAGTCTGTAATGCAAATACATTCAGCATCACTAAGGCTGGTTGCCCTTGCTGGAGTGTAGGCAGGCACCCAGGTTACACATGGTGGTGGTCTGAAAAAGAAGTTTGGACATGTGCATTTAAGAAAATCAAAAAAGTGGTTTAATAATGTGTCAGTCTGTAAAAGTGATTTTCACTTGCCAAAAAAAAAAGAGCAGTAAGTGTGCTTTGAAATTGGCAAAGAAATTTCGTTTTGGGACTAATGTGAAAACATGACTCTGTGTGCAAAGAGGAATTACAGGCAGAGATTTATTGCGTTTTGCTCTGGTGATTTCACAGTTGCATTAGATGGAAAGGGGGAGCCATTTTTTGGTGCAGAAGCAGACTCTTAGCACACACCCAGCTGCTTACCATGTGGAATCATGGACAGTATTCACAAGCGAGTGGGGTTTGAGGTTTCAGTCAGTAATGCAAATACATTCAGCATCACTAAGGCTGGTTGCCCTTGCTGGAGTGTAGGCAGTCACCCAGGTTACACATGGTGCTGGTCTGAAAAAGCAGTTTTCTGCCTAATTTCAAAGCATGACTTTGTGTGCACACAGGAATTATTTTTAGAAATTTAATTTGTGAAGGTGTTATTGTGATTTTCATTTATAGGAAAGGGGTTTATAGTATTTTAAGATTTCTAAAGAACATAAAAAATGTAGTAATATATTTAAATAAAATAAAGGAATTTTTTTTTAGTTTTTTTCAGGTATTGCTGAAGAGCAGTGAACAAAATTTAAGATGCCTACAAAATCCAGAGTAAAGAAAGACCACAAAAAACCTATATTTGAAGACAACTGGAGGACCTAAGTTAGTTGGAGATGCTCATGTTGGGAAAAAGAAAAAATCTTCTGGTAAGCAAAAAAAAGATTTTCTAAGGAATATATTCAAAAAAAGGAAAAATGTACAAAATGTCTGTACAGGAAAGAATGATTTCAAACAAAAAGGACAAGAAAAAATTGAGAATTTAGTTAATGCAAATATACCTTCTGCAACTAAAAAGTTAAACTTAAACAGAAAAACAGCGTTTAAAGAGATACGTAGAAAAATGTTTCAGAGAAGAGTTATGTCCAATTTGATAAAGGATGTGAAGAAATATAAGAAAAAGACAAAGTTTTATAAGAGAAAAAAAGAAATTGAAGCCATTGCAGCAAAGGCATTAGAATTAAAAAGGAAACTATTCATATTAATTTTGAATAGGATGCGTACATTAGACAAAATGGTTAATGTACTGAAATCACATAGCAAAAGGAAAAGAGTAGTGAACAGAACAAACTTTTGTAAAGTGTTTTTAGGAAAGTGGATGCATAGTTCAAGTAGTGAACCTTTTTTTAATGAAGAGAGCTATTTTCAAAGTAATAGTTTGCTGCATGCAGTTGACACCAGAGGTCGTTCATACGAAGTAAAAAATGGTTGCATAATGGAGAAGGAGATAATGGTTCCAAGAGATGAGGTACAAGTGATGGCAGATGAGGCAATGGGGAGACGTCCTAAAGCCCCAGTGTACACTTGGAATTGTAGTAGTATTTGCACTGTGCGTCAGGAATCTATTGACAAATTTCGAGAGTTTCTAAGAGAATATAGTAAAAAAAGTATAAAACAGAAGATTAAGGTGCTTCAAAGTCTGGATCCATGCAGAGTGAGAGAGAATACTGGTTTGCAGGGTCATTCTCTGGCTTGTCTATCTAGAAAAGTGTGCAATAGTGTTTTCCATCATTTTAGGATGCTGGCTGTTCATCATACTGAAATGAGAAAGTTTGTGAGACGGTTGTATTTTGCCAAAAGTCCAGCAATAAAGTTAAATGAATTGAATAGGGCTCTGTTCCGAGGAACGGTATCAGATGTAGAGAAGGTTGTTGATGAAATTCAGTTTTGTTACTTTGGTCCTGAACAAAACAGTGCAGAGAAGGACACAGTAAATGAGGAAGAAGTGGAAGAGAATGTAGAACCCTCTGTAAGTAACACATTTAATGATCACATAACAAAATTTGCAATAGTCTCTAATGAAAGACCAAATTTTACTTGTATTTGTTGCCGCAGAACTCATTATAGAAAACAAACTAGGAATGTTGATCTCTACAGAAAGAGTGAAAATGAAGATATTTATAAGTGGAAGGATTTTGCCACATATATATTTCTAGAAAATTGTTTTGAATTGGGTGAAGATCAGCGTATTTGTAAATACTGTTACAACAAGTTAGAGGAAAATAGAATGCCGACCAGAGCTGTACATAATAATTTAGAATTGGATGCTATTCCTGCTGAACTTTCTGAATTAAATACATATGAGTCTATACTCATTCAATGTGTTCATCCGTTCCAGACCATAGTACGTATGGAGCCCAAAACTGGTAAATTACCTCCTTCAGATTTACTGAGAGGTTTAAAAGGTAGAGTGGTGTATTTGCCCTTGGATTGAAAAAAAATATGGAAACTATTGATGCGGATACTTTGGAAACTGAACCATTAGTTATTCTGGTTAATGGTGTACCTACAAAGAATAAGAAGATTTGGCAGGAGCTGGTAGATGTGCGGAAAGTACAAAGAGCAAATTTGTATTTGAAAAAAAATAACAAATGGTATGAATCAATTTATATAGAAGAAGAAGAAGAAGAAGAAGATTTACAAGAAGACACAGAAACACCAACTGGACAAATTGAAAAAGTGGACAAGTCAAAGGAAGAAGAAATTTATGAACATTTTAGCATACATCCTCTTCATTCAAAAGAAGTTATGGGAGACAATATTGATCTCTTTCAGATGAAGAAAGCAAAAGGAACTCCCGTGAGTGTATGGGAGGAGAGCTTGGAAGCTCGATGTTTTCCCCAGCTGTTTCCTAAAGGAAAAGGAGGACGATACCATGAACGTCCAGAACAGATTCCAGCTTCTGAGTATCGGACTACAAGACTATATGCTGAAGATCCCAGATTTCGACAAAGTATTCCTTATTTGTTCCATCTTTTATTTGAAAGCGACTTGTCTGCACTGTCTTATGCAGTAAATCACATTTTAAAAAGTGGAGTACATTTACAAAATGTGTCTGCTAAGGATTTTATGGAGAAAGTGCAGCACCGAGATGATCATTTGGAAACACAACTGATCAATCTGATGGCTTGTCAGCGTGGGACAAATGAATATTGGTACCGACGCCATGGTGAATTAAAATGCATGTTACGGAATTTAGGAACACCAACATGGTTCCTTACCCTAAGCTGTGCCGAGTACGCTTGGGATGATTTACTGGATTTTCTACGAGAGGCAAATTCAAACATTAAAAACATCGAATACAAGACAGCAGGAGAACTGTGCTAATTGGATCCGGTTAATGTTTGCAGATATTTCAATCATAGATTTGAGGCTATGATGTCCTTCATCTGCAATAAAAAAAATCCACCTCTTGGAGAAGTAGTGGATTTCTTTTGGAGAAAAGAATACCAGGCAAGAGGTGCTCCTCATATTCATATGCTGTTGTGGATCAAGGATGCCCCAAAGTTTGGAACAGATACTGATGAAGCAGTGTTATCTTACATTGAAGAATATGCAACATGTGCTATACCAAAAAGCACAGAAGAGAACAAGTTAAAGGAGCAAGTTTTACGTTTCCAAAGTCATCGGTGTGGAAAATACTGTCGACGGAAATACAAGAGCAAAGGAAAATACTACACTAAATGTCGATTTGGATTTCCTAGACCTGTTCTTTCAAATGGAAGAGTAAACAGTTTTATGTCAGCTGTGAGACATACTATCACAAGAAAATCACCTAAGAATACCTACAACCTTAAAAGACAAGAAGAATCAAAAAATATAAATGACTACAACCCAGTCATTTTATCCATGTGGAACGCTAACATGGATATACAGTATGTTGCTGACAATTCCATTGCTGTTGCTCGATATGTAACGTCTTACATTACGAAATCAGAAAAAACAGAATTGAAGGAAATGTGGGAAGAGATTTCTCACGAGAAGACTGTCAGTAAGAAGCTGTACAGTTTCAGTTTGGAGATGTTATCGCATCGAGAAATTGGATCCTACGAATGTTCAGATAGGTTATCTTCTGCAAGTCTCTACTCGAAGTCAAGAAGAATAATTTGGGCAAGTTTAGGCCTTGCAGCAATGAGAAATCGGGTACTGAAATCTGTAGGAGAAATTGAATATTTGGCCGAGAATGACCCAGAAAGTACAGATATTTTGAAATCAAACATGTTGGACACTTATTATCCCAAGAGAAGTCATCATCTGGAGAACATGTGTCTCTATGAAGTGTTGCAGAACTACATTTATTCACGGAAAGCTGCAGAAGACATCAACAATGGAAAATATAAAGTCGTTGGTGAAGAAGGATGTTTGGTGAAGCAAACAAAAGGAAGTTTGATAAATCACCGGAAGCTGAGTTGTGACACTACTGACAAGAAGGAATTTTACTACTTGGCTCTTTTACAGTTGTTTAAACCATGGCGTACAGAGGATGAACTACTGGGAGAATTTCAAAGCTATGAAGATTCTTTTAATGCTTGCAAAGACAGCATACAATGCAGTACATTCTCAACTTATCTGCAAATGTTAAATGAAGAAATAGAACAGGAAACTACAATTGCAGCAGAAATAGCTAGAGATAGTTCTCAGGACAGCCAAAGTTCAGGAACACTCAGTCAAGATCCCCTAGGACAACCAATCGTTGAAAATGAAGCATCAATAGCCATGAATGAAGTGGAAACGGCTATGAATCAAGCTCAAGAAGAATTTATAGACTTAGAAAATTTGGAAAGACAACTGAATCAAGAGCAGCAACAAATTTATGAAGAGATCAAAAACAAAATTGATCACGGATTTCTACATGAAAAAAAAGAGTGCTCATGCACATCATTTCATCCAATCAGGATGTATGTAAGCGGACAAGCTGGAACTGGAAAAAGTTTCCTAATAAAAGTCATCAGAAGCTACCTAAAGCAAAAAACGGATTCTACTTTGTCTTGTGTGGTTACTGCTCCAACTGGGTTAGCAGCATATAACATAAAAGGAATCACTTTACATCGTTTGCTAATGTTACCAGTGGAGCATGAGAACAAAATACAATTCAACAAGCTAACTGGAGAAGCATCCTTGGAAGTTTCAAGAGTATTGAAGAAGATGCAAGTTCTCATTATTGATGAGGTGAGCATGGTATCAAACTTAATGCTTGCCTTTGTGCATTTAAGAATGCAGCAAATTTTGAAGACAGACTATGACATGTTATTTGGTGGAAAACACGTCATAGTTTTTGGAGATCTTTTGCAACTTACTCCAGTTAAAGGACAACCAGTGTTTAATACTGTCACACATGAAGACACGAAGAAGTCATTGGGAAGCATCGGAAATACAAATATTTGGTCCTTCTTTGAGTACAAGGAACTTACTACTAATATGAGGCAAGCAAACGATGAAGAATATGGAAGTATTCTGAAAGATATCAGGATTGGACTACTCACAGAAGTTGGCAAAAAAGCATTACAGAGTCGGCTGCTACATAATTTATTTCCAAAGGAAGAAATAGTTGCAGAGAAGATATACAAGAACATTGCAGAAAACAAAAGTGTCATCTGCTTAATGCCAACTCTACGTGAATGCTCAATATTCAATGAGGAGCTTTTGAAATTGGAAAAGGAAGAGATCAGGAAATTGGAAGCAGTGGACAAAATTGAGGATGGAAGAATTACTGTCACAGTAACAGGCAAAATGAAAAATAAATTGGACTCACTAGAGAAGAACATCTCCAAAACAGCTGGATTAGAAAAAAATCTATATGTTTGCATGAACTGTAGAGTATTTTTAAGAAGAAATTTGGATGTTGAAAAAGGTTAATGGAGCTATGGGAAGAGTTGTGGGTTTTATTAATTATCAGAAAAAAGAAGGAATTGAATGTTTAAAAATAAAATTTGATCAGATGCAAGAAGTTAAAGATATTTGTCGTTGTACAGTTCGTTTCATGCTTGTGAAAGACTTATATGTACGTAGGAAGCAGTTTCCGTTTTCTCTAGCATATGCTGTAACTATTCACAAGTCTCAAGGATTGACTGTAGATTGTGCATTTGTGAACATTGGTTCAACTGTGTTCAAAGAAGGTATGGCATATGTTGCTTTGTCACGAGTGAAAACATTATCAGGTTTATTCATGATAGACTTTGATGACTCAAAAGTTAGTGCTGATACAAACTGTGTAAAGGAGTATAATAGATTAAGAAGAAGCTATGCTCCTCATTTAGGTCAGTATCCTGTGTTAGAGAAACGTGTAGTTTCTCGTAAAAGAAAAAATGAGAATATCTGTAATGAAGATGTAGAGAAGAGGAAAAAAAAGAGGAGTGATGTAATTGTAAGCAAAAAGAAAAAGGAAAATGAAGAACAGGTTGTAGGATGTCATTTTGAAAATAGCTCTGGTGTCAACTGCTACGCAAATGTAGTGCTGAATGTTGCATTTTATCTGGAAAGTTTGCAAGAGCAGATAATAGTAAATCAGGGAAAAAGATTCTGTTCAGAGCTGAGTCTCCTTTTTCAAAAGCTAAGTAAAGATAAAACTCAAATAGAAAGTGCTACTGAAATTAGAAAACTTTTAGATGTATGTTCAGGACGAACACAGTTTTCTCAAAATGTACAGCAAGACGCACAGGAATTCTTGATGTATTTTCTTCAGGTAGTGGAAGAAGAAGGAGTTCCCATTGAAATTTTTTTTGGTCTCTCTTATAAATGGGAACATAGTTGTGAAAATTGTTATAATATATGTGGCTCTAATGTTGATAATGAAAGGTTTATTTATTTGACATTGCCAGAGAGTAAAACAGTTACTTTTGCAAAATTAGTTAAAGATGCTAATCATAGGATGAAATGTGGTGAGTGTAAATCTGACATGTTTTCAACATTAATTTTAAAGGAATACGGACAGTATGTAATTTTAATGATGCAACGATGTAGAGCTGATGGTTCAAAATTGGATACTTTAATAAAGAAGTTTACAGGACAGCAATTATCAATTTCAGGAAAAACTTTTGTAACTGTTGCAATAATTTTCCATGATGGACCTACTGTTACTTCTGGACATTACACAGTTTATCTTAAATGTGAAAAAGGTTGGACACTGTGTAATGATTCCCAATTGATTTTCAAACAACGTTTGCCTTTTGATTTAGCAAATTCCTATCTAATCTTCCTGAAACCTAAATTTTAGACAGATTTGGCAAGATCTGGACAAAATAATTTTACCATTTTACTGGATTACCATTGCAATTTTGTAGAAAAAAGATTTTTTAAATTATCATTTGGCCTAATGGAAAGATAACCAATTGTAATGTGGACTTTTTTAATTTTTAATGAAACTTTGAAAAACCAATAATTTAGAGATAATCGGTAACATCTGCACAATTTAAATTTTGGAATGTTATTGGACTGCCATTGGAAATTTTTTCAAAAATGATTTAAAAAATTACTATTTGGCCATGCGGAAAAGTAACCAATTCTATTGTGGACTTAATAAATTATTCAAAAACTTTTCGTGAAACAAAATGTTACAGAGAATCGGTGAGATCTGGACAAATTAAACTTTAGAATTTTATTGGATTACTGTTGGAAATTTATTCCCAAAAAATTTTTAAAATTACTATTTGGCCTAAAGGAAATGGAATCAGATGTATTGTGGAGTTATTTGAGATATAATATTGTGATTATACTTCTGAAACAAACATATCAGACGGTATTTTAAAGAAATAACTATTGGTATTAGATGATATTTTTTTAGAATATTATGCATTTCTATAATGTTAAGTTTAAGTAAAAAGAGATTCTGGGCTTTTTTATTACAATCTTTGTGATTGTTATTTTTTTTTGCCCGCTGTAAAATGATGAATGCAATTGCTTTCACAATTTATAGTGAAATGCAATATATTCTGAAAACAGCAAAAATAAGGCAAAAATATTTTTGGGAAAAAAATGTAAATATGTGTACTGTATTATAAAATGTTTTAAAAATATTAATACTTTTTTCTTTTTTTTCAGATTGATATAGAAAATTTTCGAAATCTAGAACCATTTTTAAAGCTATTTTTTTAAAAAACAAATGAATAAATATTTTTTTGAGTGAGTATGGTAAGTCAATAATAATAATTGTAGTCTCTCAAGGACCTTGTAATGTGATAATTGATTTTTAGCGTTTTTAAAAAAAAAACAAAAAAAAAGTACGCGCACCGTACGCGTACGGTAAAAAAAAAAAAGTTTTTAAAAACATATGTAAAAAAAAGATGAAAGATAAGGTTGGCTCTTAAAAGAACCGTTGTGTTCATGCAGGGACAGAGGAAAGAAAGCATGGGAAAATTATTCAAAGCGACAAATGTGCTGATCTATTTTGTTGTTCACTAGGGAAACACTGGTCTCCCTATGGCAAATTAGATCTTGACAAAAGGTGCATCGAATATCAACCCTTCGAAATCGAGGGTTCATTTCCAGAGGGCCAGCAAAAGGAGATTCTCCCCCCACAGATGAAGGGCTCACCTGACCTGCAGAAGAAGGAGTCAGCTCTGCAGATGATGGTCCAGGCTGAGCTGCTGTGGATGTACTTGCTTGTCTTTCTGAAGAGTTACCTCCAAAAAGATGACCATGTGTCCTTCTGTGTACATCCTGGAGGTGTCTCTTCATGGTATGATTCCCAAAGGAATACTTCCTGTCAGGATTACCTCTAGAAAGTACACGCTTACACAGCTTGCAAGTTACTAAGGGTGCATTCACCTTTTGCTGGCCTTCAGGAAAAGTAAAATAATCCCATACATAAGAGGGCTTTTGTTTCCTCGCTCTCTGCCTCAAGACAGTGCTGCTAGTGCTAGCCTCACTCTCAGAAGAGCTCTGCTGTTCTGCCATCGTATCACAAAGACAACCCAGCTCCTTCTCCTAAGGGATCACAAGCAGAAATGAGGGGAATGGGTATGGTGTAGGAGAGTTCTAGAACTGAAAGTAGTTTCAACCAATCAAAAGTTGTGTTTCATGATCACATGACCTACCGTACGCTTACGGTACGCTTACGGTACGCTTACGGCAAAAGTGCGCATGCGCGTAAAAAAGACACGCGCTTGCGCGCATGCGCATAACAGTCACTCCCCGACACTTCCGCGTAACGTGCGCGTGTAGCGTACACGCGTACGCGTCCCACGCGGAGTACGCGCGGCTACGCAAATTGCGTAACTATACGCAAGCAGCGTAGAAAAATTACGGACGTTACGTGAACCGTACGCTTACCGTGAGCTTACGGTACGCGTACTAAAAAAATAATAAAAAAAATAGAAAAAAAGTACTGCTAATAAATTTTACATGTTTATTTTAAAAAATATATTAAAAAAACATATTAAAGAATTTTAAAAATTTAATCATAGTCTTTATAAAAGGTAAGAAAATTAAAATAAAAATATGTTAGAAAAAATAGAAGAAAAAAAAAAAGATTAGCATTTAAAAAACCTTGCAAATTCACTGAAAAAACCATGGGTTTCACACACGTTATAGTTAGGACTTAGCATTTAAAAAACCTTAGAAATTCAGTGAAAAAACCATAGGTTTCACACACGTTATAGTTAGGAATTAGCATTTAAAAAACCTTAGAAATTCAGTGAAAAAAACCATAGGTTTCACACATGTTATAGTTAGCTGGACATTTTACTCGTAAAAAACCATTGAAATTGCCCCGTTATAGTTAGTTCAGCTAACTATAACTCGCGCACCCGCAATGCACTGCTGATGACGTCACATATTACATCACTCATGACATGGTCAGTGACATCACTCATGACATCACTGATGACATCTCAAATGACATCACTGATGACATCATCCTTGTGATAGAGTGGCAGACCTCCTCTCACCCTAATATAACCTTTGATACACACATACAAAAATAGAGACTAAAATTTACAAAAGAATGGACATACCAATAACAGTTACAACAACCTCTTCAGTAATTCTAAGATCCACATACACATCCATTCATTCACCAACAGTTCAATACAGTCACTCATACATGTACTCACTTATCATATGTACTCATACACCTATACATCCTGTTACACAATGCCACTTATCCATAGAGCTACTCACACACATAGTCACCCATGCTAATAAAGAATAAAACATACATTTACTTGCATATACAGTTATTCACACACCACCACCCTTACGTCTACGGAAACTTACACATACTTAGTCTTTTAAACAATCACTTATAGAAACACATACTTATTCATACAGGAACTCTTCCAATGTCTCACTCTCACATATACTCACTTATTTACACCAATAGTCACATATACTAGTTTAAAACATATGTAGTTACTCATAAAGACACTATTGAGACAGTCATTCACTCACTAACACACCCATACACACACTCATCCACCCATGCAGTCCTGCACACATGCTCTGATCAACACATACAAACAGTGAGTCAATCATTCATGCACCTATGCACTACGTAATACCCCCCACCGAACCATGCAGACACTCAGACTGATACTCAAAAAACCAACTAATATCCTATATAGACACCCATGTAGATACTCACCAACCCATGCAGCCACTTATACACAAAGTGAGAGACTGATACAGATATTTATATATTTAAACATTACTCACTAAGCCATGTATTCACTAAGATACACTTAATCAGTCAGTTACACAATCAATTTTTCAATCAGAAATCATCCATTTAGACAGTAATATACCCATTTATTCTTTCATCGACCTTGAGATATACATATATAAAACATATTTAATTTTCAGAAAAACACACATTCACTGGATGATGTCATCAGTGATGTCATTTGAGATGTCATCAGTGATGTCATGAGTGATGTCACTGACCATGTCATGAGTGATGTAATATGTGACGTCATCAGCAGTGCATTGCGGGCGCGCGAGTTATAGTTAGCTGAACTAACTATAACGGGGCAATTTCAATGGTTTTTTACAAGTAAAATGTCCAGCTAACTATAACATGTGTGAAACCTATGGTTTTTTTCACTGAATTTCTAAGGTTTTTTAAATGCTAATTCCTAACTATAACGTGTGTGAAACCTATGGTTTTTTCACTGAATTTCTAAGGTTTTTTAAATGCTAAGTCCTAACTATAACGTGTGTGAAACCCATGTTTTTTTCAGTGAATATATATATATTCAGTGAAAAAAACATAGGTTTCACACATGTTATAGTTAGCTGGACATTTTACTCGTAAAAAACCAATGAAATTCCCCCGTTATAGTTAGTTCAGCTAACTATAACTCGCGCGCCCGCAATGCACTGCTGATGACGTCACATATTACATCACTCATGACATGGTCAGTGACATCACTCATGACATCACTGATGACATCTCAAATGACATCACTGATGACCTCACTGATGACATCATCCAGTGAATGTGTGTTTTTCTGAAAATTAAATATGTTTTATATATGTATATCTCAAGGTCGATGGAAGAATAAATGGGTATATTACTGTCTAAATGGATGATTTCTTTTTGAAAAATTGATTGTGTAACTGACTGATTAAGTGTATCATAGTGAATACATGGCTTAGTGAGTAATGTTTAAATATATAAATATCTGTATCATTTTTTCACTTTGTGTATAAGTGGCTGCATGGGTTGGTGAGTAGCTACATGGGTGTCTATATAGGTTATTAGTTGGTTTTTTGAGTATCAGTATGAGTGTCTGCATGGTTTGGTGGGGGGTATTACGTAGTGCATAGGTGCATGAATGAGTGACTCACTGTTTGTATGTGTTGAACAGAGCATGTGTGCAGGACTGCATGGGTGGATGTGTGTGTGTATGGGTGTGTTAGTGAGTGAATGACTGTCTCAATAGTGTCTTTATGAGTAACTACATATGTTTAAAACTAGTATATGTGACTATTGGTTTATATATGTGAGTATATGTGAGAGTGAGAGATTGAAAGAGTTCCTGTATGAATAAGTATGTATTTCTATAAGTGATTGTTTAAAAGACTAAGTATGTGTAAGTTTCCGTAGAAGTAAGTGTGGTGGTGTGTGAATAACTGTATATGCAAGTAAATGTATGTTTGATTCTTTATTAGCATGAGTGACTATGTGTGTGAGTAGCTCTATGGATGAGTGGCATTGTGTAACAGGATGTATAGGTGTATGAGTACATATGATAAGTGAGTACATGTATGAGTGACTGTATTGGACTGTTGGTGAATGAGTGGATGTGTATGTGGATCTTAGAATTACTGAAGAGGATGTTGTAATTGTTATTGGTATGTCCATTCTTTTGTAAATTTTAGTCTCTATTTTTGAATGTGTGTATGAAAGGTTTTATTAGGGGAAGAGGAGGTCTGCCACTCTATCACAAGGATGATGTCATCAGTGAGGTCATCAGTGATGTCATTTGAGATGTCATCAGTGATGTCATGAGTGATGTCACTGACCATGTCATGAGTGATGTAATATGTGACGTCATCAGCAGTGCATTGCGGGCGCGCGAGTTATAGTTAGCTGAACTAACTATAACGGGGGAATTTCATTGGTTTTTTACGAGTAAAATGTCCAGCTAACTATAACATGTGTGAAACCTATGGTTTTTTCACTGAATTTCTAAGGTTTTTTAAATGCTAATTCCTAACTATAACGTGTGTGAAACCTATGGTTTTTTCACTGAATTTCTAAGGTTTTTTAAATGCTAATTCCTAACTATAACGTGTGTGAAACCCATGGTTTTTTCAGTGAATTTGCAAGGTTTTTTAAATGCTAATTGTTTTTTTTTTCTTCTATTTTTTTTAACATATTTTTATTTTAATTTTCTTACCTTTTATAAAGACTATGGTTAAATTTTTAAAATTCTTTAATATGTTTTTTTTAATATATTTTTTAAAATAAACATGTAAAATTTATTTGCAGTACATTTTTTTATGAATCCACTTTTCAGATTTTTTTAAATGCACATGTCCAAACTGCTTTTTCAGACCACCACCATGTGTAACCTGGGTGGCTGCCTACATTCCAGCAAGGGCAACCAGCCTTAGTGATGCTGAATGTATTTGCATTACAGACTGAAACCTGAAAACCCCACTCGCTTGTAAATACTGTGCATGATTATACATGGCAAGCAGCTGGGTGTGTTTGCTAAGAGTCTGCTTCTTCCCCCAAAAAATCGCTCCCCCTTTTTCCTACTAATGCAACTGTGAAATCACCAGAGCAAAACGCATTAAATCTCTGCCTGTAATTCCTATTTCCACACAGAGTCATGTTTTCACATTAGTCCCAAAACGAAATTTCTTTGCCAATTTGAATGCACACTTACTGCTCTTTTTTTTTGGCAAGTTAAAATCACTTTTACAGACTGACACATTATGAAACCACTTTTCAGTTTTTTTAAAAAGCCCATGTCCAAACTGCTTTTTCAGACCACCACCATGTGTAACCTGGGTGGCTGCCTACATTCCAGCAAGGGCAACCAGCCTTAGTGATGCTGAATGTATTTGCATTACAGACTGAAACCTGAAAACCCCACTCGCTTGTAAATACTGTGCATGATTATACATGGCAAGCAGATGGGTGTGTGCTAAGAGTCTGCTTCTTCCCCCAAAAAATCGCTCCCCCTTTTTCCTACTAATGCAACTGTGAAATCACCAGAAAAAAACGCAATAAATCTCTGCCTGTAATTCCTATTTCCACACAGAGTCATGTTTTCACATTAGTCCCAAAACGAAATTTCTTTGCCAATTTGAATGCACACTTACTGCTCTTTTTTTTGGCAAGTGAAAATCACTTTTACAGACTGACACATTATGAAACCACTTTTTTGATTTTTTTAAATGCACATGTCCAAACTGCTTTTTCAGACCACCACCATGTGTAACCTGGGTGGCTGCCTACATTCCAGCAAGGGCAACCAGCCTTAGTGATGCTGAATGTATTTGCATTACTGAGTCCAACCTCAAACCCTTAAACTATTCTTTTTTTTCCAGTACACCTTAATTTATCGTGAAAACATAGTCCATATTATTTTACATGTTCCTCACATTTAAATTTCTCCCAAAACAGAAAATGATAAACGCAACTTCAACAAAAAGAATTTCCCTTTCTATTATTCATTTCTTAATTTACCATATACATCTCCTCTCAAACTCTAACCTCACCTTTAAAATTAGTTAGTTGTGAAAGAAATGTGGCACTCAAACAGCAGATTATCAGAGCCAGGATCTCTGTTCTGTTCACCTCTCTCCTCTCAGCAGAACCAGATAATGGCAAACTTTCCCTCTATTTTTCCACACATATACATGTAAGTTTCAAATCTCAGTGCTTCCCCCTTTTTTTCAAATGTAATCACACATTTCTATTGGTTGAAAACCAACCCTTTTCCAAAAGTACCCTGCCCCCAACTTGACTTCTGCCTAGTACCCTTCCCCCAACTTGACTTCTGCCTGCTACCATAGCAACAGCTCATGGAACACTGCTTTGTGGAGTTAGGTCAGAAGTTCGCCACACAATGTTTCAATTCCACAGAGCAAGAGTGCTTGACTTTTCAAACCTAACAGCAAATCCATAGTACTGTTTTTTGGTAACACATTTTTTTGTACCAATACAAAACATGCTTCTATTAATTTACACATACAGCCTAGTTTTTATTCTAGAATGGTATGAAACAGCCAATCAGTTCTTTTTGTTTTGAAAAAAATATGTATGCCTCCATTTCCAAACTGTCTTTCTTTTCATATTGCCATTCTACTGAAAGACACCTCCTGAGTGCATCCAGTTCTCCTTTGAAGATGTTCACAGTGTGGATTGTAGGGCACAGCTATGTCTTCTGGAGTGAAAAGTTTGCAGAGAAAACAGATATGGTGAGAGACCTTGCTTTGCCAAATGTAGACATTAAATGGATTGGTCAGAGAGGGTTAAAGTGGCACCAATTGATGCCATTGGTGAAATCCTTCATGCAAATCCAACACCCTGACCTCATAATAGTGCACTGTGGTGGCAATGACCTAGGCACTTTGACTGGGGTAGGTCTGGAAATGCTTATGAAGGACACCTTTGCACAACTGTTTTCACTTTTCCCTAAAACTGCCTTTGTGTTTTCCAACATATGCCAAAGGCAAAAATGGAACTGGTCCAATCATTTCTGTCCGCAGATTGACAAAGCAAGAAAGCACGTCAACAAATCTGTTTCTGCTTTCCTCCGTGACTATGGTATGGGTGCCATTTACCACAACAACTTGCGTTATGACATGCAAGACATTTATAGAGGAGATGGTGTGCACTTCAATGATGAAGGGAACAGAGTCTTCCTCTTGAACCTTAGACTCTGCATCGGTACTTACTTGTAGGTACCACTAACAAAATGACTTCATAAACACAACAGCTCTTTTTAGAGCTCCCTAATATCTAAACTCTTAAATCTGCACTTCATTTCTTTTTTAATTTATTTTTTCTTCCGTACGCTTACCGTAAGCTTACCGTACGCGTACCCCGTGATTTTTTTAAAAATCAATAAATGTTTTCTTTGTACTTTACAGTCCTTCTTTGACCCCCTCACAAATGTAAGGGGGTCTGTAACTCTCCTCATTGCCCCCTTTTCTTGTTTTCACTCTTTTTTTTCTGAGTGAAACACACAAAATGGCGGCCGCCGCTTCCTGGTTTCGGCCGATTCGAATGTTTACTAAGATCTAACAGCCAATCAGAATCGCGCTCGCGCACGCCACCGTACGCGTACCGTAAGCTTACCGTAAGCGTACGGTAAGCGTACCGTAAGCGGGCTCAGATATATATATTGATTTAAAGGCTATTTTCTCAGAATATACTGAACAGATTTACACCAAACCTACAAAAGGCACTTCCTTGACATAGGGACTACCTCTCTGCCAAATTTCTAGTAATTCTGTTCATCCGTTCGGGCTGTAGCTCGTTCTAAAGGTCCTATGGAAAAATGCATGGGAAAAACGCGTTTTGGGACCCCCTTTTATCTCAGCCCCCGCTTGACGAATCCCCCCGAGACTTTCAGGGTAGGAGCGGAGCGTAGCGCCCCACCTATTTTGAGAAATTCGCGAGGATTCATCGACCGGCGCCAAAGTTATTCAAAATAGAATGTTGCGGATTTCCTATGGAAAAGGGGTCCTAACTATAACTACCTACTGGCGACCGCCAGTAGGTAATATATATATATATATACATATATATATATTATCAACTGCCAGTTCTCCTAATGAAAAGGATTTTGACAGTTCGCCTGTGATGGAGTGCATCCCCGAGCTCGGGACACACTTTGAAGTATATATATATATATTACCTACTGGCGGTCGCCAGTAGGTAGTTATAGTTAGGACCACGTTTCCATAGGAAATCCGCAACATTCTATTTTGAATAACTTTGGCGCCGGTCAACGAATCCTCATGAATTTTTCAAAATAGGTGGGGCGCTACGCTCCGCTCCTACCCTGAAAGTCTCGGGGGGATTCGTCAAGCGGGGGCTGAGATAAAAGGGGGGTCCCAAAACGCGTTTTTCCCATGCATTTTCCCATGCATTTTTCCATAGGACCTTTAGACACAGCTACAGCCCGAACGGCTGAACAGAATTACTAGAAATTTGGCAGAGAGGTAGTCCTCAGGTCAAGGAAGTGCCTTTTGTAGGTTTGGTGTAAATCTGTTCAGTAGATTCTGAGAAAATAGCATTTAAATCAATATATATATCTGTGACAGCTTACGGTGCGCTTACGGTGCGCTTACCGTACGCGTACGGTGGCGTGCGCGAGCGCGATTCTGATTGGCTGTTAGATCTTAGTAAACATTCGAATCGGTCGAAACCAGGAAGCGGCGGCCGCAATTTTGTGTGTTTAACACAGAAAAAAAAGGGTGATAATTTGAAAAGGGGGCAAGGAGGAGAGTTACAGACCCCCTAACATTTGAAAGGGGGTCAAAGAAGGACAGAAAAGTACAAAAAAAACATTTATTGATTTTAAAAAAAAATCGCGGGGTACGCGTACGGTAAGCTTACGGTGAGCTTACCGTACGCGTACGGTAGAAAAAAAAATAAAAAAAGAAATAAAATTCAGATTTAAGTGTTTAGATATTAGGGGGCTCTAAAAAGAGCCGTTGTGTTTATGAAGTGATTTTTTAGTGGTACCTACAAGTAAGTACCGATGCAGAGTCTAAGGTTCAAGAGGAAGACTCTGTTCCCTTCATCATTGAAGTGCACACCATCTCCTCTATAAATGTCTTGCATGTCGTAACGCAAGTTGTTGTGGTAAATGGATCCCATACCATAGTCTCGGAGGAAAGCAGAAACAGATTTGTTGACGTGTTTTCTTGCTTTGTCAATCTGTGGACAGAAATGATTGGACCAGTTCCATTTTTGCCTTTGGCATATGTTAGAAAACACAAAAGCAGTTTTAGTGAAAAGTGAAAACAGTTGTGCAAAGGTCTCCTTCATAAGCATTTCCAGACCTACCCCAGTCAAAGTGCCTAGGTCATTGCCACCACAGTGCACTATTATGAGGTCAGGGTGTTGGTTTTGCATGAAGGATTTCACCAATGGCATCAATTGGTGCCACTTTAACCCTCTCTGACCAATCCATTTAATGTCTACATTTGGCAAAGCAAGGTCTCTCACCATATCTGTTTTCTCTGCATACTTTTCACTCCAGAAGACATAGCTGTGCCCTACAATCCACACTGTGAACATCTTCAAAGGAGAACTGGATGCACTCAGGAGGTGTAATTCAGTAGAATGGAAAAAAGAAATGAAAGACAGTTTGGAAATGGAGGCAAACATATATATATATTTTTTTAAACTGATTGGCTGTTTCATACCATTCTAGAATAAAAACTAGGCTGTATGTGTAAATTTATAGAAGCATGTTTTGTATTGGTACAGAAAAATGTGTTACCAAAGAACAGTACTATGGATTTGCTGTTCGGTTTGAAAAGTCAAGCACTCCTGCTCTTTGGAAATGAAACATTGTTTGGTGAACTTCTGACCTGACTCTACACAGCAGTGTTCCATGAGCTGTTGCTATGGTAGCAGGCAGAAGTCAAGTTGGGGGAAGGGTACTAGGCAGAAGTCAAGTTGGGGGAAGGGTACTTTTGGAAAAGGGTTGGTTTTTAACCAATAGAAATGTGTGATTACATTTGAAAAAAAGGGGGAAGCACTGAGATTTGAAACTTACATGTATATGTGTGGAAAAATAGAGGGAAACTTTGCCATTATCTGGTTCTGCTGAGAGGAGAGAGGTGTAGAGAACAGAGATCCTGGCTCTGATAATCTGCTGTTTGAGTGCCACATTTCTTTCACAACTAACTAATTTTAAAGGTGAGTTTAGAGTTTGAGAGGGGATGTATATGGTAAATTAAGAAATGAATAATAGAATTGGAATTCCTTTTCTTGAAGTTGTGTTTATTATTTTCTGTTTTGGGAGAAATTTAAATGTGAGGAACATGTAAAATAATATGGACTATGTTTTCACGATAAATTAAGGTGTACTGGTAAAAATAAGGAATACTTTAAGGGTTTGAGGTTGCAGTCAGTAATGCAAATACATTCAGCATCAGTGAGGCTGGTTGCCCTTGCTGGAGTGTAGTGAGTCACCCAGGATACACATGTTGCTGGTCTAAGAAAGCTGTTTGGTATTGCTCTGGTGATTTTACATTTGCATTAGATGTAAAGGGGGAGCCATTTTTTTGTATGCAGAAGCAGACTCTTAGCACACAGCCAGCTGGTTATCCTGTGGAATCATGCACAGTATTCACAACCGAGTGGGGTTTGAGGTTTCAGTCAGTAATGCAAATACATTCAGCATCACTAAGGCTGGTTGCCCTTGCTGGAGTGTAGTCAGTCACCCAGGTTACACATGGTGCTGGTCTGAAAAAGCAGTTTGGACATGTGCTTTTATCAGAATCTGAAAAGTGGATTCATAATGTGTCAGTCTGTAAAAGTGTTTATCACTTGCCAAAAAAAAGAGTAGTAAGTGTGCTTTCAAATTGGCAAAGAAATTTCGTTTTGTGACTAATGTGGAAACATGACTCTGTGTGTAAATAGGAATTACAGGCAGAGATTTATTGCGTATTGCTCTGGTGATTTTACATTTGCATTAGATGGAAAGGGGGAGCCATTTTTTTGTATGCAGAAGCAGACTCTTAGCACACAGCCAGCTGGTTATCCTGTGGAATCATGCATAGTATTTACAACCGAGTGGGGTTTGAGGTTTCAGTCAGTAATGCAAATACATTCAGCATCACTAAGGCTGGTTGCCCTTGCTGGAGTGTAGTCAGTCACCCAGGTTACACATGGTGCTGGTCTGAAAAAGCAGTTTGGACATGTGCTTTTATCAGAATCTGAAAAGTGGATTCATAATGTGTCAGTCTGTAAAAGTGTTTATCACTTGCCCAAAAAAAGAGTAGTAAGTGTGCTTTCAAATTGGCAAAGAAATTTCGTTTTGTGACTAATGTGGAAACATGACTCTGTGTGTAAATAGGAATTACAGGCAGAGATTTATTGCGTATTGCTCTGGTGATTTTACATTTGCATTAGATGGAAAGGGGGAGCCATTTTTTTGTATGCAGTAGCAGACTCTTAGCACACAGCCAGCTGGTTATCCTGTGGAATCATGCATAGTATTTACAACCGAGTGGGGTTTGAGGTTTCAGTCAGTAATGCAAATACATTCAGCATCACTAAGGCTGGTTGCCCTTGCTGGAGTGTAGTCAGTCACCCAGGTTACACATGTTGCTGGTCTGAAAAAGCAGTTAGGACATGTGCTTTTATCAGAATCTGAAAAGTGAATTCATAATGTGTCAGTCTGTAAAAGTGTTTATCACTTGCCAAAAAAAAGAGTAGTAAGTGTGCTTTCAAATTGGCAAAGAAATTTCGTTTTGTGACTAATGTGGAAACATGACTCTGTGTGTAAATAGGAATTACAGGCAGAGATGTATTGCGTATTGCTCTGGTGATTTTACATTTGCATTGGATGGAAAGGGGGAGCCATTTTTTTGTATGCAGTAGCAGACTCTTAGCACACAGCCAGCTGGTTATCCTGTGGAATCATGCATAGTATTTACAACCGAGTGGGGTTTGAGGTTTCAGTCAGTAATGCAAATACATTCAGCATCACTAAGGCTGGTTGCCCTTGTTGGAGTGTAGTCAGTCACCCAGGTTACACATGTTGCTGGTCTGAAAAAGCAGTTTGGACATGTGCTTTTATCAGAATCTGAAAAGTGGATTCATAATGTGTCAGTCTGTAAAAGTGTTTATCACTTGCCAAAAAAAAGAGTAGTAAGTGTGCTTTCAAATTGGCAAAGAAATTTCGTTTTGTGACTAATGTGGAAACATGACTCTGTGTGTAAATAGGAATTACAGGCAGAGATTTATTGCGTATTGCTCTGGTGATTTTACATTTGTATTAGATGGAAAGGAGGAGCCATTTTTTTGTATGCAGAAGCAGACTCTTAGCACACAGCCAGCTGGTTATCCTGTGGAATCATGTACAGTATTCACAACCGAGTGGGGTTTGAGGTTTCAGTCAGTAATGCAAATATATTCAGCATCAGTAAGGCTGGTTGCCCTTGCTGGAGTGTAGTCAGTCACCCAGGTTACACATGGTGCTGGTCTGAAAAAGCAGTTTGGACATGTGCTTTTATCAGAATCTGAAAAGTGGATTCATAATGTGTCAGTCTGTAAAAGTGTTTATCACTTGCCAAAAAAAAGAGTAGTAAGTGTGCTTTCAAATTGGCAAAGAAATTTCGTTTTCTGGCTAATATGAAAACATGACTCTGTGTGTAAATAGGAATTACAGGCAGAGATTTATTGCGTATTGCTCTGGTGATTTTACATTTGCATTGGATGGAAAGGGGGAGCCATTTTTTTGTATG